>NC_053161.1:79254358-79565497 GCF_016835505.1 Polypterus senegalus
GTATTATCCACTAATTCTCCCAAAGTGACATTAAGTCTAGTTTTGAACACACATACACATTACATACATATAATTTTTTAAATGGTAGAGTTCTTAGCACTGACCCCTGTGAAACACCATCCTTAACAACCAATTCAACTGCTTTGGAGGCTATTTCAAATGTGTGTCTTTTAGCTAGAGATGCCATGCCTTTGTGTATGAAAATCATACATGTAAAATGGAGTTAATGTTTTCATGTCTCTTTTACACTAGCATAAACTCTAGCTACTCTCCACCGAGATAGAAATGAGTACGAATCTTCAAAACCAATAGGGAATTCTCTTACAAAACAACATCAGAGTAGAAGAAAGACTGTTTCTAGGCTAAGAAGTCTAGTCCAGGCATTAAAGATTTATACTGCTATGGGGCCAATATTAAAAAACTAATTACTTACTGTTCTCAACAGATTTCTATACACATTTCCAGTTCCTTTAGTGTGCATCCTCACATTCTCGATTTTTGTATATGTGAAATGTCCTACATTTTCTCAACATTTTGCTAATCCATGGATAAAGGACATTTTGTTGAAACAATTTTTACAGAATTATTAAGCACAAATATAGTATAATCGCATTGCTTTTTTTTTAGAATTTTCTTCAGATCAGTTGGATAACTTGCTATTTAACTGAACAGGAGAGCTAAGCTGTGCAATACAAATCTGATACGACATGGCTTTGAAGGCATGGAGCTGCAGTACCTAGTGGCAGTTCCTTTTAATACCTCAGCTTTGGAACTGAACAGCTTACTTGCTCACCTAACAGGTCTAAATGCTAAAATAGTATTTTTACAGGAAACCCACTTACTAAGTAAGGATCAGTTCCGGCTGCAAAAAGACTGGACTGGTCAAATGTTCCATTCTAGTTTTACAAAGAAAACTAGAGGGGTGGGAATTCTTATACATAGAACAGTACCATTTGTAGCATCAGATGTAGTATTGGATCCTGAAGGGAGATATGTGATGGTCATGGGAGACTTATCTAACTGTAAAATGATTTTGATAAATGTTTATGCACCTAATGTTGATGATAAGGAATTTATACAAAATTTATTTGCATCCATTCCCAATCTGAACACTCATAAACTTATAATGGCTGGGGACTTTAATTGTGTTCTAAATCCACTTTTAGATAAGACTTCCTCCACAGGGGAGCGGCAACTAACACCAAAAGATAATTACAAAGTTTATAACTGATCACAACTTATCAGATCCCTGGAGGTTTTTAAACCCAAATTCAAGAACATATTCTTTCTACTCACCAGTACATCATTGCTACTCAAGGATTGATTACTTCTTTATAGATAATAACTTCTTGCCTAAGATTAAATCTTGTAAATACGATGCTATTGTTATTTCAGACCATGCTCCGATGATCTTGGAGCTGAAATTACTAAGCCCCATACACTCACCCGCAGATGGCGCTCAATCCGCTTCTATTAGCTGGCGAGAATTGTACTGAATTTATATCCAAACAAATTGAATTCTTTCTAGAGACAAATACATCCCCTGAGATCTCTGCAGGAATACTCTGGGAAACTCTTAAGGCCTTCTTAAGAGGACAGATTATCTCATATCTTTCCCACAGAAATAAATCCGAAGCGAAGAAAGTAGCAGAGATAAAAGCGAAATTACTAAAATAGATGAAGAACATGCCAGACTACCAAGCGAGACTCTACATAAGAGGAGGCAGGCTCTACATTCAGAATTAAACCTCTTGACAACTAAAGAAACCGAACAACTAATTTACAAATCCAGACATCATTATTATGAACATGGAGAAAGCTAATAAGCTTTTAGCGCAACAAATTCACAAGCAAGATGCATAGCGCAATCTCGGTAATTACTAACACGAATGGAGATAAAATCATCGAACACAAAAATATAATGTACACTTTTAGAGACTACTATAAATCCCTATATACTACTGAGTTTAAAGAAGACAATATACAATCTAATGCATTTCTGGATAAATTACAGATACCACAAATTGGCGCTTTTAGTGTGGAGGAACTTCGATAAACCTCTGTCATTATCAGAATTACTGGATGCTATAAAGTCACTCCAAGGTGGAAAAGCAGCAGGCCCTGACGGCTACCCTGCAGAGTTTTACAAGAAATTCTCCGCTCAGCTAGCTCCCTCCTATTAGCAACATTTACAGAAGCCAGAGATAACCAATCTCTTCCACAAACCTTCGCCAAGCACTAATCACTGTCTTTCCAAAACAAAATAAGGACTTATTACAATGTGCATCATACAGACCAATTTCACTTCTGAATAACGACGTTAAAATACTCTCTAAAATCATAGCTAGAAGGATGGAGAAAGTGCTCCCCTCAGTAATATCACAAGACCAAACTGGATTTATTAGGGGCCGACACTTATCTTCAAATCTCGCCTGTTTAATGTAATATACTCACCAACTAAATCAAACACCCCAGAAATATTATTATCATTGGATGCAGAAAAAGCATTCGACATGATTGAATGGAAATACCTTTTACTATTTTGGAGAGTTTGGGTTTGGCCGAACATTTGTGCATGGATTAAATTACTGTATACTAACCCAGAAGCTTCAGTTTGCATCAATAACATTTGCTCAGACTACTTTAAACTAGAGCGTGGCACAAGACAAGGATGCCCTTTGTCACCACTGCTGTTTGCAATTGCCATTGAACCACTGGCAATACATTGTCGAAATACTGATCAGATAAAGGGGATTAGCAGAGAAGGACTGGAACAGAAAATCTCATTATATGCAGATGACATGGTACTGTATATATCGGACCCAGAAAATTCTGTGCCTGCAGTCTTAGCAGCACTCACAGAATTTCAAAAGCTCTCTGGTCTCAGAATTAATCTGAATAAAAGTGTACTCTTTCCGGTGAATTCGCAAGCATATAATATTAGATTAGACACCCTTCCTTTTATCATTGCAGAACAGTTTAAATACCTGGGGTAAACATCACAAATAAACATAAAGCTCTTTATCAACAAAATTTATCGTCTGCATGGAAAAAATTAAACAAGACTTGCATAGATGGTCAACCCTTCATCTCACACTAGCTGGAAGAATTAACACTGTTAAGATGAATATTCTTCCTAAGCTCCTTTTTTTATTTCAAAACATACCAATATACATTAATAAATCGTTCTTTAAGCAATTAGATTCAACAATAACCTCATTTATTTGGAATTCTAAACATCCACGCATCAAAAGAGCGACCCTACAAAGACAAAAGGCAGAAGGTGGCATGGCTCTACCTAACTTCCAGTTTTATTACTGGGCGGCAAATATACAGTCGATAAGAACCTGGACACAAATAGAAGAACATACACAGGCATGGACCGCAATAGAAGTAAAATCCTGCAGTACTTCTTTGTATTCCTTGCTCTGTGCTCCAATAAACACACGTTATCGGCAATACACTAATAACCCAATTGTGCTCCACTCACTTAGAATCTGGAACCAATGTAGAAAGCATTTTAAGACGGAGAAGCTTCTTTCTGTGGCACCCCTGCAAAAGAACCACCTCTTTCAACCCTCACAAACATATGCAGTTTTAATATCTGGAAAAATTTGGAATTAACTTAGAGATCTTTATATAGACAACGTCTTTGCATCCTATGAACAATTACATTCCAAATTTAACATTCCAGCTACAAATTTCTTTCACTATCTTCAAATCAGGAACTTTGTTAAACAGAACCTTCCAGATTTTCCTCATCTTGCACCCTCATCCACGCTGGAAAAATATTGCTCAATTTCAAGGAGTTAGACTCCATCTCTACAATATATAAAATCCTTTTACAATCCCTTCCTTTCAAAGATCCAAGAGGACACTGGGAAAATGACCTCTCAATTAATATATCAGAAAAGGAGTGGAAAGTAGCAATGCAGAGAATTCACTCAAGCTCCATATGCGCAAAGCATACAATTATACAACTCAAAATTATATATCGAGCACATCTGTCTCGACTAAAACTCTCAAAATGTTTCCAGGGCATGATCCAACCTGCGAGCGTTGCAACCAAGCCCCAGCCTCACTGGGTCACATGTTCTGGGCCTGCACCAAATTAACATTATTCTGGACAAAAATTTTTAATTACCTCTCAGACAGTCTTGGACTCACAATCCCTCCTAACCCATTAACAGCTGTGTTTGGGGTTCTTCCAGAGGGTCTTAAAGTGGAGAAAGACAAACAAATTGTGATTGCATTCACTACACTGTTGGCACGCAGACTTATTCTGATAAACTGGAAGAACCCAAACTCTCCTCTTTAAGTCAGTGGGAAACTGATGTGTTATATTATTTAAAATTAGAAAAAATCAAATACTCAGTTAGAGGATCTGTGCAGACTTTCTTCAAAACATGGCAGGATCTAATCAGTAATATTTTGAAATGAGTTTATAAAGCACAGAGAATTTGTTGATTTAGGTATTTTTTACAAGCCTTAAATTTTACACCATTTGGCTTGCTCTCTCTCTCAAGGGTGGGGATCGATCTGTTCTTAGCATAATTCTTTTTTTTTTTTGGAACTGAACAGCTCTTTTCTGTCTTGCCTGTCTGCAGCCGAGTCATCAACTCCAATCAATCCAATCAACTGATTTTCCAGAATTCCCACGCACTTCATTCTCAAACAAATTCTGAAAAAAATACTAGGTGCACCCATGTTATTCAGGAAACACCCTGTAAAATTATTTTGATACAAGATCAATACTTTTCAAAATACAGCCAATTTTGTGAGGGGAGAGGGGTATCAAATTTGACACAGCTTTATTTTCTCATTAAATTTCAGAAGACCATATCTCAAGAACTACACCACCTAGCAGGCTCACATTTTGCATACTGATAGCTTTAAGGTATAGTATGTAACAAACAAAATGCTTGGTCCACATGACACCACTTGGTAAAAGAAGGCCTTCAAAAATAGACAAAAAATATTTTGCGTCTTTTGCTTTATCATGTTCAGGTTGATTAAGTTTGAGCATATTTCTAACTGATACAGCTTGTTGAATTTTTTTCCATGTTTAAAGAACTAAACAGGTTTTTCAAAAGATTGTAAACAAACAAGAAACTACATCAGGGTTTTACCATCAGCTCTCTCAAATGTGAAAAAAATCCTTGTGTCTAATATTCACACCACCTCAATGCATTGGGGGAATGTCCAGACATTTTTAAAATGACCTTTCCTATATCATATATTCCATTCTAAACAAGGGTTAAATTCACCATTTGTCAGTAATGATAATCATCAAGTTCTTCATCACTAACTTATAGGTATAGGATTAATGGGAGGGGAAAAAAAAAAAAATCACCAAGGGCAAATTAAGCACAACACATGAACAAAAGCTGCTTGATTTATCATTTACATACTACACTAGTTATAATAAAATGTTAAAATCTTGGTGTTGCAGCAACAGGAATGTGACACATTTCATTTCTGTTTCAATTGAAGTGCAGAGTCTAGAGTATCTTTGTCTTTGAGGTCAAGATGGTACTGCCTGCCAGTGACTGTCGTAGGTGCACTAAGCAGTGCAATGACACACTGTAATGGCACCCAACACGTATTGTTTCTAGGTGGCCAATGGAAAGACTGTGCAGGATAGTTTGGATGCATGAAACATATCAGGATATCTGATTCCACTTCACTCTTGCCATGATTCACACCAATCCAACATTTTTCATCATACATGCACCTAACATAGCCTCCCATAGAACACTGGTCTAACGTGAGGGACGCATCTGGTCCATCAGGATTGTGATCGTGAGAGGGCAGGATCTCAGCCGCTGCTTCAGTGGTAAATATTCGGACAGTCGATTGACAGGCTTCACAAGTAAGTAAGCCATGTTCTATAGGGATGCAAGAGTGGTATTCTCAAATAGCAGTTACTCTTTTGGCAATGGAGAACCGCATTCTATATTCAGCAACATAAAAATAGAACATCATCATTTGATATGAATAAAAAGTTTGACATTATTGATGACTTACTGATTGAAAACTCAATTATCACCATTATTAAAGCATGGCACATTCAGGATAGAAAAACATGAAAGATTTGCATAAGAAAAGTGAGGTCTGTATTTTGAAAAAGAAACAATGTAGAATAAATAAATATTTTAAAAAATATCTGCACATTCCCTCATGCTGTTAGGGTGCTCTAAAGATGAAATCCAAAATGATTTTTTGGATTTGAGAGGTCTGCTTTTCAAACCCTGATAGTTACTTCTCTATATATTGCTTTTTCTGAAAGCTTATATAGTTACCTGAATAAAGAAAAAAAATCAGAAGTCTGTGTTGGTTACAAATGTGTTTCTGAGGCCTAAACATAGCTAATCCAAAAACTCAAATAAAATTTTGGTCAATTTCAAAGGCCTGCTTTGACCACGGAGGGTTATCTGGACCGAATGCTTTAATTTCGTAAAAAACTATATCAATTAATGCACCAGTATGCAAAGTGTGAGCCTGTTTAGTTATTGAGCTATGGACTTGATGAAAAAATGAGGCCAAAAAAAAAAAATCGAGTTAGAAGTGTGCCGGCCATTGGTTGATTTGATATGGAATACTCCAGATTAATTTGTAAGTTGTGATATCTTTTCCTTCCGTTTCTTCAAGTACTTTATTTCTGCCTCCTCTTTTAGCTTTGGAGGAATGCTCATAATTTAAGCATTGTCAGCGCATATTTCTGTATTTCAGTGAAAAACTTTTCATGCATGTTGCAAACGTCCCTCAGTGAGCCCTTCCAGTGTAACCAAGACTTTCTGTACCATATATTTCCAGCACATTAACCATGGACATGATGAGATCATACAATACTTTTTAACTTTAGTATTATATTTAAGAAGTTACTATTATTATTTCTTTTGCCAAAGACTTTTAATCTGTGTGTTTTGGGAACTTCAGATCTACAATGGTATAAGGAATGTTGTGGACTAAATAGTACTATTTATCTGTATGTTTATTGGTGCAAGTGTGTGCATTTAACTGTTTTATACAAATTATTCTAGTTTTATAAACAAAATGCTCTCTTAACCTTACTCAGTCTTGTATAGTTAACAGAGCTATTCATGATGCACGATTCCTTCCGGCTTGTTATAACAGAAGACGTCTGTCTTGGGAACCTTGCAGCGGTAATACAAGCTATTATTTAAAGACGAATTCCCCATTAATTTCCTTCCTTTTACTATTCATAATTAGCTAAACTAATGACTTAACATTGCATTTTGGCCATCAACGTCATTTTGCCTAATATGAATTCTATTTTTAGTTATCTACAATTTAACTGACTATTTATTGTCACAGATTTGTGTGTGTGTATTAAACCTGGAACAGTTTGAGCCCAAATTCACAAAAGTTTTATATCATTTCTCAGACTGTTATGCTTTTGCTTACATTAGAATTTCACTCTATGCAGATCATAACTTCTAATATTTGCTACAGATGCAACAGAATTGGTGAGGTAAATTTCGATTACATTTTATAGTCATACCAATCAATCAATGCAAAGGCTTAACTAATTAACTAATTGCAGATTTAAAAAAAAAAAAAAAGCCGTTCTACTTATTAACAAAGAAAATACTACAAAGTTAAATTTCTCACAAAATCATTTATTTATACATTATTTCTAAAATTTGTAAAAAACTGGTCACAAAGTGTTATTTTACATTATTGAACAGTACTTTATAAATTACTGTCTAGAAATACCATACTGCATACGGACATGCTTGGGAATGAGTTGCAAGTCCAGCATGTTAACTGTATATGCTCACAAATGCTTCAACTAACATGGAATGATGCTCATATCCAAATGTACTGTACCCATAAGGCAGATGGTTGTCCTTTCCTACTTAGCAGTTGTTGCATGATTCATCTGCTCCTTTATAGCACTTATATGGACATGTGTGTTTGTCTGCATCGATGTCACTTTGTCCAGACACACATATGTGGACAATTAGACTATACTGGCATGCTCTCACCATGGTTAAGAGAAATGTTAAATCAGTCATTAAATGGGACTTGCTCTGTATCAGCAAATCATTCTACTGTGCCCATGTCCAGTTCACATTGCTGGGTATATTAGAAGTCACGATGGTTTGTGTGTTACAAACCCACATAACTGCTTGTGACATTTTTTCGTAGAGCTGTTAGTTAAATGTTTTGCTGGAGAACTGTGTGTCTGTAGCACCACCAATTCTATCACTTAGTCTTCATCTTTGTGGTACACTACAATAAATCTACCGGTTGTTAGTGCAGACCAAAAGTAAGACACAAGTGAAAGTATATTGGCTGGGTTAGCTGGGTTTTCCCATTTGTCTTCTAGGTTAAAAAAAAAAAGCATTTCTGTGCAATCTCTCTCTCTATATATAAAATGCAATGTTTGTTTGTCCGTGTTTCACAAGAGAACTACTTTATGGATTTAGATTGGATGTTTTTCTATAATTTGCTTGAACATTCCGGATGAAATAGCGCTAAGTGTCATAGTTCAGTTGCAGCACCTATTTATTTGCGCAAATCCGAGAGACAGGCTGTGGGCTAAGGGAATGGGGAGGCAAGACCTCAAGAGAGGGAGCCAGGCGGGGCCATCCTCACTCACGTGCCAGCCTCCATTCGAGTCGCTCTACCTCTCCTACGTGTTGCAGCATAACTTGCCTCCGCTTAGTTAGCGATACTAGTTTGTTTAGTAGACATTATTATCTAGAGATTGTTAAAGAGTAACATTTGACATTTTTAGAGAGAGAGAGAGAGAGAGAGAGAGAGAGAGAAAAAGAGATCACAGCTATGTGGACTTCAGAGGGTACCTGCTTATTGGCAGAGATATCACAGCCACATGCTTTTCTCCCCATACGGAGGAAGCTCTCCCATCAGAGCTGAACACGATCAGATACAGTGGCATTGTTTGATGTTGGAGCATACCCAACTTCCGGTTGCCAACTTTTTACAGTTTTGGCAAAGATATCACACCTACATTTTCGCCCCTGATAGCAAAACCAAAAATATTATATATCAAGAGGCCCTCAGATACAAATGCTATCAATATAAAATCGTCTCAATACAAATTATTACATTTTGTAAAATTTTTTATATTAATTTTGAAAGTTTGTCCTGTTTTACCACTACACGGGCGGAGCCGTGGGGAACAGCTACTATCTGATAAAAGTGATTTTAGATTAAATGCATCTTCCTTCAAGATATAGGATTATCTTCAGAATGCCATTGATACAAACCATGCTGTATTATTCTACATGCCATTTGTGCAATTTCCTTGGACCTGCAGTCACTAAATAATTTCATTGCTAGCACTGCCTTTAATGGCAAGTGGCTTAAGTTTAACTTCACAAGTGTCATGATTAGTTTAAAGCACTGTACATATGCTGCTTTTATACAGTATTTCAGCACAATATTATAGTGTTTTCAATTAACTGTCATCCTTTCCCTTGAAAATTTGCCAAGCACAGATATGTTTAGCGTGCTTCATTTTCAGTGAAGGTGTCTAAACCTGCTTCTGGGATGTAAAATAGTCTAAGTTTAAACACCGCATATACTGTATGTCTATTTAACAAAAGGTTTCAAATTAAGTCTTTTATGCCTTTCAGGGCAGTAAGACAAATTCCTAACACAAATGTAATCATATTACCGATAAGGTTACTTGGTTTAATTTCTTAATGCAAGTTGATCGAAGAAAGGTTAATCCATGATATCAAGCAAGCAGAATTTGGGTCATTTGTCAAATTAATCTTACCTTTTAATAAAACTATGTGCCTTTACAACATAGTGTTTCATGACAAGGATTAAAAAAAACAAAAATGGAGTGAAAGCTTTGAGGGGTAAACTAATATATTGACACCTTTGTTACCATCTCATCAGTCTGCCATGCACACCAGATTTCACATCTTAACAAGGTATCTTATGGTGTAAAGTGTAAAAGGCACTTTAACCTCTAAGGTCCTTTTTATGTCGGTAGACAAGTTAATAGTGGAAATGCCTAAACTTTTAGCCTGGATTCACACATACATCCTGCAAAACTTACCTATTCAACATTCACTGAGCAAAGGTAAGCTCATATACAAAGGAAGAATATCTCAACACTTTCAAAGGCTAGCTACCTCAACTTTTATACATTACCAGAGGCTACAATACAAGCCATTCCTCTCATGAGGTGGCCCTGCTGGGATTTGCTTACATGTCGATCTGTCTTCAGATTGCTTCCGCTGAAAAGGACTCTAAAAACCCTAGACAAAGCCAGGAACCTCTACTCCTGTCTGGCTTTTGTATCCAGTTGGCTACCTTTTAAAAGGTGCTACACAATACAACAGAAGACAAGGGCTAATCAATATCCCTGACTGTACATAACCTAAATGGACAGTTTGTTTCATTAACAATCATTGGTAAAACTCAGCAAACAGGACATTTTAGCAAAGCAATACTCAAACCACTTTAATCATTATATAAAAAGAAAACACAACAAGCCATGATTCTTGGGAGTGTTTAGCTGGCAAACTTTGACCTAGTTGTTTTTAGTTTGGGGGTTGTATTTCTCCCTCTCCTCCTAGCCATGGCAATTATGATCTCTCCCTACTACTGCCTTTAAAAATCCTATTTTTTATAGTGTCTATGACTGGTTTATACAGAATATTGTGTCAGTCAAAAATTTGAAACAATTGATGAGTTCCTATGGTCCAGTTGATTAAGTTACTTTGGCAACACACAAAATATGTTCATATTAAATGTCCCAAGCCTCCATTTTACATATTCTTTATCAATTTATAGAATAAGAATATCTTTATTGTCATTGTAACAAATACAACTAAATTAGGTGCAATCCCTGCGGTGTCAAAATATAAATAAACATAATTACAAAAGGATAGGAAAGGATAAGAAGAAATAAGGTAGGACACAACCATTCAACATAAGACCTTAATTGCACATAAAACACTACTGCACAAGATGTCATCTATTGCACTACTGCAATGGAGGTGATTAGGTGGCATTCAGTGCCCTTTCCAGAGAGGGCAAAGCACAGACGATGATCTGCTGGGCAGTCTTTATGATCTGCTGAAGTGTTTTCCTCTGCGCTGTTGTGCAGCTGGAAAACCACACGCAGAGGCAGTAGCACAGGACACTATTGAGAGTATTTTAATACTTCTAATTCTTAGAATTCCTGTCTATGCCAATTTGCATACAAAAAATTGTACATATTTCCACTGTTTGACAGTCTTGGAAAAGTACCCAAGGAAAATTAATAATCTAATGTCATTTGTACCAGCTTGCTGTTTCAGTTATAGAACATTTTGAATGTCAGTTTATGTGCTTGAAGACTTAGTTTATGGTCTTGGTCACATAATTTTAAGATCATTATCTAAATAATTCTAAAATAAAAACAGACCAAAATAAAACACACATAAAATATTACATGCTGTAATAAAAGCACAATTTTCCAACAGCATTACACAAGGAAAAGGCACAGGTTTTACAATAGCCAATAACATGTTTGCCAGGTTTCCATTGATATTAGAAGCAAAACATTGTGCAATATGTCAGAATGGTCAATGCCTAATGTTTACAACAGTTTTATATATATATAGTATACAATGAATAAGAGCCAATTTATATTTATCACCACCATTGGAGTGTCAGTGTTATTACTGAATAGAGCATTTTGTTCCTGAAATGGAGTAAAATAATATCCTAACACAGAGCCAATCTAGTTAGGAGTATACCGACTATATCAATAATGTACCGAGTCAATGAAAATGGCAAAATTTTATCACACATCTTGACAATATTTTGAAAAATGTATACATTAGAATATTGGATCAAAGCCAGCATGTCAACATATTAATGTTGCTTCCAGCGAAGCCTTTACCCTCCGTAATACGGAAGGTGTTTATGGGATTCTCTCTATGCAATACACTTTTAACAAATTTAACCCCCCAACAAAACTAACTTACATTACATGTTTGAAAATGGATTAATGTTAAAACAAAGAATTGTTTTAATTTCTTATAAAAGGTTAAATCTGAAGCCTGTATAAAACTTTAAAGAACAGCTGCATAAAACGCTTTGTCATGCATATTAAAATGGCAACATTTCTGTTGAATTCAGACATGAAACCTAACTAATAAAATTGGTAGGTATCCTTAAACACCCTGTAGAATTGCGTATATACTGCTATAGGCTAGTGACCTCTAGTGACAACTTCAGAGAGGTGAAATTCAGAAACCCAAGATTAATACTGTACAGTATTTAGGATTACAGGTTAGACTGCCCTCTAGTGGAAAACAGCAAAAGTATCTTTGTAAGGGTCTTCTTCTGATTGGGTTTTGTGCTGTTTTTTCTTTATAGGCTTCAGGGACATTGTGATGGGAAGTTGCTACATTGTCTGCTGAAGTGAACTGCTGGTACAATTTCTGTGCTTTCTCACAGATGTATACAAAGAGGATGATAACTGCTTTCCATGGTCAAAATAAACAGTGTGTCACCATATTTTATTTCTGCATTTAACTTTGCTAACTAAATGAGATGAATTTGCTATAGGATTTAACATTCTGGGGCGGCACGGTGGCGCAGTGGTAGCGCTGCTGCCTCGCAGTTAGGAGACCCAGGTTCGCTTCCCGCATGTTCTCCCCGTGTCTGCATGGGTTTCCTCCGGGCACTCCGGTTTCCTCCCACAATCCAAAGACATGCAGGTTAGGTGGATTGGCGATTCTAAATTGGCCCTAGTGTGTGCTTGGTGTGTGGGTGTGTGTGTGTGTCCTGCGGTGGGTTGGCACCCTGCCCAGGATTGGTTCCTGCCTTGTGCCCTGTGTTGGCTGGGATTGGCTCCAGCAGACCCCCGTGACCCTGTATTCGGATTCAGCGGGTTAGACAATGGATGGATGGATGGATGGATGGATGGATTTAACCCTCTGAAAGTAAACACAAAAACACATAGGAATACACATGCAAATAATTCTTTAAATAAATTTGTAAAAATGTCAATAAATTATTATATATAAAGCTTGTAAGACTGCATAAACCAAAAATGGATTGGGACTTGTAAAACAATATCCGCATGAATGTCATAATTGCTATATTTTTTACATAAAAAAAAAGAGAAGTTTTTTAAAATGTGTGTAATACAGTATATTAGATCAGCATATTGGAAAAGTAGATAGCACTGCTCCTTGCTTGTCTAGGGACCTGGATTCAATACTTGAAGCAATCTTTCTGTATTTAGTACATGCTACCATTTTAGCTTGAATTTTCTCAGTTCTTGGAAACTTCAGATTGGTACCACATCCTTGGGATGTCTATGTTAGGTTACAATTTAAAGTTCACAATCAACTTATTGTACAGCTTATAAGCAAGTGTATGTACATATTTATGTGTAAATAAGCCTTGTGCTTCAATAGTGCTGACAAAGCCTATAGTAAGTACTCCATGAGGTTTATTAAAAAAAGAAGTGGCTATAGAAAAGACAAAAAGAATTGCATTTAATAGAAGTTGACATAGAGCATCTAGTAAATTACTGATCACAGTGTAGTGATCATGCAACATACGTAGTTTAAACATCAGGATCAGTCTCATGTGAGTATCATTTGATCCACTTCATACGGCAATGTAAACACTCTGAGTTCTGCTTCAATTTAAACTGCAGCTTCAGAGATGTCTCTCCTCAAGAAAATACTTATATACAGTAAACCCCCAAAATTCGCGGGGGTTACATTCTTAGAGCACCACAAATTGTGAAAAAATGTGACTTTTGGATGTGGTTAAAAAATGCCTTTTAAATGCCTATATGTATAGTTTAAACCCTAAATATAGTATGTCCCCAAATCACTTTAATTTCATTGCAAACTCAGCTTAATACATTGCCTAACAAATTACCTTAATATATTACCTAAAACCAGAATGTAAAGGTAAACCTGTAGGCTATACTGTACAATACTGTACTGCTGTCTCCTGTGGTGCTAGAATGTAAAATACAGATGTTACCGCTATATGTACTGTAATTCATGCAAGCGTGTTTTCTTTGGTATGTGCTGTTGTTTTTGTTATAAGTAGAGTAAATACATAATAATTTTATTTAATTAAAATACAGTAAAATGTACTGGTACTCACCAATGATGAATGATATTGATGATGATGATGTGCAGTACGATGCAGAGGATTTAAAACTACCTGTGTGGTGATTCCCTCGTATCTTTGTAATGGTCTTCTTCTGGTTGGGTTTTGTTCTGGCTTTTCTTTATAGGCTTCAGGGACATTGTGATGGGAAGTTGCTACATTGTCTCCTATAGTGAACTGCTGGTACAATTTCTGTGCTTTCTCACGGATGTGAGGGGATGTTGTTCCTGCAGTCTGTGATCCACAATGCCAAGGCAGAGTCCATCTTGATGATATTTTTATTCCTTACGGTCGTTACCTTTTTGGCACATTCACAGAAACTTACAGATACGGTACTTCAGATCACTCCTTCGTTCTTTTATATCTAGAGAACAGTGCTTTCATTAATGCCATAGTGGCGCGCTACTGCAGCATAACATTTTAGTTCCCGGAGCAAATCCAGTAGTTCAACCTTCTCCTGGAGTGTTTTAAACTTCTTCTGGCACTTGTGCCACAAGCCTTAGAAGGTGCAGGGCGATTCAGCGAAATCGTGTGCATTTAAGAATAACAAAATGAATACAATAACAAAATGGAAACCACGAGGACACTTAGCTGGAGTCGCGTCACAAGGCAGCAATCAATCAGCAGCAAGGAGAAATGAATAGCGCTCTCGGATTGGGTACTTTCACCATTTCAAACCGAGTTTCCCTCAGCAGTTGCTTCCTGTTCTCTCTACAGCACACTATTGCCACAAAAAACGGCATAAAAAAATTGGAGGATATTTGCGCTTTTTGCTAACAGTTAGGTTCTAAGGAAAATTGGGGGTCTACTATACTGCATATTTTAAAACATATCCACATAGTGACAGAATTTCTTATACCATTGCAACAAAAACACAGGCTAATGAATTTAAAATAAGACAACTTTTAAAAATCAGCTGAAGAAATGTCATGTTTATTTTTTTTTATTTTGTTGATTTTTTATTAAAATCAAATAGCATTCCGTACAAATAAGTCAAGCAGAAATGTCATGTTTAAATTGGACGATATGATGAAATTACTTTCATGAGTCTCCAAACAGACACAGTCCTCATGTCCTATATCTCTGCCTCCTATTTTACCTTGCATTTCATGTGAGCTTGTTGCAGGCAAGTACCGGATGCCAAAAAGCTGTAAAGGCACTGCAGCCTTTAAATCTTTCTTTAGGTTTACTAAATGATGGCTTGTTATGTGCACTTGGAAGAGTTCAGTACCTGTGTTCAAATTAAAACATGGATCAACTTGAGGTACATTCACCAGCAATAAGTCAAATGCGACTTTTAAAATCAATACTGTTTTATTAAATTAAAGAGGTCATGTCACAATCTGGATGCTGTGGTCTGACTACAGGACTACACCTGACATAAGTTGTTGAGACCTGTGAAACTCCATAAATTTTAAGTGCCAAAACCATGCACATCCTGACCTGTAGCAACACCAATTTCTCTGCGGACTAGAGAGTCTGTAAATTAGAGCATTCCTTCTAGACCATGAGATGACCAGCAAAAACAACCTGACTAGTAGTCTCTTTTTCACCAGTAAATATCTACCCAGTATAATAGTCTTTCTAGTATATGAACATACTTTATTTAGTGGTATGTTACAGATGTAGGAAAAACGCAATATATTAGGAGGAAGCAGGAATGGAGAGACAAAGTGAATAATCACTTGACTAGAATATTGGATTGAGGCAAGTCTTCATTCCAGTCTATGGCGTTTAAAGTGGGCAGTGAACTATAAAAACAACACACACAACTGACATAATTTTCAACCAAAATATAAGTGGCAGTGTCAGAGCTCAGAGTGAAGGCAGACGGCTCTACTGGTTGAAGGCTTCAGAAAGAGAGATTCAAGTTCTAGTTTATATCCAAGTTTTCATGTTTAATCCATATCAGTATAGGTGTTTAAAATTTGTATTTCTATCGTTTAAAAATAAATAATTAAAAATCCCATGATGTACCACATGCCATAGTTTCTTTAAGAAAGCTATACTACATGACCAAAGATTTGTCATCTCCAGAGTACCACACCTAGGACTTTGTTGAACACCCCATTATAAACCTATGGCCATTAATATGCAGTTGCCCCCAAACCCCCTTGTGGCTACAACTCTCCTGGTAAGGCTTTCCACAAGATTGTTGGAGTGTGTGTGGGAATTTGTGTCCATTCATTGAAAATAGCATTTGTAGGTTCAGGTACAGATGTTGGATGAGAAGACCTGGCTTGCAAATGGCATTTCAATTTATCCAAAACGTGTTAAAGAGGGTTAAAGTGAAGGCCCTTTGCAGAACACTTGAGTTTCTCCACACCACACTCATTAAATCATACCTTTATTGACCTGGTTTTGTGCACCTGGACTTTCCCCAAACTGTTACTACAAAGCTGGAAGTGGACAATTGTCTAAAACATCTTTTAATGCTTTAGCATTAACATAACTTTTCACTGGAATCAAGAGTCCTAGCCCAAACCCTGGCAAACAGCCCCAGACCATAATGCCTCCTCCACCATACTTAACAGTAGGCACTATGCAATCCAGAAAGTAGTGTTTTGGCGGCAGACGCCCAAAACAGAATAGTTCATCAACCTCTCAGCAACTCAAGTGTAATCCATCACTCCAGAAATCATGTTTCCACTATTGCCGAGTTGAACAACAGCATGCTTTACACCACTCCAGCCGGCACTTGGCATTACACATAGTGGTTGTAAGTCTTGCGTGCAGCTGCTTGACCATTTCAAGAACCTGTTCTTGAACAGGTTCTTGTGCTGATGTCGTCACCGGAGGTAATTTGGAGCTCTGTTGTGAGTGATTAGCCACTTTTACACACTATGTACTTTCGCACTTGATGGCACTGCTCCACAAGTTTGCATGACCTGCCAGTTCATGGCTAACCGATTGTTAATCCTAGATACTTCCACTTCTCAATAACACACAATTGACTGAGGCAGACCTAGCATAGCAGAAATTTCCCGTGCAAAGGTGGTATCCTATGGCAGTGTCATATTTAAAGTCACTGAGCTCTTCAGTACAACTCATCCTATTACTGATGTTTGTCAACGGAGACTGCATGGCTATGTGACTGATTTTACGCAATTGTTAGAAATGAGTGCAGCTGAAAAACATGAACGGAAAAATTTGAAGAGGTATCCACAAACTTTTAGCTGTATAGTTCATATATATATGCAAGAAGTGAGCATATCATGGTATATACCTACTTACTTTGATAAGTGTTTGTACAGCAAAATAAAACAGGACTTTAGCATGATATATTCACTCTCTAAACAGCAGTATGCTGCAAGAGCAACAGGGACTATAGGCAAGCTGGCAAATTTTGTACACGCTGGAAACCTAAAATACCACCACACAAATGAACTGAAATGCAATGAAGCATTTTCAGTTAAGTTGAATATGTCTGTGTTAACTACCACAGTCTACCTCTGCAAAACTGAAAAGCTTTCTTTTGTGCATATGTGGGACAAAAAGCAAACCATACAGAGATCTCTGCATAACTTTTAATATTTTGTAAAAGACTCACAATGTAAAATTCAGCTCTCACCAAAGATATGAAGCAAATGTTACTTTTTCACTTTATTGCCGTTTGGCATGTCTAACAGACTAATTGCTCATGGTTTCTCTAACTTTCCCACTTCAAAGTAACATGCAACTTAGTTCTTTTATTTTAAGAATATACAGTACACAAGTAATATATCTGTAATTTTGTAATCTGCCAAAAGACAAGGAATTTACATAACAATCATAACATAACCAATCTTAAAGGTTGGAAATGTACCATGGCTAGGTATTAATTAATAAGGTAGTGTAAGAAAACAACACTGGGTGCACTTACTAAATTATTATACTTCATGTGGAAGGAGACAGTGCAACTGTCACATAATAAAAAAAAAAATAGGCAGGATTTCAAGGGTTAAAAAAAAATACAAAAAAATTAAAAAGTTGAACTTGTGTGCAAATAGCAAAACCACTTTGTCTTTTTAACCTCATTAAGACATGAAACCTGCAGGGTTGCAAAAGGAAAATTAATTGGTGTAACCTGGTATATGTGACAAAAGCTAGGAAAGTATGTATTGTGCAAAACATTACTTTTGCTAACAAATGTTTATTGCAACAATTTCCAAACGAACAACAAATAATTTTGCAAGAACGAAGAATTTCTTTCCAGATAACATAAGTTTTTGTTTTGAGCAGTGAGTGATATCCCTATTCCAGCATTGCTTCAGAGTATAAATATTTAACTAGTTCATGGTTAAAAGTGCAAAACAAACATTGCTAGGACACTCTAGATGTCTTAATATCACACCAAACAGCTTTTCAATATGGTTACAGCTTTAAGAGAAAGTAAACGCAAGGTTATCATCAGATTACAGCAAAATAAAAATCAGTAAAAGAGTGTACTGTGAAATAATTCAAACAACATAACCAATGTCTTCCACTCAGAAAATTGCACTTAACTACTAATCCCTTACAATGCTTACAGTTTAAATCATGTGGAAATGACAAATCTTAAGACAATAGTGGTGCATTGCAGCTTTATTTAAAAAAAAAAGTTAACCACAGAGCTGTCTGATAAAATATCATGCAAACATCATGAGAATATCTCAAGTACTCTTTAAAAGATCAGTGATGTCTAAACAACTGTTAGCGGTTAAAATAAACTTCAGTCAATCATTTCCCGGCCAGGTAAAGAACTTCAGTCCATCCCTGCTGAGCTGCCAGTATATTCACTCCGTGGTTGGAACCTCCTTGCAACCTCCTGGAACAAGCAGGGAACAGCCTCCTTTTCTTCTCTGCCATTAAGTACAGCAGCCTAATGGCCAGGTAATGAATCATGCACCATCCCAGTTGGAATGCCAGCCCACGCCTACATCCATCACAATTAATTCAGAAATAATCGATAGGCAATTTTTGGATTACGGCTAGACTGGTTAGTTGTCAGTGGCAGTAGCGTTGTTACCAGAGACGGCAGCTTGTGCATGTGTCCAAAGTCATTATTGTAGATTGTTGAGAATTACAAAACAGATAGCATAATTTTCAAATTTTACATTATTAATATTAGAAAACGATTTAAATTAAGTCCTCAATATTTTAATTACAGACGAGACAGGAAATGACTCAGTCACTCAATCTGATATTGCAGTGGAAGAATGCACATTGATTATGAAGCTATGGAATGATGTTTTAATGAGAAGATTCAACACAAAAAAAATGTATACTTTTCTCATTATTACTAAGGGCACTCCATACAGGGTTACTTACTCTTTTTTTTCCCCTCTCTGCAGTCAATTATTCTTTTTTTCTCTCTCTGCTCTTTGTGCATGTCCTCCACCCATCATGATTTTATATTGCTTATACAATTTTACAAGGTCAGTGTGGTAAATTATTGCTGCGGTGTTTCATTAATATATTAATAAAATACTATGGCCTACAATGTTGGATTAGTATGGCAGTATCTGTCGGCATGCCTTTAATGTGTATATAACTGGCTACATTTTTGTTTAAATACCCTGGACATAATATCATTCTTGGTTAACTTTGAGTTTAAAGGTCTATTCTATTGATGTTAATTTGACTGTTTGAGTATAGGATTTCTGCTTAAAGCTTGCACTGACCTCTATGATAGGAATCATTTCTTCAAACTCCTGCTTCATTGATTAGCACATAACCATCCCCACCATTTATTTAAACTCTTTTGACACCAGTGCTTTATTAAAATAGTTCCTGGAACCATGATGGGGACTAATTTTGCTTATATTGAAAATTCATTCTGACCAGTGGCGTTTCATGCCCATGTAAGACTTGGTATGAGTGATATTCTACCACAGTGTTTCCCAACCTCGGTCTGTTGAGCACACTGTGGCTGCAGGTTTTTGTACCAACCAGCTTCTGTTTTTAATTGGGGGTATTTTCCTTATGTCGCTTAAATCATCCGAGATCAGATGCCTCATCATGGACGAGTTAATGCAGGTGAAGCTCAACCGGGATAAGTAAGTTTTTGAAATGCAGCCATGTAGTAGATTAGTCTAGCTGGATCTAATTATCCGAGATGAATGCGCGTGCCCGCACTGATTGAAAAGTCCATATTATATATTATATATATATATATATATATATATATATATATATATATATATATATATATATATATATATATATATATATATATATATATATATATATATATATATATATATATATATATATATATATATATATATATATATATATATATATATATATATATATATATAATATATATATATATATTAATATATATATATATATATATATATATATATATATATATACACATACACACACACTCAAAGGATTATTAGGAACACCATACTAATACAGTGTTTGACCCCCTTTCACCTTCAGAACTGCATTGATTCAACAAGGTGCTGAAAGCATTCTTTAGAAGTGTTGGCCCATATTGATAGGATAGCATCTTGCAGTTGATGGAGATTTGTGGGATGCACATCCAGGGAACGAACCTCCAGTTCAACCACATCCCAAAGATGCTCTATTGGGTTGAGATCTGGTGACTGTGGGGGCCATTTTAGTACAGTGAACTCATTGTCATGTTCAAGAAACCAATTTGAAATGATTCGAGCTTTGTGACATGGTGCATTATCCTGCTGGAAGTAACCATCCAGAGGTACATGGTGGTCATGAAGGGATGGACATGGTCAGAAACAATGCTCAGGTAGCCCATGGCATTTAAACGATGCCCAACTGGCACTAAGGGGCCTAAAGTGTGTCAAGAAAACATCCCCCACACCATTACACGACCACCACCAGCCTGCACAGTGGTAACAAGGCATTATGGATCCATGTTCTCAATCTGTTTACGCCAAATTCTGACTCTACCATTTGAATGTTTTTCCCTTTTCACACCATTCTTTGTAAACCCTAGATATGGTTGTGCGTGAAAATCCCAGTAACTGAGCAGATTGTGAAATACTCAGACCAACCCGTCTGGCATCAACAACCATGCCACGCTCAAAATTGCTTAAATCACCTTTCTTTCCCATTCTGGCATTCAGTTTGGAGTTCAGGAGATTGTCTTGACCAGGACCACACCCCTAAATGCATTGAAGCAACTGCCATGTGATTGGTTGATTAGATAATTGCATTAATGAGAAATTGAACAGGTGTTCCTAATAATCCTTTAGGTGAGTGTATATATACACTGCCAAGGCAGTACTTCACTGCTGCAAAGCACGGGTATTTTGCTAGTATGTCATAATTCCAGATGAAACGTGAGCACAGAGAGAACAGTGAAAGTACAAGAATATACTTCAAACTGGTAAATATTGGTATATTACTATTTAAAGAATTGTTAAAATAAAGAATCATACATAATATAAAAAACATTAATTTTAAAGCTAAGGAGGAGGCAGACAAGCAAAAAACAGGTGGAGGTCCACGCAGTCCAGACCTAACCCCTGCAGAAGAGTTGGCTCTTCAGCAAAATGCCCATTGCCCGGTTTTTGAGGGCATTGCAGGGGGAAGCTCCTCCTCAGAATCAGTGGCAGGATGCAGTGGTCACTTCATTTCAGGTAAAGGATGGTCACTGCATATTTTTGTCCTTAATGTGTGCCATAGGTATGTTCCAAATAGCCCACTTTTTTTGTTGGGTCAGTTGCAGGGAATGTCATATCCCTAGAACCTGTGTCTGACCAATGAGATATTGACGAAGGTCAAATATTTGATGAAGACACTGTCTGATTATTCATCAGGAGAAGAGGTACATTTTCAAAATAACGTTTGGTCAAACTCCACTCTGATCAGTCCCATGTGCCCCAGTCACATTTGGAAATCCTGGGTAATTAGAATATTATGCCGATTGTGAGATTCTTTACGGAACTGTGGGTGTTTTTCCCTGTGTATTACCTACCTGCAATGGCATGAAACGGCTCTTTTATTGTCTGCACACGCAGATGTCCAGTAAACACTATGAAATCCCAAAGGAAATATTTCAGAGCCAAATAGACTTTACAAATTGCCTGGCAAACTGCACTTTTAGATAGATTTTCTGCATCGCCTACAGTATAAAAAAAAAAAAAAAAAAAAAAGAGCCGCTTAAAAAAATCCTCAAAGCGATGCATAATGTGTGTGTGGTTGCGAGAGCCCGACCTCGCCTAGTTTGACTTCGAATATAAGGTGCTAATAAATCTTTGAGGTACAATATTTCCCCCAAAAGGCTAAAGCAGTATCTTTTGAAAAGAATTTCTTTCGGGAGCAATAAAGGATCTTGCTGATCATGCAAAACCCTCTCTATTTGAAATTCTCTTCTTATAATTTGCGCACCGACGATATCAATTGGTTGCTCATTCATGAACGGCGAAGCCATGACTGAATGAATTCCATGCACGAACACTGGTTAAGTGTGTGAGCTAATCTTTGTTTACATAGAACAAACCTGCTCCGAGCAGGTTTGAAGTAGTAGCGTAGCTGGAGTTTATGGCAAGGGAGGGACATCTGTCCCCGGGCATCCAGGGGGCGCCAAATTGATGTTACGAAATTTTAGAATTAAATGTTTTCCATTCTTAAATGCACTAAAAAGTAAATAAACATTTGCATACTCAGTCCATCACTCCATCAGTATAAGGATATTTTTTTCCTTTTTTTTTTTTTGTCTCTTTCTGATTTTGAAGCACGTATTAGTTCTACAATATATACCCAACAGAAAATAATTTATCTCCTCCACTACTCTAACATGCTTGACTCCCACCCAAAAACATTTTTGACGTTATTAAACAGGTCTTGCGACTGACATGAGGCATTAGTGTATCATTGTCTAAGTTAAAACTATTTAAAATAAAAAATATGACTTTTTTTCTTAAAATACTATTTTAAAACATTTTTAAAAATTTTCTTTCCCTTTCCCTTTGCATTTTGGCAAACAGGAGGGGGCGCGAAATCTTCAGCTGTCCCCGGGTGCTGAAAACCCTAGCTACGCCTCTGGTTTGAGGATTTGGATGTGCGGCTATGACAACACATCCAGCAAGAGTTTCGAAAAACCGACAGATCCAGGATCAAGCCAACTCGTCAACAATTACATCCGGCTAAACAAGTAATCCACGTACGAAAAATAACCCCCATGGCTAATTAAGTGATGTGTTATTTCCCAAGTTCTGTGTTTTGGGAACAAAATAGAAATTAGAAAACTAAGTTTGGTAAAAAAAAATATATATATATTAAAAATGTACCAAGCAGTTATATGGGAATAATGTATTTTTTTCTTTTTAACAATATTTTCATCTTGAATTTTATTCCACTTTCTAGGTGTTCTGATCGTTTAATTAATCCATTTTGTTTTTACTAATTAGTGGGTCTGATGCTAAAGTACAGACTTTGATTATTCAGTGTTTGTCAACATGTCTGCTAATTTTTAATTGTTATTAATAAGATATAATGATGAGGAAAAACTGCACAGATAAGGGGAAAAATATAATGAAATCAACAAAAGAGAGTTAAGCATTTAAATCAATATCAAAAGCAGAAATATTTCCAAAAGTCTTATAAATGTAAAAATCATGCTGCTGTGCTTTTCTGAATGTAGAATAAAAGAAAAATACCACCAGCTAATTAAATAAGATCAGTGTTATCAGGTGTTGTCACTGATTAGCAATCTAGTTGGAACTAGGGCTACGATTAGTCGACGGAATCGACGACATCAACTACAAAAAATCGTCGACACGTCAAACAGAACCTTCAACAGAGGCTCCTGTCACAAAGAACCACGTTGGTTTTTGTAACTGCAATGCACTACATGAACGTCTGGGGGCAGTATCGTTCGTTATTGTTTGTCAAGACTGCGCACAGTCCTACCAACACAAGCATCCTGGAGCTATGATGCCGCAGTCTCTTGAGAGGGAAGTTTTAGCGAGTAAACTTAGTGTCACGTGTTAACATTGATGTTTGTACTATAATGTGTATATCAAGGTTTAGACAATGACAGTTAACCCTTAAACCGACACATACTTGGGGGTTAATGCACCCCAGGACGCCAAATTTTCAACTGCACTTTTTAAGTAAACATCACAATTCACAAAGAAAATTGGAAATTTTAATGGAACACGTATTTTTTTCATGCAAAGAGCATCACAATTACTGCAACACTGATCATTTTACACACTGCAAATGAACTGTAAAAACTATAAAAACTACTGCAACAATCTGTTATTATATGTTCAAGGTGCAGCTGAAGCCATTGATGAAATTCAGTAACTCACTGAGCCAACTGCGCTTGAACTGGCTGCATGCAAACACACAGAGGTAAACGCTGATTGCAGGCTCATCTAGTGCAGTGGCTAAATCCCAGAGACAGTGGTGCTGCAGTTCTGCCAGTGCCAGCAGTGGTCGTGAGCTGGCTGCTCAATGAATATACGGCACTGACTGATGAGATCCGGTGTGCAGGCAAATTTCTCTGTGAAGCAAATATAGCCGGTTGCAGGGTTCAATGAATGTATGTAGCCGAATATACTCACCCCCTGCATGCTGGCAAATTGCACTGATACACGACTATAGTCGGTTGCGGCACTCAATGAATATAAATTGCCAAATATACTTGGCTTTGGCGTGCTGGCAAATTGCACTGAGAAACAACTTTAGCCGGCTGCGGCGTTCAACGAATGTACTTTTCCGAATATACTCTGCTCCGGCGTGCTGGCAGTAATTAGCTTGTTACATATTTTAGTCTGTTATTTTTTTTATTTTGACATAATATAGTACATGATGTGATAAACTACAAACACTTTTCCTTCAGAGTGTGATGATTAAAACATCTTTCTCTGTCTACAAAATAATTCTTGTGTATTCCTGCTACCCGTACTCCCTCTGAGCGTCTCTTCTCAGTAGCTGGGAACATTGTCTCAAAGAAGAGAGCCAGCCTCACACCAAAGTATATTGAAATGGTCACGTTCCTGCACTGTAATCAGAAATATATGAACTGAATCTTTTATAAACTGTATTCTTGTTTTATTTAATTTGAATTGAACCTTTATTTAAACTTTTGGACTTTAAAGACACACCAGTATCCATTTGGTTAAGTTAAATACACTTTTTTTGTTTAAAGACTATGTGCACTTTAGTTTGTATCGTTTAATGTATTTCTTCTTAACTGTGACGATCACACTAATATAAAACATCTGATTATTTTCAAATGCATACGTTTCACTGGTTGTTATTTTAATTTGGTTATTATTAATTTTAATTATGTTAATGCAGAGACATCAGGGTGTCATTCACTGGTGGACAGACGTGAGCGGATGAGGTAAGACATGCACTGAAGCCCAGAACAGTATGTGCAACCACAGGTCGCAGGCATCAAAATAGTCAGGAATGAAATAATCATGACCAACCGAAAACAAAACTGAACGATTAGTCGACTACCAAAATAATTATTAGTTGCAGCCCTAGTTGGAACAAAAACCTGCAGCCACAGTGTGCCCCCAGGACCAAGGTTGGGAACCACTGGTCTACCATAATTCAAAGAATCCTTGAAAGACAACATGCATTTTTACTTCAGACCTCTTTAACTTGATAAAAACTAGAAATTATTTAGCACCAATGGGTAAAGAATTGTTTTTTATTTTTATTTATTTTTTTTTAAGTAAAACATTTATTTTTCATTCCAAGAACTGCCTCACTTGAAAACTAGCAATATATGTTAAAGTACTGCTGTAACAGAGATTTCAGGGATGAGTCACCTTACTCTTCTTCAGTATCACAACAGCAAACTTAATACTGTATCTGTTATGTGTAAAGAAATCCACCTGACTTCATGGACATTTTTTTAATTCCTATACAAAATTAACTGCTCATGGTACTTTTTTAAGAAGATGAGAGCTACAGCAGAAATGAGAATATTATTTCAGGAAGACAGTCAGTAAGGGTGTAAACTCTTAATTTTACTGCCTAAACATACTGTATGGTAACAGGTATTCTGGATCGTTATCGTTAGAGACTTGTATGCAACACAGAGGGAAAGTGATCAATGACCATGAATTCCAAATTCCACATAAACTAATACTGATAGATTTATTTCATATAATGTCCAATTTCTTGACTAACATACTGTATATATGCTAAATGTATGAACTTACCATATTCTCCAAATGTTAATAATGTCACTTGCTTATATTCCACTATCCAAGACACAAGTTTCACTCCAGCCCAGATCACAAGCATTCCCAGAGTTGCATCTAGCAAAAAATTCATCAGATATCTACAAGAAAATAAAACAATGGAAAGATGTTGCTCAATTAATTAATTAAAAAACATAAATGTATTCAGTGAAACAATTTTCTCTTCTGCTTATTCAAATGAAGTATCACAAATGTGCTAAAGAATGACTTGCACTACAGTAGCTGCCACATTTCAGGAACCAATGCTAGAGAAAGATGGACCATTACAGAGCACATTCACTAACACTGCTTAACCCATATTTTACAGTAGCATGAGTTTATGATATATAAAGAAACTGAAGCTAACTGAAGGAAACCAACACAAAGTTATTTTTTAAGACAGAAAGACATATGAAGATATTTATGATCCTCAGTACTGTATTCACATATGGCACATGGTGCCACTGCTCTACTGCCAAGATGTTTGGCTGCCTATGGAAAAGTCTTTTATCTCTGATAAAAGGAGCACTTCGATCTTCAGGGAGAAGGGTCTTGAATCAGACTGGCCATCCCAGCACTGATTCAACTGTGGAACAGCCAGTAGGGGTTGAGGCAGCTTGTTGGTCTCTATGACACTGAACAAATCTGTATCCTCATATATGATATTTCTATATTTAGTGAGTAATCTATTTTTGCATTTTGCTTTGTAATTTGCACACATTGTTATCTTGTATTTCTGAGGTGGCAATGATAGATTAGCCATCTAGCTCTGTGAAGAGGATTACTTGTTTAAATACAATACACAAAACGGAACACAATTTTTTGGCACTCATTTCAAGCCCAACCTACCTGTAAAAGGGTCCATCTCTGAACTGCCTTTCCCAAGATTTCTTCCATTTCTTTCCCTAGGTGTTTTTTTTTTTGGCTGTCAAAAACAGGGCCTGTAAAAGTCCATTGCAGCACTCCCTGTGTGATTTTGGGCTATATAAGGAATACATTATTGCTGTACTATACATTGCACTAGCCATCCCACGCGGCTTCGCCCACATATTAGCGAAACAGGACAGTGAGGAGGGCCTGGCCCAGCTCTCTACTCCTGACATAACTCTTCCCCTTCCACTTGGCCCGCAGCCTCCGTCTCGCGAACATATATATTGCTCCTGTAAGTGAACTATGACTCTTAGCGTAATGAGAGAAGTCGCAAAATCAACCGGAATGTTCAAGAAAATTATATATATAAAAAAAAAAAAAAAAATCTAAATCTGTTAAGTAGTTTTCTCGGTCGCTAATTAAGCGGAGTTAAGATTACACCCGACGCAGACACATGAGTGAAGAGGGAACCCCCCCCACAGCCCAATGAGTCTCAGATTTGCGCTAATAAATTAGAACCACAACTGAACCGACACTTAGCGCCATGAGAAACTCGCAAAAATCAACAGACTGTTCAAGAAAATGATACAAAAAAAAAAAACACATGATCTAGATGCAAGAAGTAGTTCTCTCGTGAAAAGCGGATAGACATACAAAACGGGTCTAAAAAACAATAAGAAATTACGTTGTTTGGAAATGGTTTGGCTTTAGACAAAATGATACAGAACAAAAAACTGTTATATGTAAACTTTGTAAGAGAGAAGTAGGAACGAAGAGCGGCAACACCTCGAACCTGTTCAATCATTTGAAAACAAAACACGTTACGAAGTACGAAGAATGTATTAAACTTCGTGAGAACTCTGCTCAAAACGCAACAAAACACATCCCTGTCGCAAAACAAATCACACTGGCGGCAACGTTCTCTCGTTGCATACCATATGAAAAAACCAAGCCACAAATGGAAGGAAATAACACCTGCAGTAACATACCACATTGCAAAAGATATGGTCCCTGTTGCCACTGTCGAAAAATACGGATTTCAGAAACTACTGAGAATGATTGATCCCAAATATGTAATTCCCAGTCGGAAATACTTTGCCGAAGAAGGCCTGCCCAAATTATACAATAAGGTAAAGGAGAAAATTCTGAATCAGCTTCAGAACATTCGCCACTTCTCCACCACATCCGATCTGTGGACTAATTGTACCATTCAACCATACATGAGCCTAACGGTTCATTTTATTGAAAACTGGAAGATAAGAAGCGTTTGTCTTCAGACAGGATTTGCACCAGATGACCAGAGAAACGATTGCGCTGGGGCTCAAAGATGCGCTTAAATCGTGGAAATTAGACGACGCGCAACAAGTGTGCATTACCACAGGTAACGCTGCAAATGTGATTAAAGCCGTTGATCTGAACAAATGGAAGAGACAGCAGTGCTTTGGTCACTGGCTGAACCCGGCGATTGGTACGGTGTGTGTGTGTGTGTTTGCGTGCTAGTAATGTGTTGATCACGAACAAAATGGTTCTTTGAGCCGGCTCTTTTTACTGAACAGTGGGAGCCGATTCCCGTTTTTTGGAACCAATGTCTGTGTAGTGTTTGTAGCGAAACACTAAGTGCAAACATCTAATCGTGTGTCAGAACAATGCTAAATTTGGCTGAATTATAAAAGGCTGGAGTGGGAAAATGAAGAGGCGTTTGGGAGCCGAAAGAGCCGATTCTTAGTGAGCTGGGTAAAATGATCAGGCTCACTAAAAAGAGCCGAAGTGCCCATCACTAGTGTGTGCGTGTATGAGAAATGTTTGAAAATAAATAACACGTAATAAATATAAGAAAATTGTAATAATAAATGTAAAGTGTGTGTGCGCACGTATGAGAAATATGTTAAATTAAATAATAAACATGCTAAGAAATAGTAAATAAACGTAAATAGTGTGTATGAGAAATATTATTAATTAATAACGTAAATAATTAATAAGACTGTAATTTGTGTTTGGTTTTAGAGAGAAGCATGAGAGATCCCTGCATTGAACGGGCAATTGGTGTAGGCAAAAGAATTGTTGCACGTTTTTCCTTCAGCTGGAAAAAAAGAAGGGATTTGACCGCAACACAGAAAGAACTCAATCTGCCTTCCCATCAGCTCATAACAGAATCCCCTACAAGATGGGGGTCAAGGGCAGCAATGATACAGAGAGTGTTGGAACAAGAGAGGGCCATCACCCAAGTTCTCTCATCTGACAAGAAAACCAGACATGTGGCACTTACATGGCAGGACATAGATGTACTAGAGTCAACTGATAAAGCTATTCGACCCCACCTGGAATTTACAGATGTACTCTCAGCTCAGTCCTATGTTACAGTCTCCTATGTTAAGCCAATGCTACAACTTTTTCAAACCAGCATCTTGGCTCACCAGCCAGAAGACACAGAGCTCACTATGTCAATTAAGACCAAAATTCTTGATTATCTGAGAGAGAAATTTGATGACCCTGCCACCCAGCAACTACTAGACATTGCTTCTTTTTTGGATCCACGTTTCAAAAGATCATACATTCCTGAGGAAAAGTATGATGAGGTCAAACAGAGTTGTGTCTGAAGTGGAGACCCTTCAACATACTGTAAGACCAGTGCCCTGCCTGATTTAGCTGGGGAACTTTCAGAAGCAGCTGAAGTATCACCACCACTAGCCAAAAAGGAGAAGGGAAGCCTTGGTAGCTTCTTTAAGAGGCCAACATCTTTATCGGCATTGTCTGACAGAGATAAAATTGAAGCTGAACTTTCAACCTACCTACAAGCAGCTGAAACTGACACTGAGACAAACCCACTTGCATGGTGGAAAGTGCATGAACCAATCTTTCCAACTCTCAGTCGCCTTGAAAAAATATATCTTTGCATACAGGCCACTAGTTCGCCCTCAGAAAGGGCATTTAGCACAAATGGCAACATAGTGAACTGCCACAGGGCATCTTTAAAGCCAAAGGCAGTTGACAGACTTGTTTTTCTTGCACAAAAATTGTGAAATTGTGTTACCTGAATGCATGTTCTTGCCACGCTTTATTTGTGTACAAAACATAGCTTAAAAAGAGTATATTGAAACATTGTTTTTTTTTTAGGCAAACCTAGTAAAGTAGATAAAGCATCTACTCCTACATCACCTAATATTCAAATAACTGGTTTTCTTGCGTAAATGTTTAGATGCGTTTCTTGCATTAATGAGTATATTTTGGTTTATGCCTATGATGTAAAGTTGTAAGTTTGCAATTACATGTAAATAACTAAAGAGCAATATAAATGTGTGACTTCTTTTTTAAGTAATAATGGATAGGAAAAAAATATCGTTGCATATCGTATATTGACATTTGGTCCAAAAATATCGCAATTTGAATTTATATAAAATGTAATAATCTCATTTGTTTAAACTTATACCATAACTACAGTACCATAGCTAGGCTGCCATTGCACTGTTTTAGGTTAAAGTGAGCAGTAGATTCAACTGGTATGGACAAGAACTGGAAGAACAACCAGAATTCAGTGTTGCATAAGAGAGTACCAATGACAATTCTGCTGCTGCTATTAGTACACTAGAAAATCTAATAATAATTGAAAAATTATTTCAATATTACCATTTTAAAAAGGATCCCTCTAGTTAGTTTTCAATTAACATTATCAATAACCAAATTTCTTCTTTTTGAATTTTCTTCCCCATTACAAAACTCATTTAATTTCAGTCTCGGATCTTAATTCTCTTCTTAGTTGTGGCCTTGCATGTAACCTAAATTAAAAATTCATTAGACCAAAAATAAATGGAGAAAAAAGGGCCATCATCATTTCTCTAAAGCACACCATTAGTTGGGTTTGAGATATACATACAGTTTGCTGATTACTTTTAGAATAGTCACAACTAAAATATGGCAAGCCAACAAAAAAGTCAAAACATTTCCTCAAGCCATTCCACAAAACAGAGCAATCTGATGAAATTCATTAAGCAAAAACAAGCAAGTGGGCGAAGCGAATAAAAAAAAAAAAATAATGCTTTTCCACTGTGGACATCTTAGCCCAGTAGTCTAAAACTCCAGTGCTGGAGGGCCACAGTGGCTACAGATTTTCATTCGAACCATTTTCTTAATTAGTGAACTGTTTTTGCTGCTTTTGAACTTCTTTTGAATTAATCTGAATGGACTTGCTCTTGAAGACTCGGACCCCTTTAACACTAGAATTACCAGAGCCTACGAGAAAACTCATAAATCTGGCCCACCTTAAAACCATTCGCATCTCTCCGTCAGCGTCTTTTGTCCTGTAAATGTGCCGATTAAGACAAGCAGCCTGCTATTCCCCCCACTCCCCAGTTTCCGTTTCTATTTTAACAATGTGTTTACACAGATTACTGTAGAAACGGAACACACATGAAATGCATGTGTTCCAAATAACGATCTATTATTTCCACTCTAAAACTCCAGCACTTCACTCCCAGATAATCAAACAAGGCATGATCTGGGAGAAGTTTGTGAACGTTCTGTGACGGTTGGGTTTGGACAGGGATGGAATAGCAGACTGCTTACCTTAAAATGCCACATTTACAGAACAAAAAGACGCTGACAGAGAGGTGCGAATGGATTTAAGGTGGGCCGAATTTACGAGTTAGTTTTCTTGTAGGCTCTGGTAATTTGAGTGTTACTTGTTTCTTATTCTTTAATTAGCTTCCAAATAATAATGAGACACAAAAAGAAGTCAAAACATGAGCAGCAAACTATGTCTATTGTACAATATCTGCAAATAATGAAAGATGAAGGTCTCAGGAATGCAGATGAGCTTAGGTCCCCAAAACATATTACCACTGCTCTTAGAAATGAGAAAATATGAGAAAATCAATAATTTTTTAAATCTATGCTACTGCACAATGAGAACAGCAACAAGACATGGAATTAAAGAACGGGTTTAATTAACAACAAGAATCGGCACCTAGTTAAGCAGTTGCTTGGAGTGAAATTGGTTCTTCTGTTGGCTCCCTCACTTCACATTTCATTTCTGTTTGGGTGCCATTTAAGAAAAGAAATGAAGCAATTCAGAGGAACAAATCTTAAAAAACAAATCAATTAAAATTAAAGGAAAAGGAGTTAACAAGCAGGGAAAACTGGTCACCAATTAAGAGAAAGGATAGAATGAAAACCTGCAGCCACTGCGGCCCTCCTTGGAGTTTGAGACCACTACCTTAACCCACTCAGTCAATCAGCCAACACTAAAAGAATTATATTCTTTCAAACTATTCCAAGTTGCGTTACTAAAAAAATCAATTAACAAAAACCAGCCATTTCACTGTATCTTGTAAAAATTACAACTTCAGTCAAAAACTACATTTCTTGACCATTGTTATTAAACTTTCAATTAAAAAACATTTTCTAAATTAGATGTACACAACACATTGACTACATGCCAAGAAATCTCCAATTTTGCACAAAATACTTGACTAGGCAAAAAAAGTATGCACTCTGTTCATGATAGTGTTTATCTAAGCTACAGTACAATTCTCTTAATAATGTAGTAAACAATATGTTGTCATCTGATGAGCCATGAAAGAAAGTCATTAGTTACAGTAATCCAGAACCCCCCGCGATAGGTGAAAATCCATGAAGTAGAAACCATATGTTTGTATGGTTATTTTTATATATTTTAAGCTCTTATAAACTCTCCCACACTGTTTATAAATATTCTCCGCACAGTTATACGGTAAATCCGTTCCAGACTCAACCGCAATAAATGAATTTCCACGACGTAGGATTCTTGATTTATAAATCTAATATTTTTGTAGTTAGAGCATAGAAAACCTGTTTACGACCTTTTAAATAAGTTTTTTTTAGCATTATTAGAGCCCTCTAGACATGAAATAACACCCTTTAGTCAAAAGTTTAAACTGTGCTCCATGACAAGACAGAGATATGACAGTTCTTTCTCACAATTAAAAGAATGCTAACATATCTTGCTCTTCAAAGGAGTGCTCATCAGAAGCAGAGAATGTCAGATAGACAGAGAGAGAGAGAAAATAGCAAACAATGAAAAATCAATATGTGCTGTTGGGCTTTTAAGTATGAGAAGCACCGCGATAAAGGGGCAGCAAAGAAGGGAGCAATGTGAAGGTAGTCTTTCAGCATTTTTTACAGGAGCGTCCATATCCTCTAAGCAAACAGCCCCTCTACTCACACCCCCTCCATCAGGAGCAGAGAATGTGAGAAACAGAGAAAAGAAAGCAATTAAAAATCAATACGTGCTGTTAGAGCTTTTAAGTGTGCGAAGCATCGCGCAAGTATATCTTTGAGTTTTATTTAATACGTAATACGTGCTCCGATTGGGTAGCTTCTCAGCCATCCGCCAATAGCGTCCCTTGTATGAAATCAACTAGGCAAACAAACTGCGGAAGCATGTACCACAAATTAAAAGACCCAATGTCCACAGAAATCCGCGAACCTGCGAAAAATCCGTGATATATATTTAGATATGCTTACATTTAAAATCCGTGATGGAGTGAAGCCGTGAAAGTCGAAGCGCGATATAGCGAGGGATCACTGTAATTGAAAAATTAGTGTCAGGATCAAGTGTTTACTCATTAAAAAAAACCCACACAGCTAATACGTTCAATTTTACTTCCAATAATAAACTTCATAATTAATTTGATTGTTTCATCATGTTATGTGCATATAGAATATTGGCAAATAGCAACTATGCTTTTTTCTAATGTACCATTTGTTTTTTTACTTTTTCCTCCAAATTATAAATTTTATAAAATACATGTTTTTTGTTTCCAGGACTAGCTGTTGATTCCCTCTAAAGTGCTTTGAAGAAAGCAAACTATTTTCTTCTCCTATAATAGCATGTTATGCTAAAACCTTTATTTTGAAAAGATGTGTGTCTACCAACAGCTGCTGCAATGACAAAAATAATGTTATAAATGTTGAAATTTTCAGTCATTGATGTAAGTGACCCTAATATCAAAAACACAACATTCTCAGCTTTGCTTGTTTCAAATCAGGGTTGTGAGGCAAGAGCCTATCCTAGCAGCACTGGCACCAAAGAAGGATCCAAACCACTGCTGGTTTAATTCAGACATGATACAAGGTTGCAAAGCAGCAAGCAGCACTAATTACTATGTCAATATTCTGTCCTAAAATGCACTAATTAAATTTTCAATATATAATACAATACAGTTTTAAATTTAGTAATAATACATTATGAAACAAAACGGTCAGATATGTAATTTGTGACAACTAGGAGAAATGGACTATTAGTGATTCATAATACAGTACATCATAATACACAAGAACATTAAAATGATGAGGAAAACTTCAGGACAAAAGCTTTATAAAATGCAAAATTAATTTCTATATGTTCTATGCTCATAGGGAAGTAAGATACAGATAACATTTTTATCTAATTTACAAACCTTAAGCTGCAATTGGTAAGGATGTATATATTATTTTTTTACATTACTATTTTAACCAGAATAAAATCTTAAAGGAAAGGCTGGTTTACCGGAGTAAATATGGATGTAGATTGCTATATTGGCTCACTTTGCATATTATTTTCATTTGGCAGCCAGCTGAACAAAAAAAAACAATGAAGGGGTCCGAATTTCACAGGGCAAGTCAAGTAAACTGAATGGAAAAAGAAGTCACTTAACATTAGAAATTGACTACTAATTAGAAAAGTGCAAGAAGAAAAATCTGCAGCCACTGTGGCCCTCCAGGATTAGAGTTAGACATCCCTGTGCCAGGTTACTTTAACTGAAAAATTATAATATTTGGAAAACAATTTTCAATTATTTATGCCTCAGATCCAATGTTATGATAGCCATTGGCTCTGAAATCCCAAAACTGGGCTCTAGTTTCTGTAGATGGATGGATTTTACATAATTTGCCTGTCTATTTTCTGAACTGTTTCAGTGAGAAAGCCATTCTTAATACACAGATAATCATTCCTGTTAAACACAAATAAAGAAAATGCTATGGGGATAGCACCCGAAAACCCATTACAGAAAACAAACAGGCTAATATTCTTTTGTTTTAAATGTGTCTACTTTTATAACCAAAGCTTTAGAAGTAGTAGTTTCGAAGTATACATACTCTTCATGAAAAATTATGTTCAGTCTCTAATAACTCTGTGACCATTACCCAAGGCATTATAGTCAAACAGCTCACGTAACTCTAACATGTCTCTTCTCATTGTTCGGGAGTTTCTAGTTAAATTGACAGCTGTCTCATGTGCATTTATTAAGGGCAGTACCAGTGGTAACAAGACTCTGAGAAATCAAATTTAAAAGAAATGATTTGGGAAGAATAATGAGTTTGATTATTTAAAAGGAGGATCAAAACAACATTCAAGTTTGCCACTACAGAACTGCATCTCCATGTTTATTAAATCTGTCTGAATCCTGCATTTCCACATTCTAGAAGGTTGAAGTTTATATTAAAATCTCTGCACATGCACATCTACTTACAAAGAACATGGGTCCTCTTTTGTGAGATTTGATAAGAAAACATTGGCAAAGTGGATAAAAAGTGCACCAATTGCTTGCTTAGATGTGTCATAAAACCTGAAAGATATAAAAATGCACAATTGTAAGGAAAACACAGTCTGCATTTGGTCTGTAAATGTGCTAAAATTTTCAGATCTTTTTAAAATGTTCCCACAGGGTGATTTTTATTCCCCTGTTTTTTTAATAATGTCTACATTCATTCTTTTCAATATTATGCTTTTTGTATTTTGTGCCTGAATCAGAATGTATATGAAGTGACACCATCCATTATTTATAGAAGCAACGACTGTTACTTTCCCATTCTGCATTTTCTACATGTACATAAAGTACAATTTAACTAAAACTAATTTTGGGAAGGCTAAGGTGAAACAGACTCATGGATAAGATGCAGAAATGATCAATGTAAATTACTGAATTGGCTGTAAGAGGAAAAATTAACAGCTGCTTTGAAAATGCCCAGAAGACCTCATCAATAGCACCACGAAAATCAACAGCTTTTAGAAAGGTGCCTTTAACTTCCAGCATAAAATATGGTAGCATTTCATGTCATACAATCAGACTCGCTAATATTTAAGCTTCTAACTCATACACTTATGTGCATGATTTCATCTGTGAATGAAAGAAAGACATTTAGCACTGTTCATGTGTTATATAGTGCATTTCACACACACACCAATAGTAGATTTTTCAGGTTGCATTAGCAATCTGTACTTCAGTCTATGCTTCAGTTTTGTAGTGGATTTTAAATTTAAAAATTACATTTATATTTTGCTTAACTCTTAAATCTACCAGTCTTAGGAACCATAAAACAGTAAGTTCTGTTTCTTGAAAAGCATGCATCATGTAAAAATATTTTGATATTAAATCTAATGATTACACCAAAAAAAAAAAAAAAACTTGTATTACATATATTTAATGTTATGTTTATTGATTTAATCATATATTGATGAAGCTAAAAGAAAATATCTCAAAATAAAAATTAATGTAGAAATTTGTTTTTTAATAACCAGATTCTATGCATCAGTAAGGAAAAAGAAAAAAAAAATCTAAACTGTGCCAAAAGTGGCAAAATACAAGAATGCAACATAACACTGGATTCAAAGGAATTATCTTAGACTAATTATTCAAATGATTTTTCACTATGCTGGTTGTTCTTTCTCCGTTACAATACACCCAAACTATCACAAAATACATTTAGCTTGGTGAGAAAATATTAACAGATCTATTTACATCAAGTTCTATACTACACTGAATGAGCACTAAATAAATAAATAAAATATTTCAGGAACACCAGGGGCAAGAAGGAAATCTACCCTGTCTATGTTCAAAAGACTGCAGAGTGATACTGAACACTAGCTAAATATATGATGCTGCATCAGCATGCCTACAGGATGAATTTGGAGTGGAACCATTTCCTCTTTCGAGATTTGTTTTACTAGTTTTATTTGCTCAGTATATGAATGATCTTCTTTAAAAAACAGAACATATTGTCATTTTATATTTGATTCTGTTTTATTTATTTCTGCCAATTTCATCCAGAATGTGTGTGTAGGTGCCAGTAACCAGACTACAGTAATTGCATCAAAAAAGAAGAACCACTAAATGGTTTAAGCAGTCTTCAAGGTGTGTGCACATGCGCAAGCACGCACACACACTCAAAGGCCATTTTACTGACACCAAACAACCCTAATGTGTACATTTTTGAATGTGGGGAGAAACCCATGTGAAAATGTGAGAACTCTGACAGTGCCTAGGCTGGGTCTGGAGCATATTACTCTGGAGCTGTTTCAAACAGAAATTATAAAGTAGCAACAAACAGATGTACATGAACAGTAAATGGAAACCTATCGTATGAGGGAAATGTAAAATACTTTACAAGTACGGCCATCACTGGGCTTTTGCATATACATACTGTAGCAGCAGGTACACGAGTTAAAATTAGATTTTCAGTACCTGTCAAACTGTAAGACTAAACTATAAATGCTACTAAAGGCCTATTATTGCGTTTCATACTTCAACACGTTAAATTTCACAGATATATCAGGAAAAGTGGAGAGAAAAAAAAAAAAAATCAAGTGAATACTTTCTGAACTCTCCATATTTCTAATCTCAGATCTCCAAACATTGGCTTTCTTAATATTCTAACAGTGAAAAATAACAGAAATAAGCTGTGTCATCAGTTTCTTTAAGCACTAAAATCTGTAATATTTTACTAAAATATATGTTAAGAAACTAATGTTAAACATTTCAAAAAAAGTAATAAAAATTTTAATTTGGCCCTCTTATAACTTACTCATAACGCATTGTTTCAACAAGATGAAAATTAATTCTGCATTACCACATATTTTAAGATTTGTATTTATTTAAAGTGGTAGGTTTGGTTGTTTCCATAGAATACAACTATCTGACAATTTAAATCATTCATATATTTTTTTTTCAGGTACTTATCACTTCTTCAGTCTTTTTCTCTTTCCCATATTCTGTTCGACTACTTCTTGGCCATAGCACTCAGTTTTTAGCAATACTGGAAATTTAAGAACTTGAATTTTGACTTAGGAGGTATTATATCCAATCTATCGTTAAAGAGTTTGGATTCTATTCTTGATTTAAAGCTCACATTTGTGGGTCAGATAAATTTAGTTGTAAGGAGCAGCTTGTATCATTTCAAACTAAGCCAAAGTCTATTTTCTCTTTGAAGGACTTCAGAAATTTTTATTCATGGCTTTATTATCTCATGATTAGATTAAATGTAATGCACTTTTACTTAGGTGTTAATCAGTCTGCATTATCTTGGCTACAATTCATGCTAAATGTTGCTGCTAGGATGTTCATTGGTGTTAAGAGGTATTTTGCCAATTTTAGCCGCTCTCCATTATCTTCCTGTGAGGTACATAATTCCATTCAAGACTTGGGGCATGAGTTACAAGGCTCTAGATGGCCCGTCTCCCCATTATCTCACTGACCTACTTTGCCTAGCATTAGTCTCCGGAAGTCTCATGTATAAACGGTGCATACGCACAAAAATGTTGCATTCTCCCGTTTCCACGCTCAAATTGCGATGTATAAAACATAAACTTGGCGTAAAGCCATGCACATTTTCACGCTAGCTAAAACCCTGGCGTACACAAGTTCTCTGCTTGGTTTTGCAAACTGGTGGCACCCAACGTCAAAGCAGTGCTTTTGTTCAAGTGTGGTTTCCCTTTCTTTTTTAGATCAACATCCCTGATGCAGCTTTATCATATACACTGAAATAAACTGCATACTGTTTATTAGTTTAAGGCATCGGATTATAATTAACCTGTAACAATATAATGGTCCACGGAATAGCCGAAGTATCCAAATACCATAGCTGCTTTAGCGTTGTTACTCTCACTGCACCTTCTTCAACTTCTTCTTTCAGCTGCTCCCGTTAGGGGTTGCCACAGCGGATCACCTTTTTTCCATATTACTCTCACTGCACCACTCTGAGTATTAATATCACTGTATCCGAGTGTGGAATCACAGATGTACAGCAGCTGTTCGGAAAGAGAATTATCGGTATACAGCATTTAGCACACGCTGCCTCAGCCGTGCTGCTCTCATCCAGCAAACGCTTCAGAGCCTCTCCTGTACTGACCTCGCAGTTCAGAAACCGTTTTATCCCAAGAACTATAAACGCAATCAATCAGTCCATCAAGTGCTCCTTGTAGAACTGTTTGTACTTATTAGTCCAATACTTCACTGTAAACTTGCGATACAGATATAATATTGCACAACCTGAGCCACTTTATAAAGTGCGTATTTATATATGATGACGATATCACTTTTAAGATGAAATGCAGCAAAATATATTTATTCTATTATACAGATAAATCTTAAACTTCATTTAAATAATCTATATTGTTAATAATTCAACATGTGAGGACACGGTGTGTGCAGTGTTAGCAAGGAAGAAAGTTCTGAAGAATTGGCGTTCTCAGCTTACAGATGGCTTAAAGTCTATTACAGAGCTGATTGTGTGGCGATTGTGTATTTGAAGAAAGAAAAGGCAGGACAGGAATTGTAAGTTGTAAGGTTAGTAAGTTTGAAAGAGACCGTACTGCTGCAATAAATTTTCATCGAAGGTTGCACACAGTGCAGCAAGCATCTTGCGTGAGGCATGAACAATCACTGCGCCACCGTGTTCCCATGTTTAATACATGCTTTAATTCCTATCATCATGAAAATGATATCAAGTATACATTTCAGTATTTTAATTTTTCTGAGAGCTGTAATATCACGAATGTAATGGATTCTGTGTCCTGTCGGAGGTAGAGAGAGCCTGTTTAAGAAGCACATGGTGATTCACACACATAGAGCACATAGAAGAACATATACAAAACAAAGCATTTAATGTGCTACCTTAGTTACCATGGGATTTGAGAAACCAGTAAATTAAATGATTTTAAGATTAAGTTTATGATGTTCTACTTTAATGACAAAATAAACTATGTGATTAAAGTGGAAATTTCGAGATTAAAGTTGACATTTCAAATCCCCCACTGTGTCCCTATTTTTTTCTTTTCTCTGTACCTTAACACTAGAATTACCAGAGTCTACGAAAAAACTCGTAGATAAGTCCCACCTTAAATAGCTTATTAAAAACATTCACCTCTCCGCCAGCCTCCTTTGTCCTGTAACTGTGCCAATAAAAACAAACTGCAAGCAGCCGGCTATTCCATCCCCCACCTCGATTATCTGGGAGTGAAGTGGAGTTTTAGAGTGGAAATAATAGATTGTTATTTGGAACACACGCATTTCATGTGTGTTCCGTTTCTACAGTAATCTGTGTAAACACAATGTTAAAACAGAAACTTTTTCATATTTTAGTATGTAGGCATAAACTAAGCTAAACTAGGCTAAAGATCAAATAAACACTTTCATAAAAGGTTCAAGAGCTTTACAACAGTTTCTGTGGTGTACTGGTAACATTTCGTCACTTAAAGCGCAGCAGACTTGGTGTACCTCAAGAGATCAGAGTTCGATTCTACGCTGGGGAGAAAATGTATTTTTTTTTTAACCTTTGCCGTTCTGCCTGCCTGAACTCCCTGTCTATCTATATAGTAATAACAGTAATTTTATTATTATATAGGAGCTTCCCTGTCTGCCTATCTATATATCTATCCCCTTAGCTGTTTTTTTATATATCTATTATACAGTGCCTTCCCGATTTATTTATATATTTAATGCCTTCTCTGCCTGTCTGATGGCATATAGCGCTGAACTTACTGCTCTGTACTATTCTGTCCTCGGAGTGTCCTGTAGTACAAAAGAAACAGCACCATACAGCAACATGTGCGAACTAGCAAGATCGGGGGAAAGAAAAACACACGGCTACTGATTACAAACTGGAAGATGAATGAAAGAGACAATATATGTAAAAACGTCATCGCACTAATGCAATTTTATTTGAAAACGAACAGCATCAGATCAGGTTTGAATATGCACCCGATCTGACGCTTTTCGTTTTCAAATAATATTGCATGTAATGTACTATTTTAGAATAAAAACATACATTTGATTTCAGTCAGTCTATAAGAGCCAGGGTAAATGCATGATAATTGTAAAGGTTAGCTTTTTTTTTTAAATTCAGTTCCATTCTCTCAGTCACGTTCACGATCCCCCATCCCCATCTGACACTGCTGTTTTTACATAAAGACGCGCAATAGCTCAAATGTGATTTATATAGGGAAGAAAGTACAGTGTCTGGTGCTCATTCAGTGTAATAGGAACCACAGAGAGAGGTGTACACTGCAACAAGTTTTGTTATACTTGTACACCAACATATGTTCCTGTGTTTGAGCGACACAGGCATGCTCAAAAAATAGACGTGTAATGCCATGAAAAGTGCACGCAGACACTTCAGTTCGCAGGCATTGCTACGAGAATGCAGTCACAAGTACACTGCAGAGCTATAGCGCATCTTTATGTGAAAACAGCAGTGTCAGTACACAAGTATCATAAATTACACTAGCTGTTACACACTGAAATCAAATGTATGTTTTTATTTTAAATAGTAAGAATAACAGCAGTTTACTTCTCAAAACGGAGTCATGCGGGATCGAACGTGTGACCTTTTGATTACTAGTCAGCAACTGATACCATTACACTACTGTGGCAGTTGTAATAAGTATGTGTCAATGTGGCATGCTAAGGCAGCTTTTTTTTTGCAGTTATATTTTTGAATAAAAGCATACTTGTTCTGTTATATTTGTACCTTTTGTGAAAGTGTTTCTTTGATATTTGGACTTCAGGCTTCATACATTATATAGTTTATGCCTACATTTTGTCATTTACTACTACAATACGAAAAACGTTTGTTTTAAAAATGTGTTTACACGGATTACTGTAGAAACGGAACACACATGAAATGCATGTATTCCAAATAATGATCTATTATTTCCACTCTAAAACTCCACTCCCAGATAATCAATCAAGGCATGAGCTGGGAGAAGTTTGTGCATGTTCTAAGTCTGTGGGGGATGGAATAGCCGGCTACTTGCAGCTTTTCTTTTATCAGCACATTTAGATTAACAAAAGACCCTGGCGGAGAGGTGAGAACGGTTTTAGGAAGCGATGTAAGGTGGGACGGATCTACAGTTTTTTGTAGGCTCTGGTAATTCTAGTGTTAATAAGCTTTTATATGACACTCAAACGGTGGGCTACAACAGGCCTTTTCACTGCAACTTTGATATCTGACTTTTTTATTATGGGCACTGTGCGACTTTGTGAACTTGAGCTTTCAAGTTTCTCCGACACTTTGTCACTTGGTCAACTTCCTTTTGTTGTTTATACCACTGTTTAAACCAACAAATAGTACGTTTTTCCTTGCCTCCACTTGATATTCATTGAAATTCTTCTATTTTCCCCCGTGCTTTTGCCATTGTCTTTTCAAAGAATGCTGAGCTTAAGGGCTATTTATATTGATTTGCATATTGAAAGAGGAGTAACTCTGGGAGGAGACAGGGCAGGACAGCAGGCGCATGCACATGCGTTACTTTTCAAGCTGACCAGAATTTATGGAGTGGAAAAACATGGAAGTTGGCAAATGCACAGATTTATGAATCTGGATATTTTTTGTGCATACACACATTTCCGCTTTTGTACTTACACCATGTTTTAGTGTGAATTCTATGCATGGCATTATGCATGAGGCCCCAGATCTTTAAGGTCTTTAGGATAATCACTTTAACTATTCCCTGTTCTCATCTGAAATAAAACAGAGACCAGGCCTTTTCCAACAGCTGTGCCCATTTATTAGAAATACCTCTTTTAGTGCCCGAAAAGTCCATCTCAAGACCCAAATGTTTTCCAAAGTGTTTCTAGGTTCTTAGGCCTTTCCTTTTTCTATCAGTTTGTGTGTTTTGTTTATAAGCATTTTGAATATTTTTATTTGCTTTTAATTTGTACTTTTAGATTGTTGTGCTTTATTAACTTGTACAGTACTTCAGTTTAACTTTGGTTATACAATATCAGACAAAAAAATTTACATTGTTATAAAGTTTGCTATTTATCATGTCTAAGCTAATTGACCAATTATCATATAATTGAGTTTTAACATGTACTTTATGTGTAGCACTTTTATAACATAAAAAAACCTTCCTCTTTTTACTGATTAAAATGCTGGCAATGGTCAGCAGTTCAAACATGAAGCCTTGAAGCCTTTAAAACTCACTGAGTATGTTCATTTTCAAGCTAGTTTTAAGCTATTTTCACCTCATTGCTCTTTTCGCTATGCTACAATGGTTCATGCTCCCAGGTCGTGTGTTTCTATAGCTTGTTTTGCCTTGAGAATGATTTGAGGGCATGGGCGAAGCCATGGGGGAACAACTAACGCTCTTTTAGGTAGAATGCCCAGAGGGGACTGGGCAGTCTAATGGTCTGAAATCGCTACAGATTTTATTTTTTTTTCTCCAGCCGTCTGGATTTTTTTTTGTTTTTTCTGTTCACCCTAGCCATTGGACCTTACTCTTATTCTAGGTTAATTAATGTTGTCTTATTTTAATTTCTTATTTTGTCTTTTATTTGTCTTTTCTTCATTATGTAAAGCACTTTGAGCTACTTTTTGTATGAAAATGTGCTATATAAATAAATGTTGTTGTTGTTGCTGCTGTTGTTCTTCTACTATCAAGGGACATTTTTCCCCTTAGCAGGATTACATTAAAATATATTTTATATGTAGATACATTTTTTATTTTTTTTTTACATTTAACTAAAAAATACTAATTTCCTACTAATCAAGTTCAACTCTAGTACTGGTGAGCTCAGTAGATTTTATATTTTTCTTTACATATGTGTGTTTTTTCTCCTAACATGAAGTGTTTTGCACGCTAAATAGTGCATTAATGACATTATTTTAGCTCTCTTGTTAACTGTATGCATTGTTCGGGCATGATATTGAATTTGAATGCCTAGATTTATTTTTGCTTTAATTTATGACATTCCATAGCACTGAATTACATACTCAGGGTTTTAATATTGTGTTTTCTGTATTCGTAAGTCAACGTGTTTATGAAGGGTGCCACCTTATGTATGTTTAATAGGTATCACCTATGCTTGGCTTTGGGCCTGTACATAATTAGTGGAACCTGTGGCTGTTTATTGTATAGGATGAAGTTCCATTGGTTCTAGTCTGTAGCATACACACCACCTGGAACACTTGTTGTTAATCAAAAACACAGCAGTGTTTATTATCACCAAGGGCCCTCCCCACCAAAAGCCTCCTGCAAAATTTGTTCTAGTGCCGACACTGGCTTAGGGTATGCTTTTTTCCTTGATTGAACAAAAACTATCTAACACTTATTTGAAACTGCCAGTTTACCTCATTTTTATGGATGTGTGAAAAAGACAACTGCTCACTTGAAGAGAACATGGAAACTTCGCTACCACCACACACAAAATTCAAATCCAGGACTATAGATTAATTAATAAGTAGTGTTTGCATACCATCCAGCAGAAGAGTTACTCATCTATACAATATTTACTAATAGTGGGGGGAAAAAAACAACACAAACACAACAACTCACTACTAAATACTACATGGTTGTGTTTTTCAACATGCCAAACTGCTTCGGAAGACATAAGTAAGGTCTTGTGCAATTTGATTTCCTTATTTATATCAAAACCTTACACATGAAGGCTACCATAAAAACCTCTTGACCTTCAATATATCCTTAACTCAGGAAAAATAGTGCCATGAAAGTGTGATATAATATTTCTAATATTTCTAATTGCCCTTTGTTTACCAAATACAATACAAACATGAGAAAATGTGCTTTTTGAAATCAAACCCTTTGGCATTTCAAAATGGATGCATGCACCAAGTTTTATGCCTTTTCATCTTTGAACTGATGCCCCTTAGATCCAGATTAAAGCAAGGAGAATAAGCACAATGCTTTCTAAAATTTATATAAAAGTCTACACTTAACTCGCTTTCCTGTTTCAAGTTAACATAGATCATGGTTATGGAAAAATAACTTCAATAAATTGAAAAATACCAAATTTATATTTTAAATTCTGAAGGATTATCGGGAATAGTCAGTGTTTTGACACTCCTCCTTTCTTTGTCCTCCTCAAGCAAATTTCTATCCTTCTTATGCCTGTTACTGTGTATTAGACAGTGGGATTTGCTTTAACAGATCTACTAAGATTTATTCATTTTCTCATCCTGACTTTAGTGCACTATGTGATCAGCACATATTTAACAACTCCACATCTGTTAAAGGTTTTCTTTTGTTTTAGCAAGGTGTCATGCAATATGGAGCAATGCTATGGTTCATTCTTCTGTACAGATGTAGTTTTATATACAGCATACACACTAACTGCAACAAAGATCATGATGCTGATTATTCATTTTTTGCTAATGGGTCTCTAATTTTGGGTGTAAAGCTGCAGCAGTAATTTTCTAGTTTTAAGATTTTTTTTTCTACTTTAGTTTTTTTTTTTTCTATTTTTTAGTTTGTATTTAGTGTAAGCTTTCACTTTTAATGTTAGTTACATTCTATTTGTTTTGTTTTACTCACCAACAATGTCAACTTAGGCACTGTTTTTCCAAGACTAAAAAATGCGGTCTTTTTTTTATAGTTGTCAGGTTGTGTATTATTCACATTGCATACTACTTCTTCCTTTTCTTTCAGCTGCTCCCGTTAGAGGTTGCCACAGTGGATCATCTTGTTCCATATCTTCCGGTCCTCTACATCTTGCTCTGTCACACCCATCACCTGCATACCCTCTCTTACCATATCCATAAACCTTTTTTTAAGGACTTTCGATCACCTTAACACATGAAAAATATGAATCTGACCATCTGTGACAGAGCTTGGTTGTCTCATGTGTAGTGGTAAGCAAACCCTAAGGAGTTTGTTTTGCTGTAAGTTCAGAGAAATCAAAAATAAAATGCTTGGGAATTTTGCAGAACTCTGCAAAATGCATTGATGTCGATGGGGAAGGAGTAACTGAACACGTTTTGAGTGGACAATAATAGTGCAATGGTTCTTTAAGTGTTCCTGAAGTGAAGCATCTGCCAACTATGCTGGACCAATTATTGAGGCTGAAAAATGTAATCTGAGCTCTGAGGCAGCAGTACTAACCAGTACACTACCATGCCTTAAACAATAAATGATATAGAACGAATGAATAAATAAAAATTATGAAGGTAAAATATATACAATTGCATTGACTGAGATCCAGTCCTGGGGCACAAATACTGTAAGCCTGATCAGAAAGAAGCAGTGAGGGACCGATTTGTTCCACTGTTTGAAGTCTTAGCTCCAATCTTTTTTTGTTTCAATTAAATCTGTGCAGATGATTCACATTTTTTTCTACTTTCAAGAGCAAAGAAACCCATTTTATATAGCAATAGATCTTTCAATACTATGATTTAACAGTGTCTAATTCTAGCACCAGGTATGGTTGGTGGAGCTCCTTTACGGCTTGTTTTGAGAAACTGTGCATATGGCTAACTACACATGCAAATAAGGCATACGGGATAGCATAGGGATCAATGTTACAAATCCAGTGGCAGTTCTCATTATGGTCAGCTAATATACCGTTCAAATTAAAATAATACAAGTGTGTTTTTTTTTGTATTTTTTATTATTTTTTTTTTTTAACTTATGCAGGAAGGAATATGGCTGGTGTACTGATCAGGTTGTGACATGCATGTGTCAAGACTGGCAATGATATTACTGTAGGCATGTGTAAAAGTTTTGCACATGGCTGCTAAAGATGTGGTGTCAAACTGGCTTCACAAAGCATCATGGAGGCGCTGAGAAACTGACATAGTGGTTAAAAGCTGAAATAAATCTGTCTCTTAATCATTATTTTGGAGAGAAACTTTTAATAAAAATTTAGTAAACAACTCATGTCAATTAATGTATCTCCTTAAGTGATGTGTGTGAAGTTGGGGGGGTTTTCAGTTTGAAGGTTTTTATCCAAGGTATATGCAAATTTATGACCTCGACTGTACAACTAACTGCCCATGAGTAAAACATTCTTGCCATAGACCAATTCTTACTTTTCCTAGTGACTTGGCTTTTTTTGATGGTCACTGTAAAAAACAGGATTTTAGAAGAAACTGCATTCTTTTGAATTCAAAAGGGTATTTAGTAGTAATAATGGACATTTTGGGGTATAAATTTAATTTCACAATGTAGCGCACCCTGTAAAAATGGTAGCTTCAATAAGATTTGAATGCACTGCTTTGATCTGTAATCTTGTACTGTTATAAAGTTACGGAGGGTTTAGAATAAAAACAATGTATGCTGAATTGTTTTACTTCAATATATTATATACTGTATTGACACTTATAGGCTCCAAATTTACATAGTAGATGCAATGAACTGAACCTTTTAAGCACTGTACAGAGAAGAACTATGTGCATTGTTCTTCTCTTCTGTGTTCTGTCAATGTCAAACACCTTTTACTGAGCTGCACAAGTGTTTAAACTGATACAGTCACTCCCAGCTTGTGTTGCACCCAGGGCTTGAAGTGGGCTGGTACAATGCATTAGCAGTTTATATATTAGCATATATACACACACACGAAAAACTTGGAAACTCAATACAGACTCTATACAGACCAGCAATCAAACTTGTGCTCATGGCACCATGTCATAGAAATATTAACTATGCAGTACAGGTATTTCTAATTAAGTGTTGCATATTTTTGTTATTTATATATAGTAGGTGGGCCAGATTTTGCCCATAGGTTTCATTTGGAAAAAAACATTCTACAAAGATCAGAAGATGTATTTTTATTACATTCCAATTCTCTTCTTTAACAGACCTCAAAACTTAAAATTCATTCAAATATAACTTTTAAACTGTTTAAACAAAAACTGGCAAATGGCCATTCATGGTCATTTTTGATGTAGGACAGCAAAAAACATTGACATCCTCAGATAATGTATTTCTATAATTACTGCTTCTAATACATTACTTTTGATTAATTTTGTGCTTTCATCATTGTTCATGTATATCTGTTGTAAAACCGTGACATTGTTTTCTTTTGGTAGTTCCAGATCCTCACAATAGAGGTCATTACACGTGGGAAAACAGTTATATTCATCCTCAAAAATCCCATAATAATGTTAATATTCTACATTTTTGAATATGCAAAAGGAATACTTACCAGATTCTCCATGGCCGTCTCTCATCTTTTGGTTCCCTGAACCTCTTCACTGAAAAATAATGTTTAGAAAAATGTATATTTATGTTAAGAATAAAAATAGCAATTATTACACGCATTACCATGATACACATAACAAATGAAACATATAATTGTAATGAATGAAAAGGTAACTAAACAGGAATTACAAAGTGGCAAACAACTTGTCCAATAACTATATGCATTAGCTCAACAAAATCTGAAAAACTGTTATTAAACAAACTATGATGATCACATTTATATTATTGTAATTCTTACAACAGAACTTCCACCGGTATGATGTTAGTTTTTCTTATTTTTATGATTGTACTTCTAATAGTTCCATACAACAACTGTGAAAAGTCCAGAGTAACTGAAGGCATAGTTGTAGATATAAGCCTGCAGAAAATGCATTTAATCATACAAAATGTTTTGCTTTCTCTGAAACATAAACAATGTGATTACAGTGATCAACATCTATGCGTTTGCATTTTTTAGAACTGCAATCTGTTCCAAATACTAGCCAAGTAAAATTGCAAGGATCCTGGAACAAAGACATTGCATTGTGATGCGATAGCTAGATAGATGAAATATTTAATTTTGCCTTTGTTGATAGACCATTTAAAACTTTACTTCTCATCACAAAACCCACTAAGAAGCTTAGTCTGCCTCATCATTAGTGGAAGATGATACTTACAGTAATCAACTTAAACCAACTAAACCTATTTAATGCAGTGGGGGCCTCATGCTTACACTGGAGCTTATTGACACTACGGAAGCCACGACCAGCATTAAAAATATGCTACTAGACCTACAGTGGGCAGGGTGCAGCTACCTGGGATGCTGGGAAAAATGAAATCTACACAAGGCTATTCTCGTATTATTAAACCAATAATTGCTGACATATTTGTTAGGCACTCTTTGGCCATGGAATGGAACACCAACTTTTACCCAGCATTCTTGCCGGCTAGAATGTGTTTCTCTGTCCTCCCTGGCTATTTGACAGAAACACTTGATTATTACACTGGGCATTTAAAGTATTTTTTTTTAAAGTACTGAATAACATTTTACAAATAAAATTGTTCTTTAAACAACATTTTACAAGCAGATTATCCTTATTTTTTCACCTCCTTTGTTGCCACCGACGTGTCTATTACTATGTACTTTGTTCTATTTTGTGTACAAAAATGTTCTATAAAACAACAATGTTGCAGCTTCTGGCATCTCTCCTTCTCTAAATCTGGAAGCCCACTATGGCTTTGTGTTTACACATTCCGACAATCTTTCTTCAATTATGAAGTAATATAAGCTAGTAAAAATAAATATGAATTTTCTTTAAATATAGCACACATTGTATATGTGCCAGATACCCAATTTAAAATAATTTTAATAATAAAGGTCTTTCCACTAAAAGGGTTAAAAAAAAATTAACCTCACAATTCCAACAAAGCATTTAAAATGTTGGATTATATTGTACTTTGAGCAAAACAACAGCTTTCAGATTATGCTCCAATTCCATAAAGTACTACTGAAATCACATTTTTAGACCCGTGTGTAGATCTGGACCCAAAGCTATAAACAATTAATTAGAACCATCAACTTTGAAGGGAACAGACACCACGTGAACTTCTGGAATAAAGAGCATGCCCTGTTTTGACAAGCAGCTGCAAGAATGAAATTTCTTAAGCCTTAACAGTAGTCTCTTTAAAAATTCTTTCAGTTTAATAGTTGATCGCATACTTGTAGACACTAATGGAAACTAAAGGGAAGTATATTTAAGACAGGAAGCACTTGATCACACTGCTTTTTCGTAGGTTTAAAGTGTCAATATTATCACATGTACAGAGAAATTCAACATGCAAAACATCTCCATGCTCCGTCACCATAATATGTGAGCATGAGAAACAAATGGAGCAAGGATCAGAAGACCAAACGTTTAGAACAGGCTGGGTTAGCTCTGGAGTTTGCAAATTGTTTGGTTTTACCTAGTATAACAGTTCAAAGCAGTACATCATCTATAGATGAATTAAATTATTGCATATGAAAACGCCATCCAAAAAACACATGGTGTCTGCAACATGCCCTCCTGCCTCCCCGGCAAAACAGGATTCTGCTAAGCAAGGCTCTATAAAATGTCCATCATCTATATATATAATTCACTAAGGCAAGACAACCATGGAAAGCACGCCGGAAGGGGCGTGGATTCACTAAGCCGCCGACAAGTGAGACACCTATGGCGCACGCAGAAAGGAGCCACGCCCACCAACTCCAAGACCACTGGATACGACAACAACTTGCAGGGCCACGCCCACCAACTCGGACGCGACGACCCAGAAAAAATGGCGTCATTTATATTAGTCTGTCATAGAGACCACATGCAGTGCAGGAGAGGTTAATGTCTTGTGCATGTCAAGCACCTCCGAGCTACGTTGACTGTTCATAGAGGTATGTTTCTCGCGGAGGTGCATCGCCATATGCAGCGTGTGAAACGGTTTGCAATGGGTATCCCATGGGATCCTTAAAACAATCCTTTACAACTGAGGTTAAAGCACAATGAAGTAAGCAGTCTTTAAAAACCGACTTTTCAGTTACAACGCACGACCGCGTGCACCATAGCAAACTGTTTTACACGCTACATACAGCTATTCGCATCCGCGACAAACATGCGTCTTCTTAGATGCTCCTGCAGGAACACGGAAGACGTTTTCCTGCCCATCAACAGTCCTTTTTCACCGGCCGGCGTCTAACCTCGCTCTCTAGGCATTCACACTGCCTGCCCATTTGCCCAGACGCAAAAACTAACTGACCACCCAGTTAGTCCCTTTCGTCTGTGGTAAGAGTTCACATGCACGTCTGAGCCACGCTGCGTTTGTTATGCTGCGGGTTCACTATTGTGTTATATTTTGCTCTCTCCAGAGTTCCATCTTTTCATTCACTTACTGTTGTATTCTCACACCAACACGTTTTAGACATCCGTGTCTTTCCAGAAGTGTTCAAAAGCATTCAATAAATAATTATGCATGAGATTGACCGTGTGTCTACCCAGCGCAGAGAGGCGTGGGTAAGCTGTTGAACCCCATTCTGGCTGCAAGACGTGGAATTCCCACTAAGTGTGACTCATACGCTCCCACTCATTATGTCCCTTCCCTTTGTTTACACCCCCCTCCTACCGTGGTCGGGTATCTTGGTGGATTATATATATAGAAAAGCAGCCAAAACCGAGGGGTATCCCATGGGGTCCTTAAAACATTCCTTTACAACCGAGGTTAAAACACAATGAAGTAAGCAGTCTTTAAAAACTGAAGTTTTTGGTTACGACAAACGACCGCGTGGACCATAGCAAACTGTTTTACACACTAAATACAGCAATTCACATCCGCGACAAACATGCATCTTCTTAGATGCTCCTGCACTTTGTTCACACCCCCCTCCCACCTAGCTACTACCATGGTCGGGTGTCTTGGTGGATTATATATAAAAAAGGCAGCCAAAACCGCACAGAGCAATGAGAAGTCTAGAGTTCCATCTTTTCATTAACTTTCTGTTGTATCCTCAAACCCTCCATTTTTAGACAACTGTGTCTTTCCAGAAGTGTTCAACCATCAATAAATAATTATGCGGCGTTTGTTATGCCGCGGGTTCACTATATTGTGTTGTATTTTGCTCTCTCCAGAGTTCCATCTTTTCATTTGCTTACTGTTGTATTCTCACACCAACCCGTTTTAGACAACCGTGTCTTTCAAGAAGTGTTTAGCATTCAATAAATAATTATGCATGATATTGAGCATGTGTCTACCCGGCATGGGTAAGCCGTTGAGCACCATTCGGTCTGCAAACCATGGAATTCCCACTAAGTGCGAATCATACGCTCCCACTAGTTGCGTCCCAACCCTTTGTACACACCCCTCTCCCACCTCGCGACTACCGTGGTCGGGTGTCTTGGTGGATTATATATAGAAAAGCAGCCAAAACCGCACAGAGCAATGAAAAGTCTACGTCAATCACAGGTACATCTGGACTGTGTAAAGACGACGACTCAAGTGATGAGTTGGAGGCGGGCACATGAGCGGGCAGTGCATACTGAACGAGAAATCAGCAGACTAGCATGACGGACGGAGCTGAATGGACGTCATTCTCCTCTCCTCCCTTTCCACATTGCGCGCTGTGCACCCTCATCCCTCCGTCTGGCAGGAGAAGGCGCGAGGACAGTCCGCCAGTTTTCAGTCACGGATGATTGTGTGTTGGTTTGTTCCGTGCATTGTTACAATTTTGCTTTTCTTGCTGATTTATTACATTACCGATTTTTCAAATGTTAATTTTCTCCCTGTGCTTAAAAATCATTAAAAAACCGGCCTGATTATGCGGCGTATGGTACGCAGCGGGTTGGCTAGTTCCATTTAATAAAGTATGAGCAGAGCAGCAGTAGGTGGAATGAGATAGCAGCTACAGTGACTTATCGTATAGCAGAACACAGAAAAAGAAAAATGGTATAGCTAAGTCATGAAATTTTCTCAATTTTGCAAAGGAAAATATCTTCATATTATTATGACAACCAGGTTTCAGATTGTGTATAGATGTGTACATACATGTCTATTGGCCTACAATCTTTTAGGTGTTTTGAGAACATATCAAAAGATATGAAATTTCACATTATGTGTCAAAGTAATTGCAATATCATCACCCAAACCAGGCCCTATTAATACTTTGAGGCTTCTGCCTTATCTACAATAACTACCTTAATGATGAAATTAGAACATTAAAAATATGGCTACATCAAAACCAGCCCTTAAAACTGTATTTCCTGTTAAATCACAAATTGCCCCTTATACTCCTAAACATGTTTTCTTAGGGAAGAAATACTGAAAGCATTATAGCTTTTGAAAATATAAAAACTTTCAGACTATGTTGTTTCAATATTTTTGCACATCTCTGAAATGCTTCAGCTGTAAAACCAGATGCTAATCTAATTTTAAAAATTGTCCATTGCTTTTTAGGTTACATTTTTGTATCCTTAGGATTTGCTATCACTCATGTTAAGGTATCATCATTTTCTTACTATACTGCTCCACCCTGAATGAACATTATTTTATCAGTATTTTGTTTCTTCTCCAACTGAAATGCAACTCAATGGAATAAAATTATGACTTTTAGTAAAGTAATGGTAAATGCTTAACTTTACAGAAAGCTTATTAGAATTATATTGTTATGTTCTCTCCTTCCAAAACTTTTTCCACTTTGCTTAAAAATGGATTTAATGTGTACAGTGGCTTAGATGTATGGATCCAAATCCTAGCCGAGGCACTGCAGGTGTACATGTTCTCCCTTTGCACATGCATATGCCGGTTTAATTCAGGTACCCTGGTCTTCTCTCACATTCTAAACAGTTGCTTCCTGCTTCAGCATGATATTGTGACCTGACATGGATTAACAGAATTGTAAATAAAAAAAAAATTAATTTAAAAAAAAAAAAAAGGATGAATAGATAAATGTGTCGATTAATTATTGATTACCAGATGTACAGTAACAGGAGGAAGATTAGGCAAAGATCATCTTAAAACAATTCTACATATTAGATTAGATTAAATCTTGATTGTCACATACATTACAAGAGCATAGTAAAATTCTTCTTTCACCGAACAGCGGGTTGTTGGGGGGAAGATGGCTGGGCAGAGAAGTATATATAAGCCGTAAATGATACCCAATAATATCTCTATTAGTGATCAGCTGGAATAATATAGAGATGCTGTATTCATAGTGGAAACAAAAATGATATTTCTAGAATTAAATATACCATTCCACATCGATGAAAGGAAAAAAAGGCTTGACACCATTGACAGGGGCACTGAAAATCCCATTCATTTTTAATCATGACTGAATTGTACATCTTATCCAGCACACTGGTACTTAAGCTAGGAATTTTGTTGGTTGTCTGTTTTGAGAGCAAATTTCAAACTTTCCTTGCTTCTTGCTTTTACACCACTGATCAGTTAGTCATACTGACAAAAGTTACCTTGATGTCAATTCTATTTTGCAATTTTGTAGCCCCCTCCTTTAAATATATTTCACTACACATTTAATAAAAAAACCTCTTGATAAATATAGTATTAAATAATAAGGCAACAATAAAAACAGTAGTTTGTGTAACCAACTAAGGGAAAAGAAATAATTTGTAGCTTTAAAATTTTAAATTCCTGATCTAAAAAAATTTCACTGAGCTATAGTCAAAAATGATTGCACAATTTAATAAATTACCAAATCTCTACTTAGGGAAAAATTTCTCTGTTACAGATTGGGCTCAAAATGTGTGGCCTGAATTGGATTACAAAGTCCTATGTGTAAAGCACCAGACATATTACCAGAAACACTGCCTGAATTAATGCAACAACCTGTTCTTAAGTAGGACTAGCTAAAATGAATAACTTGTTGCATAATCACTTCTATACTGTATTCATTTATATTCTATAAAGATCACAATCCACTAATTACTTTCTCATTTAGACGGAGTTATCTCATTATATAGACCATTATATAGATTAGATTTCTTAAAATTGTTCTGACCTTCCTGAGGTCTGCTGTACTTTTGTCTTTTTGTTAGCTTAGTGAGTTAACATTTTTCAAGTCCATTTACCGGGATACTTCTCTAAGTTGAGGAGATGTGGATTATGTGCAAATTGACATCTGTTAACATTGTGACACAATAAATACCAGGACAAGGCATCTGTTTTTGTCTGTGATTTGGCCATTTCTTAAAATAGCAAACCTTTGCTTTGTGCTTCTTTTCCTGAATTCTTGGTTCTTGTAAATCTCTTGCATGTTTTAGTTTTTGACTTGCAAGTTTTGGTGTTTTAAGCTCACTTATTTTCTTGGCATCAAACCTCTGCTTTGATCTTGACAATGATTCATTTCCTGGTCTCTTCATTCCAGTTCTCTATGTTCAAACCCTGAACAATTCGACTTTATTTTTATAAACATGTGTACAGAGCAAAGGGAAATGATTACTTGCATGCGCTAATCAACAATCACACTTCACCAGTCTCTGGTGTCATTATTAGGGTTTCCTTACCTGAAAACTCTAAGAACACCTTAGTCATTATCAATGTAAGATAAACTCAGCAAGACACTAAAGCATCAATATAAATTATACAAACAACAACAAAATCATGTGCATTTATCCTGTCCAACCAAATATATCTACAATATTTAAGCAACATGAACAAATTGTACATAAAAATTAAAACCAGTGGGTGTACACTGTGCTACCTTCAGAAAGTGACAATGACTGTGTGGAGGTCACAGATTTTTAACTATGTTCATGCCTGCTTAGACATTTTGACCAGTTTTCTTACATCTATGATTATATGAAAAGTACACCACTGAGAAACTTGACTTTTCAGCATATTTGAATTGGCAAAACATTAGAGCTTCATGCAACCAATGTCTACAAAGAAAGTGGAAATACTTTAACAATTTGTCAAATGGAAAAAGTACACCCCTTCAGATCCATAAACTTAGAATCAGGAGGTTCTGATGATTTGAACCTCCTTAGGGAGTATGCAGGTGGAAACTGTCTTATTTAAATAAATATCTAGAGTCTGGTGTTCTCTTTGCTATGGACATGTGTGCTCTCATCATACCAAGATCAAGAGAGCTCCCTAAGGTCCTCAGAAAAAAGGCTGTGGATGCCTACGAGTCTGGCAAGGGATTTAAAAAGATCTACTTATTTAAAAATCAATCATTCCACTATAAGGAAAATCTTCAAGTTCATAGATTTGAAACAACTGTTAATTTGTCTAGGACCGGCTCGTCCAATACTGAAAGAAGTCTCCAAGAACCCCAAAAATCAGCACAGGATCTGCAGGTACCCTTAGCTAAAGCTGGTGGCAGAACACATTAACCTATAATCAATAAAGTACTGCACAATGTTGACCTGCATTTGAGGTTTCCAGGAAAGTCTTTGCTGTCCAAAAAGAACAGAGCAAGACTACAGCTTACCATTGAACACATAAGAAAAGACCAGGCCTTCTGAAACAGATGAATCAAATATACAGTTGTTTTGGCCACTGCAATAGTAGACCTGTTTGGCATAAACCAAAGACAGCATTTAAGGAGAAAAACTTCACAGTGATTTGTGAAGCATGGTGGTGGAAATGTTACAGTTTGGGGTTACTTTGCTGGTTCAGGGCATGAGCAATTTGCAATCATCCAGTCAACCATGAGTTCTGCTTACTTTTCCCTCAGTTGGCCATCAAATCTACTGCTATTTTTGTTGAAGAAATGATTGAGAGGCATATTTTTCTTGTGTTTTTATTGAAGTACATCACCTTTACCTGTAGACAGTTTGCCTTTTCAAATATGTTGAGAAAACTAAATTTCCAAGTGGTGTGCTAGGTTTTTCACAGGACTGTGAATAAATGTAATGATTTGTTCTACGTGGCTAAAGCTACACAACTCTTCACTTTGCAAGAAATTGTGGGTAAACGTGAATTTACTGTTTTTTCAGATTGTACAGGAATTAGCTAGATGTTATCATTAGTGTGTGATGGGACTTAAATAGTTTAACATTCTTCAATAGACGTGCCACAGAATAATCAGAGCTGATTTGCTTTCTGTGGAAGAGACCATTTGAAAAGCATAAAATTTGCAAACAAAGCTTTCACATTGCTTGACTCTCCAAATATGCACAGAGTATAAAGAAAAACAAAAAGCTCTTTCACTCTAGAACTACAACTCTGATTACAAAACTGCACAATGTGATAAAGCCATCAAATGATTTTCCACTACGAGTTGTGAGTCAATGATGTGATAACAAGTATGGCTGCACATGGAGATTGTGTCACATGCTCATCCACATACTGTGAAAATATAACTTCTTGAAACAAGAGGACTTTTGTTCACCATTTAGTATGGTGTTCAAAATAAAAAAATCAAACAGTAATTATTTGCAAAAAAAAAAAGCCAAACACTTTCCATAAATGGATACAAAAATGGTCTAGTGTTCATTTTAAAATGTAATGCTCATTTATTTATGTAGCACACCTTGTCCTGCTTTGAACAATTAGCAGAATATGTTTTTGAAAGGATCAAGTTGCCTTTTTAAAAATGTAATTTGAAACATAAAAGGAAAGATTCTAGTTGAATGTGCCTATAATAAAAAAGCTGTTAAACTTTGAGTTCATCAGTTCCAGCAGTAACTATGGGCCATATGAATAATACACTAGATTTGTTAATCATGTTTGCATTGTTGGGCTTCTTTCGATTATTTTTTCCATCCACTGAATTTAATCTCGTGTTGCCAAGGTTACATTTAAAGATAGAGGGATTTTATATACATTAATTTATACTACAATATCTTTAGGTTCTCACATATCCAGCATCCTGCACGGAGCCTACACAGTATTTCCATATCTGCAGGGGTTTTCCCCTGGGTATTTTACTTTCCTTCCCACATCTTCAGAGATATGCCGGTCAAATGAATTGGCCAATTCAAATTGGCCCAGTGTGAATGTTGGCATGGGTATGTGGGCCATGTGATGGATTGCTTCCTGCCTTGAGCCTAGTACTACCAGGAAAAGGTTCCAGCAAAAACATATGCAGCAATGCATTAGATTAAACAGATTTGAAAATATTATTATTTAATACTGGGGGCTTCACTCGCCAACCAACCAGCCTTCGCTACACGCCAGCCACTTTGCGTCTCTGCCGCTCGCGTATGTAGATTTCACTTTCACCAAACAACAAATCTTAATTCTTGTGGATACATCTCTTCAATGCGAAGAAATACTACTTTTCCCTGATAGTCACACGAATTAGACGATCTACAAGTCTCCAACTTAAAGTTTAAATCCAAACAATGTATTCAATCTCTTTGCGCTGTTCTGTTATTTCACCGAGTAATAATTTCCATTCGTTTGTGCTAATGCGATCTTTACTATCATTTTTGGAGACTTTCAAATTTTAGTCCTTTCATTATCTTTAACCTGCTCTGCGTGTGTATTGCGCCAATGTTTTTGCATTCTTTACGACATTCTATTTTGTCATCTACTCTGTCTTTTATTTCCAGCCCCAGGCGTGGTTAAAACTCTTAGCACAAAGTCTAGTCTTGCGGGCCATGAAAGTATCTCTCTGAAAAAATAACGTCTCGTCCCAGGCTAAAAAGTCTTGTCTTATTCTATGATTTTTTTTATTATAATAGAGAGACATAAGGCAAAAAGATCCAAAGCAGCAATTTACAGGAAATTACTCTCAGTACACATTTTGGGTGGCATGATGATGCATGCAGTGATTGGTGTTGCCACCTCTCAGTTTTAACCCTGCTCTGATTTCTATGTGGAGATGGCATATTTCCATTGCATCTTCTACACACTACAAATACCCTTGTTTAATCCCACGTGAAAAGGTGAGCAAGCATCACTGTTGTGATACAAATGACAGCAAGAATTATTCTGCGAGTGCCTAGGAAACGACTGGTATGCTATCTAGGTTCAGTAAATTATTCGATGAACATTAACTTCTGCCAAATGATCAATTACTTAAACAAATAACTACAATTTAATCTATTGCCATGTGCACTAAAGACAACAGAATTCATTTTTCATACTCGCTCTTATCGTAAGCAAACACAGGATACACTACACAACTTACACTTCACAAACTAAAAAATGAATAAATTTAGTAGTAATAAAGATAATAAAATGTATCCCTATTAGCAAATATTTACTATTTAAGCTACTATTTTTCTTAAGTTCTACCAGAGATGTCATTAAGTTCTCAATTATATGTATCACTTCAAATCTAATAAAGACTGATGAACTCTGCAACAATACTCCACTAGTTTTGCAAATTATGACAATCAAGAGTACAAAAATTATCAGAATGAGACAAGCTTTCTTCTATTCTGTCAGTTATGCTTCATGTCACTTAAAACAACAGTCCACAGCTGTGTAACTGCCAATTACTATGTCAATGAATTTACTGAATTATAGACAAAACCAGGAATCAGTCAGAAATAGTAATAATGAAGCCACATTCAGTACTGTAACAGCTGCTTACAGGTTAATCTGGGAAGCCAAAAACGCCTCCTACTGACTTAAATGTTGCTCTGTAACAAGAATCATATCAGTATTGCTTCTAACAATTTTCTTAAACTTTACACAATCATTCTGTCAAAAAAATAAATAAAATTTTATATTAGTAGCTCATATTGAAACAGTTTTAAACAATCTTCTTCTTTCAGCCGCTCCCACTGCAGATCATCTGTTACCATATCTTCCTGTCGTCTGCATCTTGCTCTGTCAAACTGACCTCCTGGATGTCCCCTCTCACCACATGCATAAACCTCCTCTTATGCCTTGCTCTTTTCTGGGACCTCCCAATACACCCAGTTAGGGTGACATGGTTGCACAATGTTTAACTCTGCTGCTCCTCACAGCATATTGACTGGAAAAAGTCTCAGCCTTATCACTACATGAGTAACAATTCTTAATTTACCCCAAATTATCATTGGTTTTCTCCATCCAGTCAAAGAGATGCATGTTACATTAATAGCTAATTACACAGTACATTTGCCTAATATTACTGAATGAATGAGGGAGTGTTGGTGTGTGTTTGTAGGTATGCCATGCAAGCTACTGGAACCACCTCTTTCAGGATTAGATCCCACCTTGCACCCAGTGCTGCAAGAACATTCTGAGCCTTAAATGGCTAAATTAAATTCAGAAAATTGGTGGATGAATATTTAAAAACAGTCCTACTACTCCCTCTCACACAACTGCATGCAATGCTATAATTTACAATGCAAAACTAATTTATTTAAACATAAACACTCTAATACAAATAAAAGCCTAATTAAAGTTAAGCAGCCTACCTAATCCACTTTCCTGAACACATGCAACATTGAAGTCCAAGCAGCACTGGGTTCCAGACAGGAATCGGACCTGTATTGGGCACCAGCCATTAATATACAGTATCTACATTGGTTTTGAATTACTAATTGTGAAAACAGGATTACCCTGAGGATACCTATGCAAACACTAGATGAAATGGTGAACTCCATAGCTGAGCATGGAACTGGACCCTGTAAAACAGGTTTAACATGGTAGCAATGCTAACCACTGCATCATACTATACCAAGAGACCTGCAGGGACTCAGAAAGGATGAGGTAACAAAATTATGAAGTATTAGATTGTGGAAAAAGTGAATGTGATGGAAACATGACAAACTGCAATACAGGAAGGTGTACTCTATCTTCAAGAGTTAAAGTGAGCACAATAGTACATGTAGAAAGCAACTGAGAAGAGACTGGTCTTTAGTCTTGCCTTAAAATGAACTGTGAAAGCCCTATATAAAATAATTTATTTGCACAAAAAAACATTTTTGGTTAAAGTAGGCAGAAACGTTGTGGATAGACTTTTAAGATAAATTGGCCCAGCAAACAACTCATTAAGGAGCAGTCTGTCTGTGGCCATTTAGTGTTTAACTGTGTCTTTACATTAAAAGGTTGTTATACTGAAGAGTTGTTCACGTTGCTTACTCAGGGAGAAGACAACAAATCAAACTTTTGAAGGGCAACACCGGTGATCTACTGTTCTATAGCTTTGGAATAGCTAGTTTGAGGAGTGCTGAGCCAGTAATATTTCAAGAGTTGTCCATCGAATAAACAAGACAATTAAAAAGGCAGGCTCAGTTATAGGACGCACTCTCACCCTGCTGAAGTTAACAGTAAATAACAAAACTGATGGCCATCATGAATAATGCTGCACATTCTCTCTCTCTGACACACTAACACAGTGCTGCAAGAACTGATTCTTAAATGGCTAAAGCAAATTCAGAACATAGGTGGATGAATATTTAAATCAGCCCTACTCCTTCCTCTCATACAGTTGCAGGCAATGTAATAGTTTACAATGCAAAACTAATTTATTTAAACAAAAACACTCTAGTAATAAAAGGCTAATGAAACTTTTATCAGTCTGCTTAATCCACCTCCCTGAACCAGAGCAACATTCATGTCTAAGCAACACTGGGTGCCAAGTAGGAATTGGACTTGTATGGGGCACCAGCCAGCCGTATAACCACGTTGGATTTACGCCAATGAGGCTCCTTCATACACACAGAAATATGTCTTATAATATCTTACTGTGACTGTTCTCCAATCATTACCCAAGTCAGAAGTGTGTCCTTCTTTATTATAACTCTTTTGCGTGTCTGAGGGGGAATGTTGCTGGTTGTTATAATAATTCAATATCTCTTGATCTTCTGTAAAGGCTAGTTACACAATAGTAAGACAAAGTATTATCAATCAATCTACCACTCTGTCAGCGAATATGGCATCTTTCCACAACTGTTCATCCTTTATTACCCAGTCTGCACCTTCCACACTACCTGTACCCAGATATGGCCCACACAAACAGAGATACTAAGACTACTCACGGCAGGGAAAAGGACAGTGATTCTGATGTTAAAAGGACAGTGTCTTCCAATTTCCCTGCAAGTCCCCCTATCATTCAGGAGAACCACTGGGAACAAAGTCTTATTTCATAATACCTAACTGCAGAGCAGGAGCACCACAAGTCACTGCAGGTCTATGCAAGCACTTCTTGACCAGTAGTTATGGGGCAAAAGTTAAGGTTAGGGATTAGTATGGTTAGCATTTACGATAAAATGGTTATGATCAGGAGTTGGGTTAATGTTAGGGGTTAGTTTTTTTATTTTATTTTAGCATTGGAAATTTGCACCTAAATTTCGTTGTACAATGTCTCACTGCTACAATGACAATAAAGATTTTGATTTGATTCAGTTTTGTTAGGGTTTGGTTTGGTTAGCATGTCAGTCAATTTGATTTGTGGCAATGTATAAACGTTTATTGCCAAATTGCCGGGTGTAGACATGGAGTGATGTCACTTCCGCCCTGAAACTGCTGGGGTCGACCTGTGATCATGTATGGTGATGTAGCTCTGCAGGTCCACACATCTCGTCTTATTTTCACAAATCAACCATATAACGCTATGGGTCGCAGACTATTTATGGGAAAGCGGGCTCAGGCCAAGATGGTGCAACTGCCCATCGTGGGACTACCTACAGTGCACACATTAGACGGTGTGTAATTTTCAGTCGCTAATTAACCTATTCTGCATATCTAAAACAATGTGCAACACCACAAGGCGACTCGAAGGCGAGTTGTGCATGGATTCGAACTGTGAGGAGGCAGCTGCACTCGCCACAAGACGCACTCTTTTTGTTCGGCTTCCTTTTTATAATATAGTTTTCAGCAAGGGCACATCCAGTTAAAAGCATGGGTGACCAAAAAACTAAAACAACTTTCCATGCGTAAAGTAAATGTTATTTAGTACGAAGCAACGTCAACTCAAAGAAGGGGTCACGCCGCGCGAAACACGTGAAACACGAGTTTTCCCCTGTGAGCTGCATTCTGTCCCTTTAAATCTCCGCGCCTGCAGCTGTAGATGTAAACATTGCAGTTAAAGCCTCGCGTCCTTACACCATTGGATTAAAAGTGCAGAAACTTATGCTACATTAACAGTACAGACAATAACGTATAATAAAAGAAATCGCTAACATTAACAAGACAATAGTCCCGAGCGCTTCCCTTGTCACCAAATCAAATACTCACACATCAAAGTGCTGAAGGCTACGACAGCGAGCAGACCCTGGATGAGAACTCCAAAACGGTCCATGAGAGCCCCGTTGTTACATCCATGAGGCTTGGCCTCCGTGATATCCGTCATGTTGGAAACGACAAAAAAACGGCTGTTGTCGACCATCCTTTCTTGCCTTTGCGATAACTAGTAAGACGCAGACAAGGGATTCGTCAAGGAGGTCAACTCCGGCGAACAAAGAGGCAGCCAGCCAGTAGTTGGCTTCGCTTTCAAAACTGTTTTGCTAGGAGCAAAAGCAGAAAAAATGCAAATGCCACGTTCATTTTTTTTTATATTTTCATACTAAATGTCGGACGAGGGGGTGGCACAAAAATAAAGATAAGAGTGTAACTAACAACACATTTTAATCCCTATATCTAAGAAACACATCTACGCCTCAATCTGCTATTTAAAGCAAAACAACTATCCGACAGAAAAAGCCTTATCTGACGTCATCTCCTGCTCCTAAAAATCCAAAAGGGATGCCGCGCGGAGCTGACGTCGAACTCGCGCAACTTTCTTTTTCCGCGGAAGACGTACATCCAGCAAGAAAGCAAAAAGGTGAATGGGAAAAAGCTGGAGGAAAAGGGGAGACACCGCCCATATAAGAATATTAAAAGAATTGGGGGGCAGGAAATGGGACGTCTCCCTCAGGACTCTCAGGTTTTCTTCAGTAAATCTTTAGTTTTATTTTAAGGATCACCCTCTAACACTTAGCTGGGATCAGTTTTAACGGAAAGAGCGTAGTGCGTTGCACTTCATGTAAATACTAGGAGTGATTAAAGTTTGCATTTTGCAAACCAATGTATAAGAACAGAGAACATTTATGCAATACTAATGACGTGTTTATGAGCGGGACCGATCATTTTAAAATCCTTGGTGCAGAACAAGTCGAACCTGTACTAATACAAGTTGGTAATGTAAGCAGTTTAAATCACAGAAATCAGAAGAGTGAAATGAGTAGGTGAAAGGAAATCAAAAGATATTTTAAAGATTTTAGACAATAAAATAATATAAAATAGGTCTTAATGCATAAGACACGTAGAGGTTATTGTGGACCTGGTCGCCTTTGAAGATATTCCACTTTAAAGCTTGTATTATCACTTTAAAATTCTTGCAAAGTTACTTCTGGAGTCATTTTGACCACCATTTGGCAGTGATCTCCATTATTCTAGTCTTAGTGACACTACCCTACGTCAGTGTCTTTACCTAAATATATATCCCTTGGCATTGGTCATTTCTTTAATGTAAGGTTATAGAATTGTGTTCATTCATCTCCGTTTTTTATACTAGTAATTTTTAATTGTTGATCACTGTTTACTCTTTGTATGATTAATTATTACTACACCTCTGAAATATCGTGCTTAATTTTTTAATTTATTCTTTTACTAAGTCTGACTGCTTTTGTTTGTTTTTAAAATTTTGTTATATGGTACATTTTACTTTTTTATTATCTTCATTTACTCTTTTTTTGTTCAATAAATTTTCATTGTTTTAGTTTTATGTTTATGTTCTCTAATTATTTTTCATTGTTTACAACAACAGTGTATTTGTATATTTAAATTTTTGTGTGGGATTATTTTTCCAGTGTAATTACCTGTAACTGCAATACACAATTTCTGTAAAAATACCTTTGTGATACTTTTCATATAGTTATAAAGTTATTAAGTACTTTTATACATTTATATCTATCACTGTTTGTTACACATAATATCCTCTATGCTTGATACTTTTAAGATTCCTAATTCCTTACTGGAAGTCATTCCCTGTATAACAGCATCTTATTATTTTTTTAGGTACCCCTTATTCTAGTGATAAATGCTCTACACCTATCATGTCTTGTAGGATTAACATATCTTTATATAATTTAATAGTATCTACAACATACTAGTCCCCTGCCCTTTTGTAAAAAGATGGAATAAATAAGTACCAGTAACGGCGCACTTCACGAGAACGTGCAGTGAATACACTTGACTTGAGCATTCCTAGCCTTCATTCTCTTTATCTGTGCGTTTAACATTCGTTTGCTCAGAGGTTGATGCATTTGCAGCTTCCTGAGCGACCCGCTTCTTCTCTTCTTTCATCGGCATCTTTTCGTGTTAATTACAACCGATTAAGTCAGTGTTTGTATTGCAGTTACTTAGTACATTTTCCTTAATTTCTCACTTAAGCTGGCACTTAAATCATTCTTGAGGCAGATTGAACATTTAAGATATTGTAGCGTCTTCCAGACGTAATGACGATCCGAGACGGTCACTTGGTTAGTTCCCTCTTTATTAGTCACAACAAAAAAAATGGTTGCTGTTGGCCACAACTACGCCGAACAGACAGCAATCCAAAAACAAAATACTCTCTTACTTAGGCTGACAAGAACGTCCTCCTCTCCTCCCTCACCCCACACCCCTCCTCCTTTTGCACAGCGCTTCCCCTCCACCCCCCATCCCTCCGGAACCTCCTTTACCTTCCACTCTATTACAGTCCATCAGAAATAACAGGGACAACAGAATAAATAACTGAGAGGGATGTAAATCACAGAACACAAACTGCAGAACAGAACTCTACAATAAAGAACAGAACGCTACACTGCTCCCTCCCACTAAGACCCTCGTCTCGAGGGTCCCACAAAAAGTCCCTGAGGTGCCTGGGGGGTCTTCTCAGTCTCCGAGGCCTGCGGGTTGTGAACGCAGGTGGCTGTGCCTGTGGTCTCGCAGCAGGTGGGTGCAGCGCAGGGGGGGGGGGAAGTCAAAGGGTTATCAGATGGAACAGCAGCCGGGAAGGGGGTGGTGGCCACCCGGTCCCTTTGAGAGGGCATGGGCCGCCTAGGGCTCTGTTGAGGCTGACCGGTACACCTGTAGGGTGCCAGCCTGTCCCTGTGGAGGGCCACCCGCCTTCCCCTAGGAGGGAGCTGGACTCTATAAACCACCTCTCCCAGTCTTTCAAGCACTCTACAAGGGCCCACCCAGTGGCAGTCCAACTTAGGACACCGACCCTTCTTTTTTTTCTGGCTATAGACCCAGACCAGATCCCCGGCTTGGAAGTCATGACCTTTAGCCCGCATGTCATAACACCTCTTCTGTCTGATGCCCGCTTTTTGTAGCTGGTCACGGGCAAAGGCATGAGCTGAATCCATTCTGTGCTGGAGCTTCCTGGCGTATTCCGGCCCTGGCGGAACAGCAGGCACGTCAGGGGGTCTCCCAAAGGTCATCTCCGGTAGTGTGCGCAGTTCTCGTCCCAACATGAGCAGGGCTGGTGTGCATAGAGTGGAGTCCTGTACATCAGACCTGTAGGCCAGCAAGACGAGGGGGAGGTGAGTGTCCCAGTCCCGCTGGTGCTCTGCCGTGAGGATGGCTAATTGTTTCACCAGGGTTCAATTGAAGCGTTCAACCAAGCCGTCGCTCTGGGGGTGCAATGGTGTGGTCCGGGTCTCCCGCATGCCCAGGCTCACGCACATGGCTGAAAACACAGCAGACTCAAAGTTCCTTCCCTGGTCACTGTGGATGGTCTCTGCTCCAAACCTTGCAAACATGCCTCCACCAGGGCATCAGCCACGGTCTCTGCCTCCTGGTCTGGAATGGCATACGCCTCTGGCCACTTGGTAAAGTACCTGTAACTGCAATACACAATTTCTGTAAAAATACCTTTGTGATACTTTTCATATAGTTATAAAGATATTAAGTACTTTTATACATTTATATCTATCACTGTTTGTTACACATAATATCCTCTATGCTTGATACTTTTAAGATTCCTAATTCCTTACTGGAAGTCATTCCCTGTATAACAGCATCTTATTATTTTTTTAGGTACCCCTTATTCTAGTGATAAATGCTCTACACCTATCATGTCTTGTAGGATTAACATATCTTTATATAATCGCTCTGGGGGTGCAATGGTGTGGTCCGGGTCTCCCGCATGCCCAGGCTCACGCACATGGCTGAAAACACAGCAGACTCAAAGTTCCTTCCCTGGTCACTGTGGATGGTCTCTGCGGCTCCAAACCTTGCAAACATGCCCTCCACCAGGGCATCAGCCACGGTCTCTGCCTCCTGGTCTGGAATGGCATACGCCTCTGGCCACTTGGTAAAGTACCTGTAACTGCAATACACAATTTCTGTAAAAATACCTTTGTGATACTTAAAGTAGTCCATTGCAACAAGGATATAACGGTTCCCCTTATCTGTACAGGGGTACGGGCCCACTATATCCACCGCGACTCTCTCCATCGGGGCCCCCACTGCCATCTGCTGGAGCTCGGCACGGGACTGATGAGGGGGACCCTTGTGCGCTGTGCAAAGGTCACAGCGACGGCAGTATTCCTCCACGTCCCTCCTGACCTGACCCCAGTAAAACCCTTGCCTGATGCAACGGAGAGTCTTTGCCACCCCAAAGTGACCAGTTCCCGCGGCACCATGGCATGCCAGGGCCCGGGGAACCACCACCTGCCACCTCTCCTCTCCAGTGGCCGGTTCCTTCCAGGCCCTCTGCAGTACCCCGTTCTCCACCCTAAGGGCATCAAATTTCTCAAAGAGTCCTTTGGAGGCAGAAGAACACCCTGCCACCTCCTCCCACTGTGGTTTGCGGCCTGCCTTCACCCAGCGTAGCACCGGCTGTAGATCAGCGTCCAGCCCTTGTTGAGCTCTCCACTCTGTTTGGTCCAACATTTGAGCCAACCTGCAAACCGGTCCACCCCCCTCACATGTAGCATCTTGCTCCTCCTCCCCCTTGATCTCAGCCTCCCTGGCCTCTCTCTTCTCGCAGTACTTGCAGCCCGCATGCACACAAGGGCGTCGGGACATGGCGTCCGCATTAGTGTGCCGGGTCCCCGCTCTGTGCTCTACCGTGAAGGAATACGATGCCAGCTCTTCAAGCCATCGGGCTATCTGGCCCTCTGGTTCTTTAAAGGACATCAGCCACTGTAGGGCAGAGTGGTCGGAACGGACGGTGAAAGGGAGGCCGCACAGGTAGTACCTGAAATGTCCTATGGCCTTAACAACTGCAAGGAGCTCCCTGCGGGTCACGCAATAGCGCCGCTCAGCTTTGTTGAAAGTCCTGCTAAAATAGGCCACTACTTTTCCCCTTCCTCCCCACTTGACTCAGCACCGCCCCCATCCCAACACCACTGGCATCCGTGTCAAGGATGAACGGCCGACTGGGGTCGGGGGTGGGTGAGGATCGGAGCGTTTGTCAGTGCCATCTTCAAGGAGCTGAAGGCCTGCTCGCACTCTGGTGTCCACACAAAGTCACAGCCCTTTCCCCTGCAGGCGGAACAGGGGTGCAGCTATACAGGAAAACCCCCGGACGAACCGCCTGTAATAGGAGGCCAGCCCAAGGAAGCTCTTCAAGTCCCTGATGCTGGTAGGCGTCGACCAGTCCTCACCGACCGGACCTTGTCCTCCAAAGTGCTGATTCCCTCACCCCGATCCTGTGTCCCAAAATTCCAGTTCCTTCCTCATGAAGCAGCACTTTTCTGGGTGCAGCTTCAGTCCTGCTGCTGCTATCCTCTGTAGGACTCTCCTCAGCGAACCCAGTCCCGCCTCAAGGAGCCCCCATGCACAAGAATATCGTCCAAATAAACCAAGCATTCTTGGCGGGGGATGGCATCCAGGACCCTTTCCATCAGCCGCTCAAATGTGGCTGGGGCGTTGCAAAGGCCAAAGCTGAGGACCTTGAACTGCCACAACCCCCGCCCGGTGCAGAAAGCAGTCTTCGGACGGGCCTCTGGGCTGAGTGGGACCTGCCAATAACCGCTGCGTAGGTCTAATGAGGAGAACCACGATGACCCCGACACCAGATCCAAGGACTCATCTATGCGGGGTAGCGGGTACGAGTCTTTTTTAGTCACACTGTTCAGAGGCCTGTAGTCTACACAGAACCTCATTTTCTGACTCTTCTTTTTGTGGACCATCACAACCCCCGAAGCACACGGGCTGTTGGACGGCTCAATGATCCCTGCGTTGAGCATTTCCTCAATCGCCCTGTCAGCGGCCTCCTGATGTGCCTGGGGGAGGTGGTGTGGGCGTGTCTTGATCGGCGCGTCCCCTGTGTCGATCTCATGGTGGACCAGGTGTGTCAGGCCGGTCTCTTCTGAGAGTGCGAAGATGTCCTTGAATTCCCACAACACCTGCCACAGCTGCTCTTGTTGCTCGGGTTGCAGGCCATCACAGCTGCGCCTCCAGATCTCTTTCACCGCCGTCAACCTGTCAGCCTCCCCCGACACCGGCTGTTGGACCAAGGACTGTGGCTGTACATCTCCCCTGGTGTGGATGACAGGGTGCACGGGGACAGGCGGGTCCACCTGCAGGGGTATGTCCTCCATCTGATGGGTCCCCGCTGCTTTCGACGCCGCTGGAGGTGAGCTTTGGGACTGCGCAGGTCGGACCATCTGCACCATGGGACCCCCCGGGAACTGTAGTGTGTTTTTCCCCAAGTCCAGTACACACCGAGCTGCCCTTAGAAAGTCTAGGCCTAATATGCACTCATCCTGTACAGCTGCAACCCACACCTTAAAGTCCACTACTAGGCCACCTACCCGGATGTTCACCAGCCCCGCCCCAGCATGGGAGTTAACTCCCCGTCACAGTTCAAGCTTGACGGATGTGGCTTCCAACTGCGTCCCTGCTGGAACCATGTCGGGTCTGAGGAGCGTGGCAGTGGAGCCCGTATCTATTAGAGCTACACAGAGCGCCCCCTTCAGGGTGATAGGGACATGGCAGAAGTCCCCAACATGAGTCCAGCCGACAACCCTGATCCATTCTGCGCCGTCGTCTGCTTCTGGGGAAAGCTGAGCCATACTTTCCCGGCTTTGCAAGTGGGCTCTATCCCCCGACGGACCCACGGAGTGGGACTGATGAGTAGGCCGTTTCCCTGTCGGTCAGCACGCTTTGGGCACCGCACGCTGATATGGCCGCCCTGGCCGCACACCCAGCAGACAAGATCTCCGCGGCGAGGTCGGCCGCTCTGCGGGGGCTGGAGTGACACAGCTCGAATCATCTCTGTCAGCTCGCTGACCCACGCCGGCTTCTCTGGTCCTTGGATTTCGCTACCCACGGCCCTAGCAACAGGGCTACAGGTGAAGGCATCAGTCTCAGCCGCAGCTCCCACCAGCTCCCCTTTCCAGCACTATCTCTAAAGCGTTCTGCAGCGTGCTAGGGTGGGCCAGCTGCGTCTGTGCCCGCAGGTCCCTCGGGGACAGAGCCCGGATGAATTGGTCCCTTGCAAGCTCGCTCTGCACCACGGCTGGCATGTGCGAGTAAGCCCTCCTCGTCAGCGTTTCAATCTCTGCAGCCAAAACGTGGAGCGGCTCCCTGTCAGTCTCTGTCTATTAGCCAGTTCAGAGCGCAGGACAGCGGGCTGATTAAATTGTCCAAAACGCCGCTGCAAGGCCCCAACTAAGGCCTCATAGACACCCCGTTCTTCTGGGCTAAGTAACAGCAGACAGCGCGAGGCATCATCCGTGAGGCACAGAGCCAGCTGAAGTGTTTTAATGTCTTCGGACCAGCCCGCAGCCTTCGCCAGCAGTTCAAATTGGGCATAAAAGGCCTCCCAGTCAGTCTTACCAGAATATTTCGGCGTTTTCATCTGCGGCTGGTCACATAGGGGGCCGCCATTTCTGTTTACGTTCGGCTTAACCTCCTTCCTGGTGGATTTTTGCGCGCCAGCGCCGTCCCCCGCCAACCCCGCGCTGAATCTGGCGTCCGCAGCTAGCTTCCTGGCCGTCTGCCTCAGGCGAGCTACGTGCTCCATATCACGGAGAGCGTCTATCCTACGTCCCGGTGTATCAGTGTTATCACCATACTCCACCTCCTCCTTGAATTTTGGTCGAGCGCCTGCATTGTCCTGCTGTACGGCCATGCTGTTCACGGTGATAGCAGGGTTAGCTGGAAGCTGCTAGCTAGCTCACCCGAAAGCCGAGCACAATCCGCCGGTATTTACTTCTGACACCAGTGTAGCGTCTTCCAGACGTAATGACGATCAGAGACGGTCACTTGGTTAGTTCCCTCTTTATTAGTCACAACAAAAAAAAATGGTTGCTGTTGGCCACAACCACGCCGAACAGACAGCAATCCAAAAACAAAAAAACTCTCTTAGTTAGGCTGACAAGAATGTCCTCCTCTCCTCCCTCACCCCACACCCCTCCTCCTTTTGCACAGCGCCCCCCGCCTTGGCTCCACCCCCATCCCTCCGGAACCTCCTTTACCTTCCACTCTATTACAGTCCATCAGAAATAACAGGGATAACAGAATAAATAACTGAGAGGGATGTAAATCACAGAACACAAACTGCAGAACAGAACACTACAATAAAGAACAGAACGCTACAATATGAAGAGGTAGAGGAAGTGATGGCGAAGGTGGGAGGGATAAGAACAGCGTCCGTACGCATGGGCCACACGGCCCCCCTACTGCCGGGAGTTGATTCTACAATAAAATAAAAAGAGGAATAACCTTGGAGGTCAATCATCACCCCGAAAGCAGACAGTAAACGTCACGTAGTATATGTGTACCAAGTTTCAGGTCAATAGTCCAAACTGTTTGTGAGCTACAGGTCATTTAAAATCCTGGACAGACAAACAAAGTAGATATATATTGTGATAGATAGGGGGCGCTATCGCTCCCTTGAACCCCTGTCCACGACTCCAAACACCAGGTAAAAGTCCACAAGTTGACTTTATTTAAATGCCACAGTGCTCAAAGCACCCTCAACTCCACTATACTCGTAAATAATCACAAATAACAATAATAAACAATCCTTCACTCCCAGACGCGTTGCCACCCTTCCACCCAGCTCAGCTGGCCGTCTGGGAGCTCCCACAGTCCTTTTATTTACCCTGACCCGGAAGTGTTCCCAATCCCCAGTCCATGTGATCCTGTATCACTTCCTGGTCAGGTAAAAGTTCTTTTCTTCACCCCGGAAGCCCGTTGCTCTTCCTTTGACAAACTTCTGGGTCATATGGCACAAATAAGTCTTTGGTCCTCCCTGCAGCTCCCTCTTGCGGCCCCTGTGGTATCCAGCAGGGTCTTGTATAAAAACTACATAGTCCATGACTCCCTGCTGGTCTTCGGGGCACCTCCATACTGCAGGAAGGGCTCCATCTGGCGGCCTGGGGGTATTGGCTGGGATGACAAGCCGGCCACATCTCACAATATATATTGTAAAAGGCGCTATATAGCGCCCGATCCGGCACAGACTTACGCAGAGGCACGTGTCAAACAAACAGGCTTTTATTAGTTTTCTTCAGCTGGAGGGCACGTCTTCCCCATACTCCCCTCAGCCACAACACAGTCTCAAAAACACAAAACACAGCTCAAACAACCTTTCCTGGCACCACCACTCCTCCCAGGCAACCTCATCCTCTTCCTCCCGATTCTGGCCTCGAATGAAGGGAGGCTGGCCCGTTTTATAGCCCACCTGGAAGTGTTCCAGGTGCTTGACCAGCTGGCCCTGATTGCACCTCCGGGTGGGGCTGATAACTCGTCCAACCGGGTTGTTGGCTCGGCAGCACCCCTAGCGCCACCCCATCTCCCAACCAGGCTGTGGAGGACTCCATGTCCCATGGAGTCACGTGGGAGACGGGGAAACGAATAACGGCCGGGGAGGCTGCCACCAAGCATCCCGGGGTAGGAATTGAGCTGTCCATGGTGGCTCCCCCGGAACATACGCAGCAGGGTCGTCCCGGCCGGACATGGGACCCGGCTGTCCGTCACAATATATAACATATATATAAAAAAGTTGGGCACCAAACAGTGAACCCCATGTAGTTGTTGAAAAAACAACAAAAATGTGCCCTTTTTATCAATGAATATTTTAATAAGGGCTAATTTTATTTCATGCATAATTTTAATGTAATACTGCTGGAAGTGCTTGTAATTTCTAAAATCTAGAGTGAATTCAGAATGTATTCTGACCCCTTCACGTTCTGCACACTTTACGGTGTTGTAGAATTAATTTGAAATGGATAACCTATAATGACAAAATAAATCATGTTTTCAGAAAAGGTTTGTATAAATATTTAAAAATCAAAAATCTGTTAAGTATTCAAAAATGAATACTTATATAAATCTCTCATTAGTTGTGTGTTCAGACCCTTAATTCAGTAGTTTGTAGAAGCCCTTTGAAAGTAATTACAGCTTTGAACCTTCTTGTGTAAGTCTCTGCAAGCTTTACACACATGGATTATTAGGCAGCTTGTCCCATGGGCCACACAAGGACAGCCAGAGACTAAGACTTAAGCTGTTCCAGTGCTGTCTAGGCTATATTCTTCAGGGTCATTGTCATCCTGAAAGGTGAACCATCTCCTCATTCTGCGGTTGTGTGCACTCTGGAGCAGGTCCTCTTTAAGAACCTTTCTGTATTTGGCTGCATTCATCTTTCCATTAATTCTGACCAGTTTGTCTTTCCCTTCTGCCGTGAAGCACCCCATAGCATGATGCTGCCACCACAATGTTTCAAAGCAGGAATGGTATTAGGCAAGTGATGAGCATTGCCTGGTCTTCACTAGATACAGTGCTTGGACTTTTGCCCAAAGAGTTTAATTTTTGTCTCTTCAGCTCAAAGAATCTTTTTTCTTATACTGTAAGGAGTATTTTAATGCCTATTGACAAACTCTAAGCATCCTATCATATGCACCCAATTGATGAATCGATGCTTTTGAGCTTTTTTATGTTCATTCATTTATTTTTTAATTGATTAGTTTCCAGATGAGTTTGGCCATTTTAATTAAACTAATTTTCTTTAAATGTGACAGTTAACAAAGAAAAGACAAAAAATAAAAGCTCACCTTAAGCATCATTTCTTCTTAAAACAAAACACACTTTAGGTTGGATGAGACCTTTTCACAGTCAGCGACATCTTTAGATATTAAACAACTGCAGTATACAGCAATCCTTCACCTATTTCTATGATTAAGGCATAGTCAGGAGGCCAGAGTGAGTAACTGGTGGGGAAGAACCTGCCAACCCTGTGGTCTAAAATCCAACAGCATAGTCAATAGTCAATACTTTAAGCCAATCAGCAGGCAGCTGCTTTATTTGAAAAAAAAAAGAAAAATATAACTAGTTTACCTTGTGTGTTAGGTTATTTAGCAGTGTGAAATGGCCCTGTGTGAATGTGCCTGGAAAACAATAGCATCTCTTTCAGGACTTGCCAAGATATAATTTGATTTCCTGTATCCCCAAACTGATTGGAACAGATCTGAGGACATTTTGTTTTGTTAGATACATAAAATCAAGATACGAAGTACTGGCCCATAGGTATTGGTTGAGGCAATTGGCGGTATCTGGGGACCCCCTAGTTAACCCTTTAGTCCACCCAAAAATAAAATGTAAAAGCATTTTATGGTGTTAAAAAATCAGGGATCTTACTTTTATTCTATGTTAATTAGTGTTCCCTAATTTTAATTGTTATTTATTTTGTCTTTTTTCTCTTTCTTCATCATGTAAAGCACTTTGAGCTACATTATTTGTATGAAAATGTGCTATATAAATAAATGTTGTTGTTGTTGTATTTATATAGTTTACATACACAATGGTGTAGCACAATGGCATAGGGACAGTGCTGCCACCTCAATTGATCCAGCACTCTGAGTTTGTATCCCAAGGCCACCTGCTTTCTGTGTGGAGTTGGAAAATTCCTCTTATCTGTGTAGGTTATTGTTCTCTTGGAATATTGAAGTTCATTCTATATTCAGTCTAATCCAAGGTCACAGGCAGCTGAAGCCTATCCTGGCAAGATGGCGTCAAGGAAGGAGCACATCTTGTATTAGTCCAATTTATAACATTGGTTCACATTTTTAAATTAATCTAACACATTACCTACTAGTCTTTGGAGTGGTGGGAGGAAATCATATAAAGACATAGGGAAAACATGCAAACTATCTACGGAAGGTGAGTGGACACTGGGCTGAATCTTAGAATGTTGGATCAGGGAAACAGCAACAATGATCATTATGATACAATATATTTAAATCACAAATGCTACAAATGTTAGTAATTGGCTGAAGCATGTCAAATTCTAGTGCTGTCCTGGTCTAACCATATTTGTATCTCTATTCATTCTTACTCTATTTTGAATGACGTGCATATGGATGAAGTTCAAAGAAATATATAATGTATATATTGACTACACAGTTACTGTGTGGCAAGGAATATTGCGGATCCTATCTTTTCTTAAACTGCATTTGGTTATATCTAGGGGTTAATCTTGGGTGTATTCCTACTTTAGCTCCATTACCTTAAGCAGGGTTTTTCAGGTTCAACTGTGGAATGCAGTTGCCCATTTAATCTCAACCTTTTATCCATACTTGCACTGTTTTCTTTTGATTCTGCCAAAGTTTCATAGACTTTACATATCATGTGTTTTTATCACAATTCTTCTCCTGATTTTCGGTAGTGAGATTGCTTAGTTATCAAAGGTTTCTTTCTCCATTCTTCCATCAGAACAAGTTTGTGTATTGCATTTTTAATTTGCGTCCTTAAGTGTTTAGTGAAGTTTAATGTTCTTCTTTTCACTACCATTTAAAACCTGAATATCTTGTTCTGTTGCTGCCTTCAAGAGCTCTGAATTTCATTGATAAATATGGCCATCTGTTGTTTTAACAACCTATGCTCTGTGCTGTTTTGTGACTTCTGTAAAAACAGCAGGGGTTTACAGTTCTTCTTGTCACAATCTTAGTTTTTTTCCACTTCTTTCAACACTGGCAACAATCTTGGACATCTGTGAAAATACAGTTTTGTTTCTTTTGTTTCTTTTTTATATTATCTTATACAGTTTCTTTTTATGATTATGGCATGAACAGCTTAGCTGGTGTAGACATGTTTGTTCTCAAACTTTAAACCTAATAATAATTAGGAAGATGATGAATTACTGGCATCCTTATTGTTAGCACATCCCATATATCCAGCAGTTTCAGATAAGGATGTTTATTGTCTTACTTTACTTTTTATAACAATGATTTCAGGTGCAGAACAGTTTCTTTTGTCACCTCATTGGACTTGGATGAGATGGAACATATTGAATTCTCATTCACCCATTTATCAGTTCATTTACTCATCTATCCATTTTATTAACTTGGTTCACTCCATTTCAGGATCATGGGGAGCTGGAACCTATCCCAGAAACAAAAGGCTCAAAAATAACCAATTGTAGATGGGGTAATAGACCATCACAGTGTTTAGCAATTATTTTTAACTGACTTGCAAAGTATGGTCAGTTTTTGGAAATTTAAATATTTCTGTGTATTTATTCATTTTATCGTTCTTCTGCTGATACAATTTTATTTAGTATGGCTGCCAATATTTTTGATTCACTGCATGGCCATGGCCATACAGTTTAATATTGCCATTTTCATGTGACAAGGAATGTTTATGATTCATTATGTCATTGCTTTTCACCTATTTCACATGGTCATGCAGTATGTTACGTGATTATTGCCCAAACTTTATTTTGAGTTAGGGACAATTCTGCAAGTTTGTGTTAGGACTTTTGTTATGTTTTTTTGACTATGATTTTCATTTTGCATTTTGGATTTGACGATAGCCTCTGACAGTCCTTTAGTTTTGACTTTACCTTGCTCTCTGACTTTGTTATTTCTCTTAAGCAGCTTCTATCTTCTGGCTTTTCTATCACTCAGAATGGAAAAAAGAAAATATTTCTGAGCACCTGCTTTTTCCTGTGGCTAATGAACCTAAAATGTTGTTCATTTGGTCCTAAAAGGGACAAAAACCCTAAGACCAGGATATGAATTTTCAAACAAGAACTTAAATAAAAGAGTCATAAAATGTGCCACAAAGACCAGTGAACTAAATCAAAATATTAGAAAATCAAAGTTAAAAAATAGATCAAAAGGGTCTTAACCATAGCTGCTTATTTTTGCCTAACTACAATAGATAGTTGATTTATCATAGATTTTCTTTTATATCCAAAATCTAAGATGATGCATGCCAGTGGCTAATCTAAAAATGGTAATTCCAAACTACAATACCTAAAATACCTACAGATATTAGCACTGAAAATGTGAAAATTGTAAATATAAGACACCAGGTACTAGATTACTAGAATAGCACACCGTCTCCTCTTGCACACACCACTTTAGTAAATTTAATTTGGTGACAGAAGAGGACGTCATAAATTGAAACCTACTGTTTGCTTTTTATACCCAGTCTCAATAAAACTAGTAAAGTACTCAAAACATGTTCTGGCAGCACCCATTCTTAGCATTATCAATAGTTGATTACTGAATGGCACATTTTCTGATTAACTAAAAGTGTCAGTTACCAGACCATTACTTAAAAAGCCAGAATTAGACCCAAGTATGCTTAATAGTTATAGACCCAATTTCAAATTTACTCTTTCTCTTTAAAAGACTTGAAGAAATAGTCTCCACTCAGCTTCAGTCTCACCTTACACATTACAATTTCTTTGAGAAATTCCATTCTGGCTTGCACATCAGTATAGAAATTACACTAACCCATGTTGTACATGACATTCTAAAATCTCTGATAATGGAAATTCCACAGTAATTATGTTGTTAGATTTAAGTGTAGCATTTGATACCATTGACCATTCTATTTTACTACACAGACTGGAAAATCATATTGGACTCACAGGCACTATCCATATGTGGTATAGTTTTTATTTATTTTATCAATTCTAGTACATATAGAAATGTGCTGATGGTACTCCATCAATACGCACAGAAGTTAAATATGGTGTCCTGCAGGGCTCAGTACTGAAACCTTTACTGTTTTCACTTTACATGCTTCCATTGGGACCTATTAATAGAAAATATAACATTCATTTTTTTCTCAGATGCAGTTGATGCAGATTTCTTTCAGACCAAATGATGTTTCATTGATATCCTTAACTAATTGTGTCAGTGAGTTGAAGGAGCAGATGGATGAGAACTACTTGTCTCTGAATACAGAAAACAAACAGAAATGCTATTTATTGGGTGGAATGATGGTGACTGCAACAACATTCTGTCACTTTTTAACTCAATTGGAATCAACATTAGTTTTACTGAATCAGTGAGCAATTTAGGTGTTATCTTTGATGCTAGCATGTTGTTAAAGACACACATTACATCAATTCAAAATGTGATTTTCATCTTAAAATTTTTGGAAAACTTAGGACATTTTCTAAATAGGTAGGATACTGATTAATTAATTCATCCATTTATTTCTAATAGGATTGACTACTATCACGCATTATTCACTGGCACTTCAAATCATTCTTTACTCAGCTTTCAATTAATTCAGAACAGTGCTGCAAGAATTATTAGATGAACAAGAAAATACGAACATATAACGCCAGCTCTCAAATCCTTAAACCAGCTCTGAGATAAGCTTAAGGCTGATTTCAAATTTCTTCTTTTAACATATATAGCTTTAAATGACAAAGTCCCTACCTCCTTATCTGAGCGTATCACTACTTACAAACTAGAATGTACATTTAGATCTCCCTTTCTCTTTCTTTCTCTGTGAAGTTTTTGACTGTTTGTTCTTGATGAAACCTCCTGTCCCAGGATATTTGCATAACACGTGTCCAGCATTTTTCCATATGTTTCGCATCAATTCACAAAATGTATGCTCAAGACATTTGCACTTTTGTAAACTTGTTCCTAATTGATGATATCTCTGTCTTTAATGCCAGAGTCATCTTACCTACTGTTAGGCCTCATTCACACGTCTGCATTTTTCTGCATTATTTCTGTAGCTATATAACTCAGGTAACTTATGGCACAACACTTAAATCAACTATTCCCGTCTGCAACTCTGCAATAAATCAACTGCACAACTGTCTTTCTGAACTAAGATCCTGGATGGCTAATAATTTTCTTGATCTGAATCAAAATAAAACAGAGGTACTTATAGTGGGTCCATCAGCTAAAGCCCAAATTGGTCTTGGACTTCTCTGCTCTTTCTCTGTCTTTTGCAAACCTCAAGTCCGCAAGCTTGGTGTTATCTTTGACAGTAACCTCTCTTTTGAGAAACAAGTTAATTCTGTAGTCAAGAGTTGCTTTTTCCAGCTTCATCTATTAGGTAAGATCATGCCTTTTTTTATCTTCTAGGGATCATGATAAAGCTACTCATGCTTTTATTTTTTCTTGCCTTGATTACTGCAACTCGCTTTATTCTGGGATTAGTAAATCCCTGATACACAGGTTACAGTTGGTCCAGGATGCTGCCACTCGCTTTCTGGTTGGGGCAAGAAAGTCTGATTCTGTTTCTCCAATATTAGCTTCTTTACACTGGCTGGCTGTCAGTTTTCTGATTAATTTTAAAATCTTGTTGCTTGTTTTTTTAAATCTTTACATAGGCTTGCTCCTGCCTATTTATCCGAATTGTGTGTTTTACACCAGCCATCTAGAGTGCTTAGATCTTCTGGTCAGTTGTCTCTTGTTGTCCCTTGTACTAAGTGTAAAACTAAGGGGGACAGGGCTTTTACAGCTGCTGCTCCTCGCCTGTGGAACTCTTTACCTCATCACATAAAGGAGTCGTCTACAATTGAACTGTTCAAAACAAGATTAAAGACTCATTTGTATTCAGTTGCATTCCGTGACCTTCAGTAATACTGATGGTTTCCTCATTGTGATTATATAACTTTACTTCTATTTATTATTTTATTTATGTTCATTTATTTTATTTCTATTTATGTTATTGATGTTAATTGTATATTTTTCTTTTATTCTATTATTGTAAAGCACTTTGGCCACAGCATTCCTATGTTGTTTACAATGTGCTATAGAAATAAATTGACATTGACATTATATAATTATTATATGGCCCCTGTTCATATCACCACAAATGAGCATGGTGCATTTTTATAAAATGTAACATGCTGCATATTTTCCAAGCAAAGACACACCAAAACGCACCATAACACACATTAGTACATTTTTACCACAGAAATACATACAACACGGGAAGCTAGCCCCTAGACATTCCCTATAAACTGCCCTGCCCTGATTTCTGCAGATAATGCTAAGCACGTGCCTGCCCTGGGCTTTGTAGGGAAATATGCACAATATCATTTTTGTCTGTGACACATCTTTTAGAATCAACCATAATGACTGCCTTCAAAATTAGTTAAACAGGCATTGTGCTAACAGAATACCATAAGACACACCTTCATAAAATTGCCTGTGTGTTACAGGAAATGTCTCCAGGGACTTTTTTTACTGTGTTGAAATATAAAAAATAGGCACACATATGCAGAAGTAGTGCATAAAAATGCATGAACCTAGATACTGTACATCAATGCACATTAAAAACACAAATCAACACATAAAAAACACATGGAAAAGGCACATACATTAACATGCATCACTCTCTCTATATATATAAATTGTGACAGATTGGGTCTGCTAGCGCTGCCTTGAACCCTTGTCCAAGACGTCAGACACGATATAAAAGTCCAAATGTTGACTTTATTAACAATGCACAGTGCACAAAGCACCCTCTCCTCCACAATACTCATTAAACAATACACCAATAATTACAATAAACAATCCTCCACTCCCATACGCGTTGCCACCCTTCCACCCAGCTCAGCTCACTGTCTGGGAGCTCCCACAATCCTTTCATAATCCCTGACCCAGAAGTGTTCCAATCCCCAGTCCATGTGATCTCCTATCACTTCTGGGTCAGATCAAAAGTCCTTTTCTTCACCCCAGAAGCACGTCATTCCCTTTGTCCATGTGAGTCGGACGTACTTCCGGGGCGTAAGGAAAATATTCGTTGTTCCTCCCTGCAGCGTCTCCTAATGGCCCCCATGGTATCCATCAGGGCTGTACATAAAGACTCCAATGTCCATGATGCCCTGCTGGTCTTCGGGGCACCTCCATACTGCAGGGAGGGCTCCACCTGGCGGCGTGGGGGTATTGACCAGGATGAACGGCCGGCCATACATCACTACATAGGGGCAAGCCAAGATGGCGCAGGCACATCGGGAGTTGTTTCCCGAGCAATGTCCTCTGACCCGGATACTTCCGCCGGGGAAGGGACAAGCCGGGGAACACTTCCGCAAAGCCCCTCTCAAGATCCGCTGAGCAACCTGGACCATCAATTCCGGTCCACGCCTGCGTCATTCAAACGAGAACAGTGGAATGACGATTCCCTGCGGTTTGCCCGGAATGCAGTTGTTCTTCCTGTTAGCGCACACACTGACGGTTCCATGCCACGCAAGCCCTTCTTTGTTCTAGAAAATGATCTGTTGTATCGGGTGGCAACTCACGAGGGTGAGGTGCGGAAGTTGCTGCTAGTACCTTCCGGCGGGAGGTGTGTGAACTAGCGCACGCTCACCTCCTAGGCGCCCACCTCGGGGTCGAAAAGACATTAGAGAGAGTCAAACTCCATTTTTACTGGCCCGGGATCAACGAGGAGGTCCGGCGTTTCTGTCAGTCCTGTCCGGAGTGTCAGATTCGCCAGATTCCTAGGAGGGACCGCGCTCCTCTCGTCCCTATTCCCTTAATAGACGTTCCTTTTGAAAGAATAGGGGTCGACTTAGTAGGACCCCTGGAACCCTCAAACCGTGGCTACAAATATATACTAGTCATGGTTGATTATGCAACCGGTACTCAGAGGCGGTTCCCCTGCGCGCCGCTAATACGAAAAACATTGCACGGGAATTAGTCAACTTATTTTCAAGAGTGGGTATTCCCAAAGAAGTCCTCACGGACCAGGGTACTCCGTTCACCTCGGATACGTTCAAGGAGGTTTCCAAATTACTCCGGATAAAACACCTAAAGACGTCTGTCTACCACCCCCAAACAGATGGGCTGGTAGAACGCTTTAATCAGACGCTGAAACAGATGCTTCGCAAGGTAGTCAGTGCCGATGGCAGGAATTGGGACCAGCTCCTACCGCTCGTCCTTTTTGCCTACCGGGAGGTACCCCAGGCCTCTACAAGCTTCTCCCCTTTTGAATTATTGTATGGGCGACAACCCCGGGGACTATTGGACATACTAAAAGAGGGCTGGGAGGCTGAGCCCCTGCCCTCCTCTAATGTATTGGAGTATGTTGCGCAACTGCGCGACAGGCTCGCTAAAATCAGGCCTATCTTAAAAGACCACGTGACTCGTGCGCAGGCAGCGCAGGCCCAGTGTTACAACCGCAACTCCGTCCTCCGAGAGTTCCGTCCGGGGGACCGAGTAATGGTACTCGTTCCCACCTCCCACTCCAAGCTGCTAGCTCATTGGCAGGGGCCATACGAGGTTAAGGAGAGAAAGGGACTCGTCGACTATTTGGTTCTTCAGCCTAATCGTCGACCGAGCGAGAGGATCTACCATGTCAACTTATTAAAGCCTTGGAAAGACCGGGAAGAGTCTCCCAATGCTTGTAGGTCCCTCTCCCTATTCGCTGGCCCTTAACCGACCGCCCTTAACCTCGGAAACAAGCTGACCCCCTTACAACGGCGGGAGATCACACAGACTATCCACGCCATCCCTGAACTGGTGAGCGAGACACCCTGTCGGACCACACTGATTGCACACGATATAGTCACGGAACCCGGAGTGATCGTCCGGGAGAGGCCCTACCGACTCCCGGAGGCAAAACGCGCCAAAGTGGAACTGGAGGTGCAACGGATGTTGGATATAGACATTATTGAGGAAAGTAATAGCCCCTGGTCCAGTCCTATTGTCCTTGCTTCCAAGCCGGATGGCTCCTGGAGGTTCTGTAACAACTTTAGACGTCTGAATCAGGTCTCCAAGTTCAATGCCTACCCGAAGCCCCGCATTGACGACCTTCTCGAGCGGCTGGGTGCCGCCAGGTACTTGACTACCCTTGACATGACGAAAGGGTATTGGCAAATTCCTTTAACGGCATCCGCGAAAGAGAAAACAGCCTTTAGCACCCCTAGTGGTCATTGGCAATACAAGGTCCTCCCATTTGGGCTGCACAAGGTCCCAGCGACCTTTCAGCGTCTGGTGGACAGAGTGTTGAAACCCCACCAGTCCTATAGTGCCGCCTACCTGGATGACGTCGTCACCTATTCCGGCACCTGGGAGGAGCATCTATTGCAGCTCTCAGCTGTCCTCGCGACACTGGCTAAAGCCGGCCTCCATATTAACCCCCGTAAATGTTTCTTTGGCTTGAAGGAGGCCAAGTATTTAGGCTACCTTGTGGGGCGAGGACAGGTGAGACCACAATGCTCCAAAGTCAAAGACATCTTAGAATGACCCCGTCCGAGTACCAAGAGACAGGTGCAGGCTTTCTTGGGGCTGGCCGGGTACTACCGCCGGTTCGTACCCTGTTTCTCCGAAAGGGCAGCACCCTTGACGAACTTAACAAAGAAAGGCGCTCCCCTTCAGGTGGTATGGAACGATACGGCGGAACATGCATTCAGTGACTTAAAAAAGGCCCTAACGTCCGCACCTGTGTTACGGACTCCAGATTTTGGAACTCCGTTTATCCTCCAGACCGATGCTTTGGACACAGGCCTAGGTGCCGTGTTGAGCCAAAGTATCGATGGTGTTGAACACCCAGTAATGTACTTGAGCCGGAAACTGCTGGACCGGGAGACCCGGTATGCGGCGGTGAAGAGGGAAGCCCTGGCCATTAAGTGGGCCGTGACTTATCTCCGGTACTACCTGTTGGGTCGCGAATTCACTCTGGTGACTGTTCACGCTGCATTGCAGTGGATGTCCCTCCATAAAGAGTCGAACCCACGGGTCACCAGGTGGTTCCTGGACTTGCAACCCTATAAGTTCACGGTCACTTATCGCCGCGGCGGCCTTCAGGCCAATGCCGATGCCCTCTCTCGTATACACGACCTCTCGGTTCAGTCCGCCCAACCTGACAGTTTCGGGCTAAGGGGGGGGTCATGTCACTCATGCGCGACTAGGAGACCGCGGATGGATCTTAAAACACATCGAAGGACGTTCGCCAGCAGGGAATGGCGGGGTACTAACCTTGTTTCTTTGTTTTCCAGGACTAAAGTCGCTCCGCCATAAGACCTTGCCCGCAGTACGTTCACTTCCGCCCTTCCTCCGCCATCTTCTCTGACGTCAGCAGTCCCATCATCCATCACGACTCCTTTCCAGCATTCCTGCACTTCCGGCTCCTCCCATATAAAATGGTGTCGCGCATGAATGTATTTTTTCTTGTGTTTTGACCCTGCAGTTTTTGTGTTAAAGAGTCTGGAGTGTCGACAATATAAGGGGCCGGAAAACCCCAAACCTTTTTGCTGTCTCCTATTGAGTCTTTTACAATATATATATATATATATATTGTGACAGATAGGGGGCCCCTTGAACCCCTGTCCACGACTCCAGACACCAGGAAAAAGTCCAATAGTTGAGTTTATTCTTGCAGTACAGTGCACAAAGCACGCTCTCCACCACAATACTCATTCAATAACCAAATACAATAACAATAAACAATCCTCCACTCCCAGACGCATTTCCACCCTTCCACCCAGCTCAGCTCGCCGTCTGGGAGCTGCCACTGTCCTTTTATCCTCCCTGACCCAGAAGTGTTCCCAATCCCCAGTCCATGTGATTCTCTATCACTTCCGGGTCAGGTACGAGTCTTTCTTCTCACCCCGGAAGCACATCGCTCTTCCTTTGACGCACTTCCGGGTTATAGGGCACAAATGATTCTTCGGGCCTCCCTGCAGCTCCCTCTTGCGGTCCCTGTGGTGTCCAGCAGGGTCGTGTATAAAAACTACATAGTCCATGACTCCCTGCTGGTCTTCGAGGCACCTCCATACTGCAGGGAGGGCTCCATCTGGCAGCCTGGGGTTATTGGCCGGGTTGACAAGCCGGCCAAAGACCACAATATATATATATATATAGTATATATGCGTATATATATATATATATATATATATATATATTGTAATAAGATGAGACTTGAGGCGTGAAAAGGTTTGGGGCAGCCACCCGTTTAATTCGGTTTCCTGGCTGCAAACGTACTTGAGACATTATAGTAAAGTTTACACAACAGAGTCCAAAACCGAACTGCCTGCCAGAGCAAAGGCAGTGGGCTTTATAGGACAGAGGGCGGAAGTGATGTCGTCCTCTGGGCCGGAACTGGAAGTGACCTCATCCTTGGGGCCAGAACTGGAAGTGACCTCATTCTTGGTGCCGAACCCGGAAGTGATGTGTCCTTCTTGGAAATGGCGGCTCCTGGTGGGTAAGACCTGCAGAGAACTCAGAAAGAGCGTCAGCGTACCCGCCCCCCCCGGGCAGATGTATAAACAGTATTTTCCAAGCCCTTCAGCTGCCTCCCATGCACACGTGTGTGACAATATATATATATATATATATATATATATATATATATATATATATATATATATACGCAGGTTGTGAATCAGGCCTTACACACGAACCAGTTAAATTCCCCACCTTTGTTACTGAGACTCCTGCCAAATGAGTTCCAACATCAGTCATCTCTCAAAGGCATTAAGATCACTGCTCTGAACAAGGTAGCCAGCATATGGAGCATTTGTGCATGGTATTAAGTAAGATGGCATGTGAATTGCACAATTACTTCAGTTGTCACCATGTGTAAAAGCACCTGTTTTCAGTGCAATTTATATTCCTCATTTCTACCATTTTCAGAATTGCATTAGTTATGTTGTGGACTAATTTTATTGATTTGCTGGTCAATAAATATCTAAAGAATTATATTTTGTATTTCTGTTTATTTTATTGAGTATTGTTTTTTTGCTCATGTCAAGACTAGCCATAGTACATTATTGTGTGCCTGTTTTAATTCATCCTCAAACATACACCTGATTTATTCACATAATCTGATTCTTCTCGTTCTTCACATTAAAACCAACTAGTCTTTAAAATACTAGTATAGGTACAGTATGACCACTGGAGCAGGCTGCATCCCAAATGGCAGATGCAAAAAACTGTGGCATCTGTGTAGATTGCTGAAGGTGCACATAAGGGAACTATTCATATGGAGTTTTAATTGTCAACGTCAGTACCTGCATTCAGTATTGCATAGTGTTTAAAATGAAACAGCTTACGTTACTAAATTCATCTACAACTGGTAAGTAGTAATGTCCTTTTCATGGCTTGATTTAAATCTTGAATGTCTTAAACTGTCACCAAACGTCTGTATAATTAGATTGTCAGCAATTTAAGTTTAGGTACTGTAAAAGTGCATCTATTACTCATTTTCTCTTATGTAATAAGATCTTAAAATTGACCACACTGCACATTAGACGAATATCTACTGATGTTATGTAAGTGTTCTGAAGACCAAAAGAAGCCTTTGCTAAGGTCCTGTTACATAACAGGAAACGAGTAATAGATGCATTTTTGCAGTACCTAAAGTGTTACCATTAGATTCTTCTCTCGCTAGTAATTAGTATTTTTTTTTTATTTCTGCCTTTAATTCATCTGAATTTGTCAGTTAATTTAAATGGTATTTTAAGCGGATAATTTTGAGCAGTCTCTTGGAAGACCTCTATATTATGTTTCAGAATGTCATCAGTGATGATTTTCATGATGCTTTTGGTTAGTTTAGTACTTTACGAAGCTTGCACAAGCTTCTCCAGGATAGATTACAGTATATTACACACAATGAATATCTTTCCTCTACATATTTTTCTTTCCTTTTTATAAGTAATCATTTATTTAAGTTTTACAACAGAAAGATGCACTGAAAGTATTATTTCTTGTATATGTGAAGCATGGGTAAATGTTACTTTCCTTTAATCCTTTTTTTGAATGTACTACAACTATTCCAATTATGAATTTTGTTTAGCTGTATGTAATGTCTTCTTCCGGCATGTGGATCTGTATTGATTTAGATATCTCTGCAAAGTGACTGACTTTTTCTTTCTAAGTATTTTTCTTTGTTGGGCCATTTGAAGATGAGGAGTTTCAGTCTTTCCTTAACTCTAGATTTTAATGATATCTTTCCTCCTTTTTTATGTAATTTGTCTAGATTTTTTCTTTTTTATGTATTTGCTTGTACAAATACAAACTTATTATGTCATTTGTTTAATCTGACTTTGTATTGCTCCATGATATTTCCAATGTGTCATAGTCTGACCTCCAGATGCTTATTTTGTAGTGTTTAGGGTTTCTGACAGATGCCAAACTCCCAGCTATGCTCACAGAGACAGGTGAAGACACAGCACAGGCTCATGGTTGAATAATTCTGTGTTATAGCTTATTGGGTATTAGTTCCCGCTGTCTTTGTAATTGTTACAGTATATGTCTTTTAATAGTTCACAAATTTTAGTGTTGACAGTGGTGTCACTGTAGTAAAATCTTAGATCAGTTTCTGTTGTGGTTACCACCATTTTATGGTGTTTTCTTATGGCTGCAACCATGTTTTTTTTCAACAAAAGCACCCATTTCTAGTTGTATAACCAGCAAGTCGTATGACATATAAACTCATCAAGCCCTCTTTATCCTAGTGCTGGAGCTATTCGAAATAAAACAAATACTTTGCAGTAATGCTAATTGGGGAGAAGAATTCCAAATAAATTTTTTGAAAATTCCTTTTATAAACAATTCTGATTCTGGTTTGTACTCTATTTCTACTGTTTCAAGTTTTGTTTGACTTTAACATGTTTTTTGGTTTTTTTTTTCCATTGTCTTAACTATGGCTCTGCCTGTCCCCTTTTGTTGTCTTTCATTTCCCAGTTTATCTCTAATACTTGAAATAAATAAATAAATATTTCACACCCATTTCATTGCTGGGTATTCATAACACTTGCTGTCAGCTTCTCTGCAAAAAAAGCTCATCCACCAGACTGCAGCATAGTGTTCAGTCCTGTGAAGCACAATTGAGTATGACTCTGCACTTAGGTGGTGTATTGATAAGGGGGCTGAGACAGAGTATAGGATTTAGGTGGAGACCTTTGTTTGTTGGCGCAGAAAGAATTGTCTACAACTCAACATCAGCAGAACCAAGGAGCTGGTTATAGACATTTGCCACACCAAAGAACCTCTGTGTCTGGTTACTATTCAGACAGCGGGTGTAGAGGTGATGCACTCCTACAAGGTTGCACTGGTCATGGAACACAAAGGATATATATAAGAAAGGACAGAGCAGGTTCTCTTTCCTTAGGAGACTGTGTTCTTTAATGTGGGAAGTGACATCCTTCACATCTTCTATAAGTCTGTGATGTCTAGTATGATTTTCTATGCTGTGATATGCTAGGCGGGTAGCATCACTTCAAGAGAGATCCACTGAATCAACAAGCTAATTAAAAAGGCAAACTCAGTTATAGGACTCACTCTGGACCCCCTGGAGGTAGTAGAGGAGAGGAGAATTAAAACAAAACTGAGTACCATTTTGAATAATGCTGCACATCCTCTCTTTGAAACACTAACACCAAGGACTTTTAGGCAACTAATCATTCAGCAGAAGTGTATATACTATAGTTCCATCTATCTCCACATACCCTGGGTGGCATGCAAATCTAGATGAAATAACACTAGAAATGGCATAACAAATGGGTAAAACAAATTGCGTTTTATTATTGCAATCCTCAGAACAGGCAGGTATTAGGCAACAACATCAAAATTTAGAAGTTCAAAATACAAGATAAGAGTCCAAAAATCAGGTGTGGACAGGGGAGTGGAAGGAACCATACCCAAGAGAAATGACCAGAAGGGACGAACAGACAGCCTATCAATTATGAAAGACGCTGCAAGGGATGTGTTATTCCCCCAGAAAGCTAGATAGCAGCAGCCCTCTGTATCGGTGCCCATTTGGGAACCAACAGGGAATGCTGGGAGATGTAGTCCTGCAACACAGCCCTACTGGGGACCATGGGTGCCGCAAGGGGGTACTGCAGGGAAATAAACTCCCTAATAAGTGGGACTTCCATATGCCCCGGGAAGTACTTCTATCGGGCAGTGGCTCTGGCACTGAAAGTACTCCAGGGTCATTAATAAATGGGACCGGACTCCCTTATCCAGGTGAGTCAGTGCTGGGAGGAAGTAGAGCAACATCTGACTTGGAGGAGGATAGTGTGGTGAGAAGAAGGCATTATGGAGAGAAAAACCTGTGCTTGTTTTTGTGCAACAGTGAAGGTACAGTATTGTGGTAAATAGACCCATCCTTTATTTGAACCCAGGACTCTTTTTGTGTTTGTGTTCAGGGTTTGGCTCAGTGAATCCCCCATTCTATCACACAGGCAACTGGTTATACAGTGTTAACATTAATTGAATCTTTTTAATCTTTCCTGTTTTATGAGCTTCATTAAAAAGTTTGGACAACATTCCTTATCATTAATATTATGTATGACTTTAAATAAAAATTGATTTTATGAATATTCCTTTTATGTGTCAGATACTGATATGAGTTCTTTTTCTCATCCTGCAGTGCTATTGATTGTATTTGTGATAAAATTCACAACATAAAAATCAATTCATTTGACAGTTTTGCTTGCATTTTCTCTCAACCACAAATTGCGCATCTCATACTTTATATACTGTTGTCAAGTAATAGCAGTATGCCAGGTTAATAAATAGAGGCATAATCAAATATGGAATATTTAGACAACTCAGAGAAAATCCATATGCAGATTATTCTTAGATAAGCAATATGGTATAAAATAAAAAGTAAACATTTTCTAGTTCTAACAATAATAGTGCCGTGCCAAATAATTTAACCTAAAAATCCATAAATAAATGAAAAAATTAATTAATATTTTTAAGAGTGACTTAAAAATTTGTAATATGCATCAGTGCTACTGCAAGTCACAGAACAAATAGCTTATAACACTAAATTATACAACAACAGTCCTTGCAAAAATAAATACTATTTCATGGTTTGCTTTAATGATACACTTTATTTTGTATTTGTTTCTATTTTTATAGAGAAAAGCCAAGCAAAATGACACCTGTTATTCACTAACTAAAAAGATTACAATATGCAAGCTTTCGAGGCAACTCAGGCCCCTTCTGAAGAAGGAGCCTGAGTTGAATCTTGCCTTCAGAAGGGGCCTGAGTTGCCTCGAAAGCTTGCATATTGTAATATTTTCACTGTGTCACCCGGCGGTTGAGGGTAAATCAAAAAGTAGAGGCAATTTGAAAATTACATAGTAATCGCAACGGATTAAGGCTGACACGATTCAACATATTTGCAGTGGCTTATGGGTTGTTTGAACACACAACGGAGCACTCTGATTTTAGTCTAGTTGAACTCAAGGTCAAATGAACATGGACAGTCCACTGCAGGATCGCACCTTTGTTGAACAATGCACTGTCATTAGATTTCTTTGGACAGAGGGGGTAAAACCTGCTGAAAGATGTTGGCTCATACAGATCAGTAAGATGTTTGGGTACCCTTCATACTCAAACTTTATAGTACCTTTATATTACCCACTCACTATGATATGTTTAGATCTATAGCTGATGTTTAAATGTGCAGCAAAAGTGGAGAATGTAATTTATCAGTCTTCTCTGATGAAGGCATTCATCATGTTGCTGTGGGCTTATGTGCACTGTGTTGATGGTCAACTGAATCGAGCTTCATCAGTAACACATGTTCTTCCTGCTCTAAACCTTTCTACCTATTCATAAACCTTTCGTTGAGTCACGCTATTTTCACTTCTGTAGTCAGCCAACATTTATTTCTATAGCACATTTTTGTAGATGGGTTGTGGGTTTAAAGATGCCAAAGAAATAGTTTCAAGAAAAAAAAACAAATTAAAATTACATAAGAATAGCGAAAAAATAATAAAAATAAAAATGGAAATATAATTAGTATATAGTTATATAATAACAGTAACGGCGTACTGCACGATAACGTGCAGTGAATACACTTGACTTGAGCATTCCTAGTTTTCATCCTTTCTCTGTACATTTAGCATTCGTTTGCTAAGAAGTTGATGCGCTTGCTGCTTCCTGAGCAGCTCTTCTTTTCACCACCCTAGTGGCCCGATGCTTCTCTTCTTTCGTTGACATCTTTTCACGTCTAAAGTAATAAAGTTAGTTTTTGTGTTGTAATTACTTAGTACATTTTCTTTAATTTTTCACTTAAGCTGGCACTTCAGTCTGCCTCAAGAATGATTAAAGATATGAAGATGTAGAGGAAGTGACTGCAAAGGTGGTAGGGAATGAGAACAGCGCCAATATGCATGCGCCAAAAGAGTAATAAAAATCATCACTCTGAAAGCGGATAGTAGACGTTACGTAGTATATGTGTACCAAATTTCAAGTCAATAGGTGAAATGGTTTGCGAGCCATAGGTGATTTAAAATCCTGGACAGACAAACGAACAGCCACGGTAGCGTATTATATAAGAAGATAATGAATTATGCAAGTTGACTATTAAGATAGTATAATACCTTTGATAGCAGGCACAGCCTCAAAATTTTCTATTGTCAAAAATTGTCCTATATACAGTATTTGTAGCATTCTCCACCTCACTTAATCCATGGGTAACAGGGAAACAGCGTATCCTGTCAGCACTGGGCACATGGTTGGTAATAGTTCTGGAGGGTGAGCCAGTCACTTTAGGGCCCACTCTCTAACACACCAAATGCTGGACCAATTTAAAATCATAAATTCACCAAACATACTGTACATGTCATTGGTGATGTGGGAGGAAAAACTGGGAGAATGTGAACATTCCACACATATAAAACTGGGCACATGATTCAAACCCAGGGTGCTGAAACTGTGAAGCAGCTAACCACTAAAGCTACGATTTTTGCACAGTCAATGAGAGAAAGTTGGGGAAGTCAGAGATTAGGTGCTGGATGCCCGAGATTTGGAGTCAAAGCCCCAGAAGTCTCCACTAATGACATCACTGGACTAGGCTTGAAAAGGCATCAGCAATCATAGGCCCATGTTATATAATAAATCATATTTTATTTTGTTGAAAATAAAATGTATGTTATTTTGATTGTGATGGCATTATTTGCATTTTTTCTACAATTAAATTTAATCAAAATTAAAATGACTATCATTACTTGAAACAAAGAAATTACATGCATCCAGTCTAAGATGAGCAAGTGTATACCAAGGGTTGTGTAGTAGATTCTTGTTTAGCTATATCCTTAGTATAACACACAGTCATGAACTGTGCACAGTATATAAAATGTGGGTTTAGTATTCCGTAAATATAGTATATTATCCATTTGCTAAGATAATCCTTAGCGTTTTGTTAGCCTTTACAGTACCACCTGCAAATTGCTGGAGAAATTGTGTGTACGTAATCCTCTAAAACCTGTTGAGAATTTGTGTTGTCTTGCAGTTTATCTCAGCCTGATCCCTACTCAAGAAAATTTCATTCTTTCTTTGCGCTAAAAAATGCCCTTAATTTCGGAGCCAATTTGACACCTATACAACAACAAAAGCTTGAAACAGCCATCTTGACTGTCCTGGAAGTGGTAGATGAGAAGCCTAGAAGAATCTTGCTGATTGCTCATGACATCATCAAAGAGCAGGGAGTAGTTGCCTGTGAATGCCTGTACCATCTCCCAGAAGCAAAACATGCAGAAGTGGAGCTTGAGACCAAGTGAATGCTGGACCTTGGTGATATAGAGGAAAGTTTTAGTTCCTGGTCTGGTCCCATTGTTCTGGTCCCAAAGTTAAATGGAAGTTGGAGCTTCTGTAATGACTTCTCCTAATTTGATGCTTATCTGATCAATATTTGACCACTCGACATGATGAAAGGATACTGGCAAAATAATTTTAACAAAATCTGCAAGAGAAAAGACCATGTTCAGGACCCCTAGCAGCCATTGGCAGTATCACATCCTCCCATTTGGGTTACATGGGAATTCATCAACTTTCCTTTGTCTGGAGGATAGAGTGCTATGCCCATACAACTCATATTGTGCCGTCTACTTGAATAACATTATCATTTATTCTGGCACCTGGGGCTTCATGTATAACACCATACATAGAATTCACACTAAAACATGGCATACAGACAAAAGTGGAAATGTGAGTTCAGATGCACAAAACCATGTGTAAGCCAATTTCCATGCATTTCAGCTCCATAATTACAGTCAGCATGAAAAGTAAAGCACTTGCATGTGCCTACCACCCCACCCCAACTCCTCCCAGAATTACACCCCTTCAAAATCATTATAATCAAATCAATATATATACGTTCAGCATTTTGTGAAAAGGCAATGGCAAAAGCACAGAAAAAAAAAAAAAATCAGTGAATCCAAAGTGGAGGCAATGAAAAACTTACTATTTGTTGGCTTAAGCAGTGGTATAAACAATAAAAGAAAGTTGATCGAGTGATACAGTGGTGGAGACACTCGAAAGTTCAAGTTCAGAAAGTCAGACAATTCCCAAAATAAAAAAGAAGTGGTCAGATATCGAAGTCGCCATGAAAAAGCAAGTCGTAGCACACCATCTGAATGTCATACTGAAGCATATTAGGGTACAGAGAAAAGAAAAAAAATAGCAACAGTGAAGAAATAAATTTCAAAATGTTGACTTTAATTTCAAAATTTCCACTTTAATCTCATAGTTTATTTTGCCATTAAAGTAGTACATCATAAGCTTCATCTTAAAATTGATGTTTAATTTACAAGAGTTTCTCCAGCGCCATTGTAACTAAAGTAGCATGTTAAATGCTTTGTATACTATGTGTTCTATGTGTGTCAATCATTACGTGCTTCTTAAATGGGCTTTCTCTTTCGTATACAGGAGTGCGCAGGCACTGATCTCCACACAGACTACATTACATTCATATTACAGCTCTCTGAACATTTTAGTATACTAAGATGTATACTTGATAGCATTTTCATGATGAAATGCATTAAAGCATGTGTTAAACATGGGGGCACGGTGGCACAGTAGTAGCGATGCACTGGAGCCCCGTCAAGAGATGGTTCTTGTCTCCCACAAGATGCTTACTGGGGCACGTGCGACCCCTAATAAAATAATTTATTGCAGTAGTACTGTGCCTGTCAAATGTACCAACCCCCAATTCCTGTCCTACTTTTTGTTTCTTCACGTAACCAATCGCCACACAATAAACTCTGTAATAAATGTCAAACCAGCTGTAAGCTTAGAACACCAATTCTTCAAAACTTTTAAATAACATTGAAACATGTTTAATCATTCCATCCATTTTTTCCATCTAAGGTTGCGTCAGTCCCAGCAAGCATACAGCTCGAGACAGGAACAATCCCTGTATGGGGCGCCAGCTCATTTCTACCGCTGCACCACAGTGCCCACACATATTCAATTATTAACAGTATACATTATTTAAAAGTCAACAACTTATCTGTAAAATGTAATATACATACTTTAATGCATTTCATCGTAAAATTGATATCAAGTATGCATTCTAGTATTCTAAGAGCTCACAGCTCCAAGAAGATAGTACTTGGAAATCTAAATTGACTTAGAAGCCAGTCATCATCATCTGCAAATATGTGCTCTCTTCTATTGAATTGAATTCCTTTATTGTCATTGTGTGGTACTGTACAATGAGATTTAATATGTAAATCATCCATAAACTTATTTTCCTATAAAATGATAAAATAACAATTATAATAATACAATAGGAAATGAAAAACATGCAGTATGAAAGCATAAATACAATTTACATGTACATATAGTACAGATAGTGCAAATGGTTTATGAAGAGGCTCAGGTTGTGCAATTTTAAATTTGTAGTGCAAGTTTACAGTGAGGTAATTGTAAGTACAAAGCTCTACCAGGAGCTCCTGATAGACTGATTGAATGCATTTATAGCTCTTGGGATGAAGCTGTTTCTGAGCCTTGAGGTCCGTACAGGAGAAGCTTTGAAATGTTTGCCGGATGGGAGATGTTCAAAGAGACTGTGCACGTTGCTGAGTGGAATCCATGCACATGCTGGTAGCTCTCCAGAGCCAGCATATGCTATAAATGTCCTCCAGGGCGCTCTTGACACAACCCACCATAGAACTTTATGATCAGCTGCTGTGCAGCTATGATGCTGCACACACATACAATGGGTTAAAATACTCTGAGTGGAGCACTGAGAGTAACAACACTAAAACACCTGTGGTATTTGGAATAGCTTGGCCATTCAGCGCACCATTATATTGTTACAGAATGATTACAATCAGGTGCCTTGAATTTATAAATGATATGTGGTTAATTTCAGTGTATTTGATAAAGCCTGTAGCATGGATGTAAATGTAAAAAAGAAAGGGAAACCATACAGGAACACTAGCACTGATCTGACTACTGTTTACTACCAGTTTGCAAAACCAAGCAGAAACATACATATGCAAGGGGAGGTACTGCCTACTAAGTTTTTATACATGAGCGTGGAAACAGGTGTATGCAACATTTTTGTTGCATACACACCGTACATGAGGAAACTGGGACGAATACATACAGCATGATCATGCCATGCTTCTGACACTAAGCAAAGCCAGTATTCAGATCAATCCACGGAAATGTTATTTTGGGTTGAGGGAGGCCAATTACTGTACTTGGCTTATGTGATGGGTAGAGGTTTGGTGCGTCCACAGTGTGCCAAGGGTTATGCCATCATGAAGTGGCACCATCTGGACATCCAAAGGGCAAGTGCAAGTCTTCTTGGGATTAACAGGATACCATTGGTTTCTTTCCTGTTTCTCTGAGAGAACAGCACCCTTGACAGATCTTACAAAAAAGAGGGTCCCTAATTCGGTGGTACGGGATACCAAAACCGAAGCCGCAATCCGTGACCTTAAATCTGAACCTATTCCATCTGCACCTAATTTTTCTCTACCTTTTATTCACCATACCAACACTTCGGACACAGGTTTCGGTGCCTTGTTGAGCCAAAGTGTCAATATTATACAGTGTTTCCCAACCTCAGTCCTCGGGGCCCACTGTGGCTGCAGGTTTTTGTTCCAACCAGATTCCTAATCAGTGACAACACCTGATAACACTGATCTCATTTAATTATCTGGTATTATTTTTCTTTTATTCTACATTCAGAATAGCACAGCAACATGATCTTTACATTTATAAGACATTTAGAAATATTTCTGCTTTTGCTATAGATTTAAATGCTTAACTCTCTTTTGTTGATTTCATTAGATTTTGCCTTTTCTCTGTGCAGTTTTCACCTTTGTTGTATCTTATTAATGACAATTAAAAATGAGCAGGGCAGACACGCTGACAAACAACACTGAATAATCAAAGGCTGCAACTACTTTAGCATCAGACCCACTAATTATTAAATCATGGATTAATTAAACAATTAGAACACCTAGAAAAGTAGAATGAAAATATTGTTAAAAAGAAAAAAATACACTATTCCCATATAACTACCTGGTACATTTTAATATATATATATATATATTTTTTTTTACCAAACTTAGTTTTCTAATTTCTATATTGTTCCCAAAACACAGAGCTTGGGAAATAACACATCACTTAATTAGCCCAGGAATCCAATTAAAAACAGAAGCCGGTTGGAACAAAAACCTGCAGCCACAGTGTGCTCCCAGGACCGAGGTTGGGAAACACTGATGTAGAACACACCGTCATGTATCTGAGCTAGAAATTTCTAGACCAGGAGGCTCTGATGATCAAGTGGGCTACCAGCTGAAGTATTGCTTGCTTGGCTTTGAGTTCATTTTGATTACAGACCATGCACCTCTCCAGTGGATGGCTTTGCATAGGGTGGCGGTTCTCAACCTGTGGGGCGCGCCCCCTAACAATAAACGGGGCACAAAGATGTAAAAAAAAGAAAACAAGAATCGAAAATAAAAAATTGTAGCTGTGTAACGGCAGCAAAAAATCTAGGAATAAATTTTATTAAGGTTTCAAAAAACGTTAGGGGGGCACGATTAAAACTCATGCATCACCAGGTTCTTGGACCTCAAGCCTTACAGGTTTAAAGTTCTTCATTGCCAGCACTCTCTCCATGTCAATGCCGATGCCTTGTCTTGGGTTCACAACCTCACGTTTTGAGCCACCTGACCTGAGAGGTCTGGGCTAAGAGGGGGGTACCGTCACACACATGCACCTTGGGGACAGCTTAAAGGCTCTGGTGGTGGTAATTCCTCGCCAGTCCACAGGGTGGGTCTATATTCTAATGCCATTTCTCTTCCTCCCTCTACAAACCGGATGATTGATACCCTCACCACCTCTGACATCACTTCCAATGTTCGTCCGCCTGGACCCACGTTTTCCTGTCTGGCTGGCATTTAACCGTAACCATCTCCCTCTTGGACAGTCTTCTGTCTATTTATCTGTCTACCTATCTATCGGTCCACACTCATTCATACTTTCATTTTCTAACTTGTTTTGTCCTGAACTGGAGCACCTGGAGAAAACCCATGAAGACATGGGATGAACATGCAAACTCCATGAAGGGAGGACCTGGGACATGAACCCTAGTTTCCTTATTCCAAGGCAGCAGTGCTACCACTGCATAACCGTGCCACCCTATCCACACTCTACTTGTCAAAATAATAGTTGCCTTCATTTTCATAAAATTGGCATGTAATATCAGCATGACAAAATATGCAAATGAGTAGGTTTGCATGTTGTACGTGCTTAAAATCATCCCTAGTGAGGTCTGAATTGAGCTCACAAAGTAAGAGAGAGTCTAATTGCTGTTAATGACTATAGTTAAAGAAAGGTGATTTTTTTTCTTTTATATATATATATATATTTTACTTTTCACTTCATGTTTAAGAAGAAATTTATGAAAAAGTGTCATGTTTTAAATGTTCTAACTATAAGTAAACCTAAAAAGGACTGGAATGCTTTGAAAGTAATACAGGTTTCAGTTGCCTTCCTTATAGCATAAGCATTAAAAAACATATATTCTTGTGTAATATCTATCCATCCATCCATTTACAAATCCAATTATCCTGAGCATTTTTTTGGGGAAAAATGAAGCACTGAACACAAAGCAAGAGCTATCCCTGGACAGGGCACTAGTTCTTCATAGGGTGAACACACACACATACATAAACATGCACACACTAGGGCCAAGTTAGGAATACCAATTCAACCAGCCTACTCGTCTTTGGGCTGTGGGAGGAAACCCACACAGACGAGAGGAGAACATGCAAACTCCATGCACGGAGCACCCAGGACACACACCCTAGTGTCATTACTGCAAGGCAGCAGGGCAACTACTTTGCCACTATGCTATCCCTTGACATACTAGTTTAACGTTGGCATACAATGGCTTTTTTATATTAAGCAGACTGGCAACAGTTACTGTTTTGAAAATTTTGCTGTTGCTTTCAGAAAGGTAATTTGAATATAGCAGTTATAAATAATAAAAATAGCTTTCTGACCACTGAAGGTAAGGTACAAAGCTACTCATTATCTGATTTAAAAAAATAATCCCACTAAATTTTTATTATGTCACCTTATGGTTTGATACCACACTGTAACAGTTTTTGTTTTGCGCTGTTTACATAAGCATAATTTGGGGGATCATTCCAGGAATATTACAAAAAAATAGGAATTACAGTAACTTCTGTGCATGAGAAATTTCTTACTTAATACTGACAAATTGTATTTAGCAGTCAGTTTTATGGCATTTTTATGTCATGTTTATGGTTCTGTCATTGTTAATCTTCTCATAATTTAATTTTTAAAGATCCTATGCTACAAAACAGTATAAAGACATTTTTGCAGTATCTTCTTTTCAGTGGAATAGGAATTGGTGAGGTTTTTAAATGGATGAAATAATTTACCAGAATGAAGTATAAACCCATGTATAGTATACCCACACTGATTAAAGGATCAGACCCCTCTGCCTCTAACTGAAACAATTCATGTTTAAGAGTGCAAGGGACATCACTGGCCATTACAGGGAATTCTCACTCGGTGTCTCTTGAATAAGCCTGACTCTGGTACTGATCCTGGGGTTTGACTGTAAGTGACCCCTCAATGCAGTTTACTTGAGTGCAGACTTGGAAAAAAAGTTGGGTAGAAATTGAGAGAATGAAGAGTTTCTTTAGTGTGGGCAAGCGTATTAGCAGCTCCATTTTAAGCCCTGCATAGTCAGCTTTGTCCTTTACTGTATATTCCTCCTTTTTTAATAGAAGCGATTTTTTAAAGGACTAGATATACAGTACATACAGTATACGCACACACACACACACACACACACACACACAAAATGCTTACACATAAGACTGAGAGACTGCTTTGGAACTACGGACTGGGATATCCTGCAGAGTCACATAGTGAGAACATTGAGGAGGCTGTTGACTGCACAACTGATTACATCAACTTCTGTATGGACATTTTAGTTACAGTAAGAACAGTACGCTGCTATGCTAACAACAAGCCATGGATTACAAGTGACATCAAGGGCCTTTTGAACCAGAAGAAAAGGGCTTTTAAAGGCAGAGATCAGCATGAGCTCAAGCGCATGCAGAAGGAACTCTGAGTCCAGCTCAGGGCGGCGAAGGAGCAATACAGGAGACAGCTGGAGCAAACATTGCAGAATAACAGCATGAAGGAAGTGTGGGATGGAATGAAGATCATCACTGGCTGCAGCTCGAAGCGGGGTGCCTCCATCGAGAGAGACGTGGAGAGAGCAAACCAAATGAACAACTTCTTTAACAGGTTTGACCACCATAACCCACTCTCACTCTCACCTCAGAGTACTGCATCTTGCACCCATCCTTCTGTTGATACCAGCATAGGAAAGCAGTGAGTCCAGATGGAGTATCGCCACGACTGTTGAAGGCCTGTGCGTTGGAGCTGGGGAGTCCTCTACAGCGCATCTTCAACCTGAGCCTGGAACAGGGGAGAGTCTCAAGGCTTTGGAAAACATCTTGCATCACCCCAGTCACAAAGGTTTCACATCCTAGTGAGCTGAATGACTTCAGGCCTGTCGCCCTGACGTCACATGTGATGAAGACCATGGAGCAGCTGTTGCTTCACCACCTGAGGCCACAGGTCCACCATGCCCTCGACCCTCTGCAGTTCACATACCAGGAGAAGGTGGGAGTGGAGGATGCCATCATCTACAGTACATGCTACACCAATCCCTCTCCCACTTGGACAGAGGCAGTGGTGTAGTAAGAATTATGTTTCTGGACTTCTCTAGTGCCTTCAAAACCATCCAACCTCTGCTCCTTAGGGACAAGCTGACAGACATTGGAATAGATTCATACCTGGTGGCATGGATTGTGAACTTTCTTGCAGACAGACCTCAATATGTGTGTCTTGGGAACTGCAGGTCTGACATTGTGGTCAGCAGCACAGGAGCGCCGCAGGGGACTGTGCTTTCTCTGGTCCTGTTCAGCCTACATACATCGGACTTCCAATACAACTCGGAGTCCTGCCACATGCAAAAGTTCGCTGACGACACTGCTATTGTGGGATGCATTAGGTGTGGGCAGGAGGAGGAGTATAGGAAGCTAATCAAGACCTTTGCTAAATGGTGCGACTCAAACCACCCACAACTGAACACCAGCAAAACCAAAGAGCTGGTGGTGGATTTTAGGAGGCCTAGGCCCCTCATGGATCCTGTGATCATCAAAGGTGACTGTGTGCAGAGAGTGCAGACCTATAAATACCTGGGAGTGCAACTGGATGATAAATTGGACTGGACTGCCAATACTGATGCACTGTGCAAGAGAGGACAGAGCCGACTATACTTCCTTAGAAGGTTGGCGTCTTTCAACAATAAGATGCTGCAGATGTTCTATCAGACGGTTGTGGCGAGTGCCCTTTTCTACGCGGTGGTGTGCTGGTGAGGAAGGCAGGCTCTATTGTAGACACGGAGCTGGACAGTTTGACATCTGTGGTGGAGCGATGGGCGCTGAGCAGACTCCTGTCAATCATGGAGAATCCACTGCATCCACTGAACAGTATCATCTCCAGACAGAGGAGCAGCTTCAGTGACAGACTGCTGTCACTGTCCTGCTCCACTGACAAGACTGCGGAGTTTGTTCCTTCCCCACACTATGCGACTCTTCAATTCCACCTCGGGTAAACATTAACACTACACAAGATTATTGACTGTTATACCTGCCTTGCACTCTCCATCTTGCATTTTTTGACTTGCAGTGCATTTTATCCATCCATCCATCCATTTTCTAACCCGCTGAATCCGAATAGGGTCACGGGGGTCTGCTGGAGCCAATCCCAGCCAACACAGGGCACAAGGCAGGAACCAATCCTGGGCAGGGTGCCAACCCACCGCAGGACACACACAAACACACCAAGCACACACTAGGGCCAATTTAGAATCGCCAATCCACCTAACCTGCATGTCTTTGGATTGTGGGAGGAAACCGGAGCGCCCGGAGGAAACCCACACAGACACGGGAGAACATGCAAACTCCACGCAGGGAGGACCGGGAAGCGAACCCGGGTCTCCTAACTGCGAGGCAGCAGCGCTACCACTGCGCCACCGTGCCGCCCGTGCATTTTATCACTCTAATTAATATTGTTTTTATCAGTATGCTGCTGCTGGAGTATGTGAATTTCCCCTTGGGGATTAATAAAGTATCTATCTATCTATCTATCTATCTATCTATCTATCTATCTAATACTATATACACTACATGGCCAAAAGTACATTGGCACCACTAATAATGGTAGGTTCAGCATTTCAGCTACACCCATTGCTAATAGGTGCATAAAATCAAACTTAGTCACACAGTCTACATAAACAAATATTGCCATTGTACTGCAAAGCTCAGCGACTTTCATGGTGGCACTGTAATAGGATGTCACTCTTCCTAAAAGGCAATCTGTCAATTTTCTGCTCTTCTAGAGCTGACTTTAAAAGCTACTGTTGTCAAGTGTAAACATGTAGGGAATAAGAACAGCTCAGCTACAAAGTGGTAGGCCCCTCCATTTCACTGAGTAGCACTCCCAAGTATTAAATCGCATATCAAATAAAAATCATCTGTCCTCGGTAGGATAACTCACTAAGTTTTAAACTTCCTCTAGAAGCAAAGTGAGCACAATAACTTTTTGTTATGAACTTCATGAAATGTTTTTTTATTACCAAGCAACCATACAAAAAGTCTTAGATCACCATTAGCAATTCTAAGGGTCAGCGGGAGTGGAATAAAGAGCACTTCCATGGGTCTCTGGAGTGGTGGAAATGTGTTCTTCGGAGTGATGAATCACTATCTGGCAGTCTGCTGGTGGAATTTGGTTTTGGCAGACACCAAAAGAACATTAATCGCCTGAATTCACGGTGCCAACTGTAAAGTTCGGTGAAGGAGGTATAATGGTCTAGGACTCTTTATCATGGTTGTCTTCTAAATTCTGGTAAAGGAACTTAATACTACACCATACAATGACATTCTAGAATATTGTGAACTTTCAACTTTGCAACAACAGTTTGGAGAAAGCCTTTTCCTGTTTTAGCATGACAATACCCCCATTCACAAAGTAGGATCCATACAGAAATGGTTTGCCAAGACTGATGTGGAATAACTTGACTGGCCTGCACAGATGCCTGACTTCAGCTCTGTCAAACACCTTTGGAATGAATTGGAATGCTGACTGACATTACTGCCTGACATCACTAATGCTCTTGTGGATCAATGGAAGAAAACCCATGCAACCATATTAAAACACATGTAGCCTTACCAGAGAAGCAGAGGCTTATTGCTGCCAAGGGAAACCAACTTTAAAATAATCCTCAAGGTTTTAGAATAAGAGTTTCAACAAGCATGCAGTTTGTAGTTTGCAGTTCAATATATATAATAAATATGTATGTATAAAAACTAATGTTTAATGTTTGTAATATATAAAAACTATGCACAGTATCTCTGTACTGCATCTATCTATACTGTATATAAAGTATGTATTTTCTCCCTCTATACTGTATATATTGTATATATTTATATTTTATATATATATAAAAATACAGTTTCAAAGTAACATTTTGAACCCCCCCAGTCATTCCCTTCATAATATTAATCACTTCTATCTTTTTATCTCATAAGCTTTGTTTGCCTAAACTGAAAAGGTTCAATTCCTTTGATTATCCCTTGCAGCTGATAGCCAGCAGTTGCAGAATCAGCCTCGTAGATTGTGTCAGCACTTTGTCTGGCACTCATGTGTCTTTTTTAATGTGTAGCTCTAAACTGCAAATGGCACTCCATATGAGGCCTTACACATGTGTTATACTGCTTAAACACAACCTCTCTTGACTTTTATTCAGCAGTGCATATAAAGAAACCTAAAATGGTATTAATGGTTTTAATTGCTCCTATACAGTGTGCCTGACTGTAGACAGTAAGGAATTCATCACCCCCATGTCCTTCTGATAAAGTGTACGTTCAATTTACTGAAAGCCCCCCAGTATATGATCATATGTAGTATTTTTTTACTTTAAGCTAGTCCAGGAGTACTCTGTTACTGTCAGAACATTAGAACTATCTAGATGAGAACAGACCATTCAGCCCAACAAAGCTCACCGTTCCTATCCATATAATTCTTCTAAAAAACATCATATCTAGTTTTTAAAGTCCCTAAAGTCCTACTGTCTACCACACTACTTGGTAGCTTATGCCAAGTGTCTATGGCTGTGCAAAGAAAAACTTCAGTAAAATTAATACAATCCGCTGTGGTATTGTTTCAACTGGCTATGAACTTCCTACTGTTAATCATGGCATTGTCTTGTAATCTTTTGATCTTGTCTCACTTTCACAGTTAAAAAGTACAATTGACACCCTTAAACCTACTCTCAGTTCTCTTGATATTGTACAACTATGCCTTGTAGTGGAAGCCGTTGATGCTTAGGGTCCATCTTTAATAGCCATTATCAATGATTCTATTAGTGAGGGGTTTGTGCCCTTATTTTTTTAAACATACTACGGTATGTCCCTGTCTAAAAACGGCAGAATTAGATCCTGGAGTTTTAGCCAATTTTCGCCCGATTTCCCAATTACCATTTCTAGCTAAAATATTAGAAAGAATTATTTATAATCAATTGTTTGATCACCCTAACTCCAATAATTTATTTGAGATCTACCAATCTGGCTTTAGGCGTTATCATGGTGTTGAGACGGCCCTCCTGAAAGTATTCAATGACATCTCTATTATTACTGACTCAGGCAGCGCTTCAGTCCTTGTCGTCCTTGACCTATCCACTGCTTTTGACACTATTGAGTATAAGATATTGCTGTTGTGGCTTGAACATCTTGTTGGGCTTATAGGGGCTGCGCTTAACTGGTTCAGGTCATATCTAACTGGTAGGCACTTTTCAGTGACTTTAAATTCCTCTTTTTCGTCTTCTGCTCCTCTTAAATGTGGTGTTCCTCAGGGATTCATTTTGGGTTCTATTTTATTCTCTATATACTTTCACCCTATTGGAGCTATTTTTAGGAAATTTAAAATTTCTTTTAACTGCTATGCAGATGGTACACAGGTTTTTATTCCCATCTGCAACTCTGCAATAAATCAACTGCACAACTGTCTTTCTGAACTAAGATCCTGGATGGCTAATAATTTTCTTGATCTGAATCAAAATAAAACAGAGGTGCTTGTAGTGGGTCCAACAGCTAAAGCCCAAATTGGTCTTGGACTTCTTGGCTCTTTCTTTGTCTTTTGCAAACCTTAAGTCCGCAATCTTGGTGTTATTTTTGACAGTAACCTCCCTTTTGAGAAACAGATTAATTCTGTAGTCAAGAGTTGCTTTTTCAAGCTTCGTCTTTTAGGTAAGATCAAGTCTTTTTTATCTTCTAGGGATCTTGAGAAAGCTACTCATGCTTTTATCGTTTTTCGCCTTGAATACTGCAACTCACTGTTATCTGGGATTAGCAAATTCCTGATATGCAGGTTACAGTTGGTCCAGAATGCTGCCGCTCGCTTTCTGGTTGGGACAAGAAAGTCTGATTATGTTTCTCCAATATTATATTGTTTTCAAATTGATTTTAAAATCTTGTTGCTAGTTTTTTAAATCTTTACATGGGTTTGCTCCTGCATATTTATCTGAATTGTGTGTTTTACACCAGCCAGCTAGAGTGCTTAGATCTTCTGGTCAGTTGTCTCTTGTTGTCCCTCGTACTAAGCGTAAAACTATGGGGGACAGGGCTTTTACAGCTGCTGCTCCTTGCCTGTGGAATTCTTTACCTCATTACATAAAGGAGTCAATGTCAATTCATTCATACGTCCATAGCCTGCACCTCGGTCACTGTGTGAGGTGCGTTGGGTCCCCCATCAGAACACCCCCACGTTATTGGCTGCCTGCCTATATAAGACCGTCTGTCGCTCCACTCTCTACATTCCCTTCCTTGCTTCGCCACGGGATTCACGTCTCCCTACTGATAACTACAGCCTTTTTGTTTAATCCACGGCTTCTCTGCTGTTTTATTGTTTGTTTATTACAATTATAGTTATTGTATAGGTGTTTTACACTTACTTTACATTGCTCAGGTACCCATTTTCTTTATCATTCCAACCCCCATTACCATGTCTATCGAGATGATCACTATCGATCAAAGAACTGTCACTTACCGAGTGGTTTCCATGCCCGGAGATAGCACCTACCTTTCCTGTTCTCTTTGTTACATATTGCACGGCCATATCAGGCTCACTCTTGATATCCGGAGGAACATTGTGTCTTATGTATTGAATGACTGGGACAGGTTCAAGGTGTGGACTGATGATGGTACAGGAGATAATTATACTACACAGGAGCACTATAAGAGTGAAATGCTTAAGCCCTTCACCTATGGTTCTGCATGTGAGTTGATGGCTGCCGCTGAATTGTTCGGGTGTTGCTTTCAAGTGTACCGAAATGGCCAAATATTTTACACCTTTCGACAACCGCCAATGCCTCTTAAACATCTTAGATTCACAGGAGACGATTTCAGTAGTGGACACTTTGATGTTTGTGAATATTTAAACTCTCAAAAGCTGGATGTGATTTTATCGATGAAACTGGTTGTGTGCTTACAACGCTTGACAGATGCCAAATGTCACTTCAACACAACAAATCCTGCAAATACTGTCGTAATTGAAACAAACCATGAAACTCAAACCGATTATGACAGCAGCAATCCAAGCTGTGAGATTTTAGACAAGATTACTGTTCACATGGCCAACTGTAAGTTACATGCTCAAGAGTAAGCTCAGCGCACAGCTTGGTCATGTTACAACCAGAGGGATGAACTGACAACATGGTATACAAAGAGATCCTTAACAAATAATTATTGGCATATTTTCCCTCAGTTTAAAAAGGTTTAATTTTCTTCTTAATAAAAAGCGCGGGTATTTTGCTAGTTGAATATAAAACAGAAAGAGAAAATAACACAGCTAAAAACGCAGCGACAAATTTCAGCAAAAGCTAAATGCTTGTGTCATGAGCGCGAGGCGGCTATGCAGTGTCTGCAACGAACGTGGCCATCCACCGTGCATAAGCTACATTACTTACATTGGCGGGCGAAGGAGCCACCGATTCTTCCTCTGCCCAGTGCCACCACAAGCATGGAGCAACCCCTGAGTACTGCGGCAATAAAGTATTTCATCGAAGGTCGTACACAATCACTACGGCGTAAAAGCCATGTTTAATAACGTGCTTTAACTCCTATTATCATAAAAATGATATCACGTATACATCTCAGTATTTTAGTTATTCAGAGAGCTGTAATATGAATGTAATGGATTCTGTGTCCAGTTGGAGGAAGAGAGCCAGTTTAAGAAGCACGTAGTAATTCACACACATAGAGCACATAGAAGATCAAATACAAAACAAAGCATTTAACGTGCTACTTTAATTACGATGTCATTTGAGAAACTGGTTAATTAAACGATTTTAAGATGACTTTAGTGACAAAATAAACTATGTGATTAAAGTGGAAATGTCGAGATTGAAGTTGACATTTTGTGTTTTTTCCCCACTGTGTGCCTTTTTTTCTCTGTACCCTAATAAGCTTTCATATGACACTCAGACAGTGGGCTACAACTCGCCTTTCCACGGCGACTTTGATATGTGACTTCTTTTTTATTTCCGGCACTGTGCGATTTTGTGAACGTAAGCTTTCAAGTTTCTCCAACACGCTATGTCACTCGATCAACTTCCTTTTGTTGATTATACCACGGTTTATTTGAACACATAGTATGTTTTTCCTTTGCCTCCACTTGGTATTTGCTGAAATTCTTATATTTTCCCCCGTACTTTTCCCATTGTCTTTTCTTAGAAGGCTGAGCTTAAGGCCGATTTATATTCATTTGCATATTCAAAGAGGCGTAATTCTGGGAGGAGTTGGGCGTTACATAAAGCGTGCACGAGCGTTACTTTTCACGCTGATCGGGATTTATGTAGCGGAAGAACGTAGAAGTTGGAGTACGCAAGGATTCCTGCATCTGGATTTTTCTGTGCGTAAGCACATTTCAGCTTTTGTGCTTACGCCATGTTATAGTGCGAGTTCTACGCATGGCGTTATACATGAGGCCCCTGTTCTTGTGATGTGTTGTTCAATCTTTTCTTTAATAATTCCTTCCATTAATTTACCTGTGATGCACGATAAGCTTACTGGCCTGTAGTTGCTTACATCTGTCCAGTCATGCTTTTTATATCAAAGGATAATATTTGCCATTTTCCAATCTTTCAGAATTTCCCCAGTGTGAGGTGACATCCTAAAATTATGCATCAAGGGTTTATATAAGTACTTGCTAACCTTCTTAAAAACTTGAGGGTAAACATTATCTGGTCCTGGACATTTGTTTGATTTCAGCATATTTAATCTAAGCAGTGCTTATCCCTTCACGATTTCTAAATCCCTCACTGCCTCCTTAATAATTCCATTTACCGCTGGGAGGTTATTTACTTTCTCACTTGTGTAGACCTTGGAAAAATGTGAGTTTATAGCATTTGCTATTTTTCTTTCAGTATTTTTAATTCCTGATGCACTTCGCCTCCTACTTGACTGTTCTTTTGCTACTAAAATACCAAAAGAATCTCTTTGGGTCATCTTTCACCTTATCTGCTATATTCCTCTCTAACTGTTATAACTCTTTATTAACCCAGTGTTAAGTTTTTAAATATTTCCTACTAATTCCATATTTAGCTATGTACCTCTCCTGCATTACATGTAAAGCATTTTTAAACATGTTCCACTGCTCCTAGACTGTATCCACACTTGAAAGCTTATTCCAGTCTATCCTCCCTAGACTTTGCCGCATCTGCTCAAAATTTGCCCTATCAAAGTTAAACTTAACAGTTTTAGTCTTTGCATCCACACTCTTACAAAACACAGAGAACTGTATTATATTATAGTCACTTGACCCTAGTGGTTCTAACGACTCTACACCCTCAACTCTATCCTGATTATTACAAAATATAAAATAAACAAAGTCTTCCCCTTGCATTGCTTTAATATACTGTGGCACTAATTACCGTACTTATAAAAACTCCTGTTCTTGTGCTCCGCTATTTGCAAGGGTATCCTAGTTAATATTTAGATAGTCAAAATCCCCCATGAATAAAACATCCTCCTGTAAACTTACTCACTGGGTGAACTATAACACACTCCTAAAATAAGACCACTTTCCCTAATGCTTTCCAGGCGAAGCCACATGTCCTCACTAAGAACTAAGAACTCACTAACATAAATAACAACCCCACCTCCTTTCTTGTTCTGTTTATCCTTCCTAAAAATGTGTATCTCTCCTTGTTATACTCATCCCTATCTTTGTTATTTAGACAGGATTCTGTTATTGCTATAATATCGTAATTATGTTCCTCACATACAACTCCAGATCACTTGTTTTATTTTTGATAGCTACAGAATTACGACAAGCTATTTTTAATGTGTTACTCATTTTACTTTTACATTTAAATGTTGGGTTAGAATTTGCATTGCTTTGCATTATTTTTATACTATTGTTTGTTTCTAAACCTGGCCTATCCTAAACTTCCTGCATTCCCTAGTTTAGACAATCCTTGACTAACCTACTCACACACCTCCCCAACACATTGGTGACCATCCAGTTCAGATGTATCTCATTATAGCGGAACAGGTCCCATCTATCCCGAAAGGAGTACCAATGTCCCATAAACCTACACCTTTCTACCCTGCACCAAGATTTGAGCCACACTTTAAGACTTCTGATCTCCTCAATCTTGACTGGATTGGCATGTGGCACAGTCAGAACTTCAGAGAAGACTACCTTGTCAGTTCTGCTCCTCAGCCTGGAACCTAAATCTTCAATTATGGATCTCAGAACAGACTACCCTTATGTATATCATTTGCTCCAACATGGACAATGACAACTGGATCCACACCTGCTCTGGCCAAGAGCCTATCCATCCTCCCAGAAAGGTCTCCCACCTGTGCACCACACTGTGTGAGATTTTCTATCTCTGGAGCAAACCAATGCTTCAATGCCTTTAATGATTGAGTCCCCAACTATCACAACCTTTCACTTTCTGGGAAGTGATTTTAAGGTGACCTGTAGGGGTTCCTCATCCCTGCCTACCATTTCAGAATCTTCAGAGACACTGTCCAGCTCTGCAAGGACTTGAAAATGGTTTGACACTTCCAGGTCTGGGGTTGATGCTCTTGGGCAATGTGCACCCTTTACTTTACGCCTTGTGACCGTGACCAGGCTATCTCTACCTGTTGGCTCTGATAATCTCCTCCTGCATGACCTTAGGAGTGCACACTATCTCTCTAAAGTACACCTGGGCCAAGTCTGCCAATTATCTACTATAATGCAGACCAGCCAACACCTCCTCTAGTTCAGCAACCCTGAGCTTGAGGTGCTGGATCAGCCATGATCTCCTGCAGATGTAGCTCTCATAGACGACTAGTGGTAGCACTGCTGCCTCACAGTAAGGAGGCCAGCTTTTGCCTCCCAGGTCCTCCCTGTGTGGAGTTTGTATGTTTTCCCAGTGTCTGCGTGGGTTTCCTCCCACAGTCCAAAAACATGCTGATTAGGTGGTCTGGTGATGCTAAATTGGCCCTAGTGTGGGTTTGGGGTGTATGTATGTGTGTGTTTACCCTTGGATGGAGTGGTGCCATGTCCAGAGTTTGTTCCTGTCCTGCTTCCTATGCTAGCTGGGATAGGCTCCAAACACCCTCCATGACCCTGATCAGGACTAAGTGGGTTAGAAAATGACTGACATACTGATGACTGAGGAGGTGGCCCATGAGTGGTGATGTCAGACTAGTCCCATCTCTTAGTGCTCCATCCACAAAGGACATTGAACATAAGAACATTTAAAGGGACAGAACAAAACAATAAGGTTAGCAGAAAATGAGCTTGAGAGTGAAAATTGGCAGTCTTAGCCAGTTAAGCTTAAAGAGAACTTTGCTGACTGAAGTGATGAATTAGTTTGCTGAAAAGTAGTATGTCTTCTCTAGGAGGTTCAGTTCAATTGAGCTCTGCTACCATTTTACAATTTTTGTGCACCAGTTTTCTCTCATTGTAATTATATCATATTTCCTACCGCAAAATATAGTACAACTATTTTTTATGTTACATGTGGTTTGACCCTGAAATAATTGCTATTACAGCATAAGGCCGATTTTTATTCGCTGTTATAAAGTCTATTCAGGTTTATAGGGTCATTCTTGTCACATTCAAATTTAAGTTGAAATTCTTACTTGCCTATGTTAGTCAACATGAAAAATATTTCTCCACAATTATTAAGTACTGTATAACTATGTTACTCCCCTGTATGGATAAGCTGTGTTACTGGCTTCTTTCTCACTAAACATAAGAGAACTTTTTGTTTAATTTTTTTAGATGCAGGTAATAATGAGTGTGTACATAGATTTCCAAAATGTAATGCCCAGGAGGTCAAGAGAATAGCACAATGAAAAAGCAAGATAGTGCACAATACAGTACACTGACTTTTTAAATTTGTAACCATGGCTGGGCCCTTAGAATTTTAATACCCACTATTCTGTTCTGTTGTTTAATGTATCCAAAATTGTACAATGGAATAAAACCCTAAAGTAAAATATTCTTCCTATGCCAAAATAATTGCCTGTTCCAGTTCAAACACCATCAGCTGCCTTTTGGCATCTGCTTTACCATGACTTTGAGAATGACAAGTGTCAACTGACATGCAAGCTGTTTTTTACATGGCCAGCTTTATGTGGCATGCTGTATTGTGTCCCTAACATACAGTATCTAAAAATATCACCTACTAGAAAGTGCACGTCTAAATGTGTCACCTGATACGCTGTGTTCCAACATTTAATAATATTTTAGCTGCTTTGAAAAGTTAAACAATACAGGTATAGTGGTGCCCAAGAGAAGAAGAAAGACATCTGTGATGAATACCAATAACAAGAGGAAACCCTTGAAAACATTCTAAAATTGTGTAACCACCACAATGTGACCAGGCTAAGTGGCAGTGCTAAATGCAATGCCAATATGCCACTAATGAATTTAATTGTATTCACAAATCTCTTCAATGTAAATCATTGACTGCAGCACAACAGCATTAAAAACAAAACTTTACCCAAAATTTGATGTAATAAGATAAGTCCTCTAAAGCATGTGGGGTTTTGAGAGTTTTCCTTTCTGTAAAAAGGCAGTTGATCTTGAGTAATGCACGAGTCCATTTATCCCATGCTTTAGCATCGGCTTTATCACCGTGCCGCCTCCAGACCTTCATTTGGCTTTGGGCCTACATTTATTATGTGATCAGTACATCATTTAGGTAAATTTCTGGGATGATATTTAGGTGATCATCTTCGTGCTTTGAGCTAGATAATGTTGAGGAGGAATCAGCTCAGTAAATGAAGGAGCAGTGCCTTGCAGCATTGCTGAAACAGTTAGTTTTGCTTGCTTGCAGCCTTTGACAAGTCTAATGCCTTTGCCCTATGAAATATTTGAAAAGATTTCATTTTATTCAATCTTAGTACTTTTCGTAATAATAGTGGCCCTGAGTTGCAGAGCGTGAAAAAAAACACACAAAAGAAACGTTTTTTTTTGTTGTTTTCTTACTTTGCCCCGCAGGGCCACCATACTTTCAGGGTTTTCATTCCCAAATTCCATTTATAAACTTTTCAGGATTTCATGGATTAGTTTAAGCATTGTGTTTACTTCACGATTTGTTTCTTAAATTCTAACTGTGGTGGAGTTTTCAAGCAATTACCTCATTGAAGGTGTTGGTACTCTCTGTTTAGACTGATCATGTTCATTAATTCAGTTTTTTGTTTGTTGAGTTATTTAAATATTTAGTTCTTAGTTTAGTGTTGCGGCATAATGGAAGCTTGGTGGTTAGTGCTGGCCCTTTGTGCATCTAATTTCCTAGGTTTGAATCTCAGGCCTGAATATCATCTTTGTGGAATCTCCATGTTCTCCATACTCTGTTTGGGCTTTCCTCCTACTTGTCCAAAGGTGTATATGTTTTAGTAGTCACCATATCAGTGAGTGTGAGTGTGTTTCCTGTGATGGAATAATGTCCTGTCTAGAGTTTTTACCCGCTGAAAATGCATGATTTTTTCTTTCTTGTTAAAATGTTCTTTTAAATTTGTTATTTCTTTAAAAAAAAAAAATGATTTTCTTAAATTGCCGTTCTTTGTTAACATCGTGTAGTTAGCTAATTAAGGACCAACTGCAGTTTTCAGGTTAATTTTTGGTTTTAATAGACCTAACCTGTTTAGGTGTGTCATGGATTTTTTATTTATCAATTTTTTAACCTGCCTGCTTAAACAAGTCACATACACACTCCAATAAATTAAATCATTGTACAAAATAGTGGGGGGTCTACATAAAAAGCAAACTGGACTGGGATGACAACACAGTTACTCTGCACAAGAAGGCCTAGAGCTGACTGTACTTGCTAAGGGGACTCAGGTCTTTTGATGTGTGCAGCAAGCTGTTGGAAATGTTCTACCACTCCATAGTAGCCAGTGTGGTGTTCTACCCCACTGGGAAAACAACCTGCGGACAAAAGTAGCACAATGCTTGTGCAACCATATCACGAAAGCCTGCTCCATCACAGGGTGAACCTTGGACACACTTGAAGTTGTTATGAAAAAGAAGATGATGGAAAAAGTGGATGCCATCATGAAAAATCCCCTCCTTCCCCTCCAGTAGTCACTCTCTTGGAGCACTTTTAGCCACAGGCTTATTCCACCATGGTGTGCTAAAAAGTGCTTTTGGGGGTCTTTTCTGCCCACTGCTATGAGGCAATTCAATGCTTTCTCCCAATATGCTTGTAAAGTTAATTTTGGCGACATGCATTTATTTATTTACTGATTGATTTATCAAGTGATTGATTTTGTTATTGATTGATTGGCTGTATTATTTTTCTTGTGAGTCTGTATCCTTGTTTTTTATGTGTCTGCTGCTGTATGCATCTGAATTTTCTCATGGGATTAAAAAGGTTTATCTAATCTAATATGATCTAATCTATTCTAACCTAATCTAAGGAAACACTGATAAGCAGGACCCATAGTAGATGTGCATTTGCTCTCTATTTGGATCCTTGAGATTGACTCCACAGCTAAAATGACTTCCATGTTCTTGAATGGCAGCTTATATCAGGAGAATAGTAAGGTGCATGCAACAAACACTGCTGTGTGTCCACAAAACTTAGGTAAGTTTTCATTTCACTTTGTATAGTACAGGCTTAGTCATTTCTTTTCTAGGCATCTAAGTGTTATGTTGTAGGCAAACTATTCATCATTCATAGATTCAACAAACCTGCATATCAAAAGACGGCATCACAGCAGCATCTACTGTAAACTTCACTGAAGAGGATGGCCTGCTAACACACAAGTGTCATCATAGGACGTGTTGGTAAAACAGTTTTGGGTTATTTCAGAAGGCAGAAATAAAAGAGAATAACAAGAATTCTTTTCATTGTAAGCATGAATGTCGCTTTTATTATATGGTTCCATGAGCAGCACCTTAGTAAGGTGGGGAGTGGCAGATTGACAATGAAGCTGATGCTTAGAGGACTTTATAAAGCTGCTATATAACAAACATAATTTTGTGTTTTTCCTACGGAGAGATGTCAACACTTTGGCTCTTACTTGTCCTCTAAGAAATGTAGGAAAAAGTTGTAGTCATCTAAAGAAATAGATGGATCATTAATAAACAATCTTTATTTTGAAAGCAACTGATATAAATACAAAAGAGCTAAAACTACTGTATATATAGTAATCTTTTTTTCTCTTTTTTTCTCAACTGTTGGCTACATATCCAGCAGCTGCTTGCTTATCATGGGGGAATAAGCTTTCCTTCTGTGTTCAGTATTGTGCTAGAGCCTGTCAAGAGAGATTAGCCAGAACTCAAAGCCATCTGTTCTGTAAATCCTTAAAACTATATTATTAAAGTCAGCTTTGGAATATTTGCATTTTTAAGTAAAAAATAGATTGTACACTACAACATTGCATACAAATGAATATGCACAATTTTGTGGTTGTCTGCTAATAGATGAATGGTTGGTTCACTGAAATAATGGATGTTACATTGACTTACCGTACTTAAATGGAAAATTAATCTATGCTTTGAAACTACACTGTACCCTGTTAATATGACAAGGGCTTTGTATGAACAGTCTAGCAGAGTAGTACAACCCACAGTGTGATGAAAGTTGATTCTTGCAAGGGTGCTGTCTGTGTGGAGTTTTCACATTCTCCCAATGGTCTTATTGAATTGTTCTCAAAGTCTAGCACAGGACTGAAGAGTGGTTGTGAATGTAGCCAGCTATGTAGCTACTGTAATAGGCTGCAGTTACCTCAATCTACCCATTCTGATGCTCCAACAATGATGGATGGATTAAAAGGCAGAAGTCTACGTGACCATCATCATCATCAACCCTTCCGTGAGAATCCTAAATCCAAAGAGGACTGTTTCATTTATGTTAGGTAGAATGTCCAGAGGGGACTGGGCGGTCTCATGGTCTGGAATCCCTACAGATTTTATTTTTTCTCCAGCCGTCTGGAGTTTTTTTGTTTTTTCTGCCCCCCCTGGCCATTGAACCTTACTCTTATTCGATGTTAATTAATGTTGATTTATTTTTTTTTTTTATTGTGTCTTTTATTTTTGTCTTTTATTATGTAAAGCACTTTGAGCTACTGTTTGTATGAAAATGTGCTATATAAATAAATGTTGTTGTTGTTGTTATTCTTTTTCTGTACCAGTTTTTCCCAAATCAGGATTATGAAGTCTAAAGCATATCTTGCCAGCAGAAATCAACCATCTATAGTGAAATAGTCCATTGCAGGACATGTTCACAGACAGTATAACCTATATACACCATGCCAATTTTCAGTCACCAGTTAACCTGACATACTGTATATGTTCCCACCATCCTGCGGATCTGAATTGGTAAAAAAGTAAGGAGAATGAAAACAAAACTACTGGCCGTTATGAACAATCTTGTACATCTTCTTTCTGACACTTTCAGCTAATGAATTATTCAGCATAAATGTGTCAAGAAATGCTACTGGGGCTCCTTAATACCAACAGTAATACACCTCCATAATGCCTCTTTCTTTTTAAGTCTTCTGTCTTTTTAGTTATTTGTTTAACTTCAGTAAAAGCCATATTTCTCTCTTTGAAGAAATATAGTTCTATCTATCTATCTATCTATCTATCTATCTATCTATCTATCTATCTATCTATCTATCTATCTATCTATCTATCTATCTATCTATCTATCTATCTATCTATCTATCTATCTATCTAATACTATATACACTACATGGCCAAAAGTACATTGGCACCACTAATAATGGTAGGTTCAGCATTTCAGCTACACCCATTGCTAATAGGTGCATAAAATCAAACTTAGTCACACAGTCTACATAAACAAATATTGCCATTGTACTGCAAAGCTCAGCGACTTTCATGGCGGCACTGTAATAGGATGTCACTCTTCCTAAAAGGCAATCTGTCAATTTTCTGCTCTTCTAGAGCTGATTTTAAAAGCTACTGTTGTCAAGTGGAAACATGTAGGGAATAAGAACAGCTCAGCTACAAAGTGGTAGGCCCCTCCATTTCACTGAGTAGCACTCCCAAGTATTAAATCGCATATCAAATAAAAATCATCTGTCCTCGGTAGGATAACTCACTAAGTTTTAAACTTCCTCTAGAAGCAAAGTGAGCACAATAACTTTTTGTTATGAGCTTCATGAAATGTTTTTTTATTACCAAGCAACCATACAAAAAGTCTTAGATCACCATTAGCAATTCTAAGGGTCAGCGGGAGTGGAATAAAGAGCACTTCCATGGGTCTCTGGAGTGGTGGAAATGTGTTCTTTGGAGTGATGAATCACTATCTGGCAGTCTGCTGGTGGAATTTGGTTTTGGCAGACACCAAAAGAACATTAATCGCCTGAATTCACAGTGCCAACTGTAAAGTTCGGTGAAGGAGGTATAATGGTCTAGGACTCTTTATCATGGTTGTCTTCTAAATTCTGGTAAAGGAACTTAATACTACACCTTACAATGACATGCTAGAATATTGTGAACTTTCAACTTTGCAGCAACAGTTTGGAGAAAGCTTTTTCCTGTTTTAGCATGACAATACCCCCATTCACAAAGTAGGATCCATACAGAAATGGTTTGCCAAGACTGATGTGGAATAACTTGACTGGCCTGCACAGACGCCTGACTTCAGCTCTGTCAAACACCTTTGGAATGAATTGGAATGCTGACTGACATTACTGCCTGACATCACTAATGCTCTTGTGGATCAATGGAAGAAAACCCGTGCAACCATATTAAAACACATGTAGCCTTACCAGAGAAGCAGAGGCTGTTATTGCTGCCAAGGGAAACCAACTTTATAATAATCCTCAAGGTTTTAGAATAAGAGTTTCAACAAGCATGCAGTTTGTAGTTTGCAGTTCAATATATATAATAAATATGTATGTATGTATGTATGTATGTATAAAAACTAATGTTTAATGTTTGTAATATATAAAAACTATGCACAGTATCTCTGTACTGCATCTATCTATACTGTATATAAAGTATGTATTTTCTCCCTCTATACTGTATATATTGTATATATTTATATTTTATATATATATAAAAATACAGTTTCAAAGTAACATTTTGAACCCCCCCAGTCATTCCCTTCATAATATTAATCACTTCAATCTTGTTATCTCATAAGCTTTGTTTGTCTATAAACCAGTTTAGAGAGTAGGTGGATGCTAGGATGATCAAATACTTTAGAGGCATGTTTACTAGAAATTATGTGTTGCAGTTTTAAAGCCAACACCTTAGAATATAACTATGTAAATCCATCCATCCATCCATTATCCAACCCGCTATATTCTAACTACAGGGTCATGGGGTTCTACTGGAGCCAATCCCAGCCAACACAGGGCACAAGGCAGGAAACAAACCCTGGGCAGGGTGCCAGCCTATTTAAATCTAATGATCAAAATAAGCTAGAGGAGCTTGCAAGACCCTCCTCAGGAACTCTACACTTTGTTGAGTTTTAGATTTCGTTATCCATTTTCTGTACTTGCTCATTCCTGCTCACCATTGCAAACAGTCAATTTCTGCAGCTACAAATACCAGAGAGAAAACAGTCGTAGATGTAAGGGTATCCACTGCAAGATATTATCCATGTAAACTGAAGTAATTGGTGGCAAATTCAGTGCTTACATGTTCTCTCTATGTCTTTCTTTCTAGTTAATCTGACTTTCCTCCATTATCCCAAAGACACATTTTTAAGAATGTGGGATTGTATATGATTGGGCATAGACATGGACTAGTGCAGGGGTTCTCAAACCCGGTCCTGGGGGACCCCTGTGGCTGCAGGTTTTTGTTCCAACCGGCCCCTGTTTTGAATTGGACTCCTGGGCTAATTAAGTGAACTGTTGTTTCCCAGATTCCCTGTTTTGGGAACAATATACAAATTAGAAAACTAAGTTTGGTAAAAAAAAAAAAAAAAGTATTAAATTGTACTATGCAGTTATATGTATTTTTTTCTTTTTAATAATATTTTCATCTTGATTGTCATTCTACTTTTGTAGGTGTTCAAATTGTTTAATTAATCCGTTATTTACTACTTTGTGGGGCTGACACTAAAGTAGTTGCAGCCTTTCACGATTGAGTGTTGTTTGCTTGGGTTTCTGCTCTGCTTGTTTTTAATTGTCATTATTAAGATTCAATGAAGGGAGCAAACTGCACAGAGAAAGGGCGAAATATAATAAAAAGAGAGTTAAGCATTTAAATCCATAGCAAAAACAGAAATATTTCTAAGTATCTTATAAAGTAAAAATCATGCTGCTGTGCTTTTCTGAATGTAGAATAAAAGATAAATAATACCAGCTAATTAAATGAGATCAGTGTTATCAGGTGTTGTCACTGATTAGGAATCTGGTTGGAACAAAAACCTGCAGCCACAGTGGGCCCCGAGGACCGAGTCTGAGAACCCCTGGACTAGTGCTTCATCCTGGGTTAGTTGCTACCTTGTGTCCAATACGTCTCGAAAATGAGCACATCAGATATACGTATGTTATTATGTCATTGGTAAAGCGTATGTCTGATGCTTATGTTTGACTTTTCTGGCTGTTTTGCCATTTCGGAACATTGGTTGCTATTCTGAAAAGAAACACCAATTTAGGAAATGCAGAGATTAAAGACGATTCTAATTTTGATTGCTTCATATTAACTAGTCATGCCTTAAACAGAAATATTATGCAACTATTTAAATTTTCAGTCAATGTACTTTCTGTATCAGGCAAGAAAACTTTATCTAAACAATGTTTGATGGTTAAAATATCCAACTGAACAGTGGCAGACTTAACCATTAGGAAAGGGTTGGCAAGAGCCTAGGGCACCAAAGTAGCTCAAGGCCAGTATGAACTGTTTTTATTTTAAATGTATTAAACTTGCGGTTATATCTGTTATTTTCAATGGAACTTCAGTCAATGTGGGGCCCCCCTTTCAGTCCAGACTACAATGGACTATTCCATATTACTATCATATTACTGCACAGTTGAAAGTGAAGCTGAAAGAATAAACTTGCAACATGGCTAAGAAAAGAGGCCAAGTACCAGTATGTTCTGCAAGTACCTGTATGTTCTGCAAAAAACAAGTTAATGACTAAAAAATGAAACAAGGATACGCAAGTTGAACAGAAAAACAAAAACAAGGAAAAAAGCAAAAAAAAAGTTCCAAAGTTCCCAAAGGTAATTTCTTTTTTCTTGAAATACAGTAACTTGTAACTTGATATTAGATATTTTTTAGAAAACTTTTAAAAAATGTTCCAAGAAATGCAACAGCCAAAGAGAAAATTAAAGTACTGCTCTAGAGTATCAAACACCCACCAGCACTACATCATGCACCTCTGATGGTAATAATGAAAGCACCCCCTCGTACAGTCAGGGGTGGGCAAACTATAACCTGGCACAGGTGTAAACAGCCCACGGGCTACTTGTAGAAGTTTCTTAATATTCTTTACCTCATGAGGTGCTCTTAACAAAGCGTTGCTGTAGTTTGCTGGTGTAAGTGTAATAAGTTGCTAAGTGGTGTCATCCAAAGAAATTAAGTTTTTATTATAGGAACAGGAATAGACTGCAGAGGGATAAATGTTGATGTTTTAGCTGGTTGTTTGCTGTTGTCTTGCATGCTCATTTTGAAAGAATATGAGTTTGTGCAGGGTGGTTTTATCAATGATGGATTTCATTGGTCGCAGCACCGTGAAAAACAGAACTTCGGGTATCACTGTGGCTCTGTGCATACATTAGCATGAAGAGCACCGTTTTAAAAATATAAATGTATGCAGGCTAAAAGTAGATCTATAGAAATTGATTATTCCTGTACTTGTCAGACATGCAGCTCAGACTGCCATCCTTCGTCGTGAATTTGAATTTTGATTTCAGGACTTTGAGAGCCAGGAGACTAAATTTTTCAGTTTTTTTCAAGTTTCTTTTGCTTTTAATGGAGACAACGTTCCAAACGTTTTGCAGCTGAAATAGTTGAACTTCTTGGCAACAGGACGAATTCACTTACTAAAGTTTCTTTTCAATATTTATACAAACTGCACAATGCTTAGGATTTTTTTTTTCCAAGACTTTGCAAACATACTGGCATGGCATCATTACGAGGCATCGATTTCAGTTGTGTGCAGGTCTTTTAACAAATGAAATTACTTAAATGTATGTATAGAAGTGTACTAACAGATACCCATCTTTGCAACAAATTGTTGTGACATCCAATATTTCATTTTATTGTAACCATTTGTGCAGAAGCAAGCAGCTTCATGTTCATAATGCCATAAAATTACTGTTACTGATTAGTTTTTCTGCGGTGGGTTGGCACCCTGCCCAGGATTGGTTCCCTGCCTTGTGCCCTGTGTTGGCTGGGATTGGCTCCAGCAGACCCCCGTGACCCTGTATTCGGATTCAGCGGGTTAGGAAATGGATGGATGGATGGATGATTAGTTTTTGAGCATTGCACTTAATAGCTGTTAATAAAAAGTTTTATAATAGAAACCATTTTTTAGAACAACTATTTTTATGTTTGAGAGTAACACATATGCTAGTTTGCCTGGGTTCATAGACACACCTAGATTTTATGCCGCCCACTTCATTAGTCATTAGTAACAAATTCTCCCACTTCCAAAAAGTTTGCCCACCTCTGCTTTACACTAATAAGTACAGAGAATTGCGATCCATGAGATTTCTGAGGGCCCCATTCCTAGTTTGCCTTAGGCCCCCAAATTCATTAAATTCGCCCCTGCTACTGATGTAATAAATATGAAGTAGGCATTCAATCACATGTAACATCAATCTATATTCTGAACCTGCTTCATCTATTATAGGGGTGCAGGAATCTGGAGTCCACCACAGTAGCCCTGGGTGCAACACTATAACCAGAACACATTTACTTCCCTACAAAGGAGTATTTCAGAGCTGTAAATTTACCTGACCTGCTCATTTTGGGATGTGAGAGGAAAACTGGAGCCCTTTTTTATATACAGATTACTGGTGTTTCAAATATCTACAGATTTGTGTACCCAAAATATTTTTTAATTAATTTTCCCATAATACTGAAGTAAAATATAAATTAAATGACTCATGTCCTACAAATCCAGTAAATGTGCAGGTTTTGCTGTGAGATTGTGCAGCAGGAGATTTGCACAGAACTCTTGCATTTAAAAAGTATGTTGAAGGCTTTGTTGTCAGCACACACTTTTTTCAGGAAGGAAGGAAATGCGTAAATATTCTTTGTACTCATTATTCCACACATTTTGGCAACTGTGGGCTAAGCAGATGTTTTTGACAGTGCTGTTGACTGCTCAGTGAGCAGGACCCAAGTGGGGTGTCAAGAAGGCCTTTTATGCACTTAAAGGGCGGAGGCCGAGGACACATCATCTAACAAAAGCATGTGCCTGTTATGTTTAGTCTGCCATGCAGGAAGTCAGTGGAAACCGGGCCTAAAAAAATCATCTCTTTAATCAGGCAGGTTGAAGACGTTTTCTTCTGTGTTGAAATAAGATGACTAAGCTGCATAGGTAGTACAGGCATTTTGTATTAAAGTCAAAAGCAATATGAATTTTACTTAATAGATGGAAATCTAACAGTACTGTCATTTTGAATTGCTTTTAATGATTCTTTATAAGATTGCTTATTATAAAATGCACTATATATTTGTGCCTTTTTTGTATTTAGCATTATGGTGATCTGCTGTCTGTTCCAGAAGCCTTAAGAGATAACAACAACAACATTTATTTATATAGCACATTTTCATACAAAAAATGTAGCTCAAAGTGCTTTACATAATGAAGAATAAAAAAATAAAAGACACAGTAAGAAAAATAAGTCAACATTAATTAACTTAGAATAAGAGTAAGGTCCGATGGCCAGGAAAGACAGAAAAAACAAAACAAAAAAAAAAACTCCAGACGGCTGGAGAAAAAAAAAAAAAATCTGCAGGGATTCCAGACCATGAGACCGCCTAGTCCCCTCTGGGCATTCTACCTAACATAATGAAACAGTCCTCTTTGTATTTAGGGTTCTCACGGAAGGACTTGATGATGATGGTCATGTAGACTTCTGGCTTTTAGTCCATCAATGTAGGAACATCATGGTGCTTTGAGTAGGTGGTGGTGGTGCAGGCCGCCACCACAAAGAAACCGGAAAAAGAAACAGAACAGAGAGTAGAGGTCAGTATGGATTTTGGAGCCACCATGAATAGTTATTATAATAAATAAGTAAATAAATAAATAATTGAATACACAGAGTTTCAGGATTAAATTAAAGTGAAGTTATGAGAAGGCCATGTTAAAGTAATGTGTTTTCAGCAGTGTTTTAAAGGTTACGATTTGGAATATAGGGTGTCAGACATTCCAATATATAAGATGGAGCGAGATTATTTAAGGCTTTATAAGCAGAATTCAGAAGTCAATTCTGAAAGATACAGGTAGCCAGTGTAGTGACATCAAAATTGGAGAAATGCGTTTGGATTTTCTTTTCCTAGTTAGGATTCTAGCAGCTGCATTCTGCACTTGTTGCAAACGATTTATGTCTTTTTTAGGTAGTCCTGAGAGGAGTGCGTTACAGTAATCTAGTTGACTGAAAACAAAAGTGTGAATTAATTTCTCAGCATCTTTCAATGATATAAGAGGTCTAACTTTTGCTATGTTTCTTAAGTGAAAAAATGCTGTCCTAGTGGTCTGACGAATATGCGATTTAAAATTCAGGTTACAGTCAACAGTTACCCCTAAGTTTTTTACTTCCGTCTTTACTTTTAATCCTAAAACATCAAGTTTATTTCTGATAACCTCATTGAATCCATTATTGCCAATCACTAAAATTTCAGTTTTCTCTTTATTTAGCTTGAGAAAATTACTATTCATCCATTCAGAAATATAAGTAAGACATTGTGTTAGTGAATCGAGAGAGTCGGTGTCATCAGGTGCTATTGATAAGTACAACTGTGTGTCATCAGCATAGCTGTGGTAGCTCACGTTGTGCCCTGAGATAATCTGATCTAACGGAAGCATGTAGATTGAGAAGAGCAGCGGACCCAGGATAGAGCCTTGTGGAACACCATATGGGATATCATGTGTCTTTGAGTTGTGATTACAACAACTAACAAAGAATTTTCTCCCTGCCAGGTAGGATTCAAAACAATTTAAGACACTGCCAGAGAGGCCCACCCATTGACTAAGGCGATTTCTAAGAATATTGTGATCAATGGTGCACTCAGATCGAAGAGGATGAGAATAGATAAATGGCCTCTGTCTGCATTTACCCGCAAGTCATTTACTACTTTAACAAGTGCAGTTTCTGTGCTGTGATTTGTTCTGAAACCCGACTGAAATTTATCAAGAATAGCATGTTTATTGAGGTGATCACTTAACTGCATGATGACTGCCTTCTCTAGAATTTTACTTAAGAAGGGCAGGTTAGAGATGAGTCCAAAATTTTCAAAAGCAGAGGGGTCAAGATTATTTTTCTTGAGTAGGGGTTTAACTACAGCAGTCTTAAGACAGTCTGGGAGGACCCCCGTATTTAATGACAAATTTACTATGTCAAGAATACTATCAATTAGCACACCTGATACTTCTTTGAAAAAACTTGTTGGTATTGGGTCAAGGACACATGTGGAGGGTTTCAGTTGAGAGATTATTCTATGTAAATCAGGTGAATCTATCCTGTTGAAAGAATTAAATTTATTTATAACGGAGTACTGGGGCTTAGGAGGATCCACAGTGTTGGGGAGATGTACTATGTTATTTCTAATATCATTAATTTTTTGATTGAGAAATACAGCAATAGCCTCACAGGTTTCACTGGAAGTATTTTGGAGGTTTTCCTTTGTGTTACCTGGGTTTAGCAGACAATCAATCGTAGGAAATAAGACTCTGGGATTACTTGCATTGTTATTTATAATCTTAGAGAAACAGCAGCGCCTCTCAAGATGAACTGTGCTATTGTATTCTGCTATTTTAACTTTCAATATCTTGTGGTGGGCGGCTGGGGGTGGTACCCAGCCGGCTGATGTGACGGGAGCGAGTGCGGTCCCGTCCGATGTCCCAACACAGGGGGCACGGAGGTCTCGGAGGGGAGGCCAAGGACGCAGGCACCGGAGTGCGTTGCCCCTGTTCGAGGCAGAGAGGTGCCAAGTGGCGGCGTCAAGGCAACGTCCCTTGTTCTGTTTTTTATTCCACAGGACCGGGCCCTGGACTGGAGCGTGTCGGCTTTCCGCCAAGGAGGACCTGCCCTCGCGGGAGGGGCTGCTGGCCTAGGGGTCTCAGCTTGTGGTGGGGAACTGTGGCGGGTGGCTGGGGGTGGTACCCAGCTGAGATGCCCAGGAGGACCGGAGGAGGGCTTGTGCCTCTTCCAGACCACGAGGGGGCGACTGCCCTGGTTGTGTTGGGGGGTAGAGGGCTTGGAAGCTCAACCCTGTAGGGGCCCATGGTGGAAGTGCTGAGGGGAAGAAGAATGGGGACACCCGGAGGGCTTCTGGGTGCGCAGCCGGCACTTCCCCCACACGGGGGTGTGTCCATGGAGGACTGCCGGGAAGCAGCTGGAGCCCATCTGGGCTGGTATATAAGGGGCCGCCTCCCTGCATTCGAGAGCAAGGGTTGGGTGGAAGAGGACGGAGCTCAGAAAGAGAAGTGGAGGCATCCAGAAGGAAGGCACTGGAGACTGTGAGTCCTGGACTTTGGGGGATCAGTGATGGAGGCACTGGGTTGTGCACTAGACTAATTGTAAATAACTGTAAATAAATATGAGTGTGTTGGGTGCTAAACCGTTGTCCGTCTTTCTGTGTCTGGGTCACATTCCACAATCTCATAGTGGATAGTTAGTTTAGTTTTCCTCCATTTACGCTCAGCTCTATGACATGTTCTTTTTAAATCAGACACTCTTTGGGTCTTCCATGGTATAATAATGCTAGAAGATTTTGTAACTGTCTTTTCAGGTGCAACTATGTCAACAGCAGCTCTCACTTAAGTATTACATTTTTCCACCGTACTATTTTAAACATTATCCTCGCTATTATAGTTGGCACTATAAATGGACTGATTTCTTAGAATGTTTGTAAGTTTTAAAGCTGCTTATGAGTCAAAGAATAGTTTTTTAACAATATGCTTCTCATGAATGTTTTCTATCATTATTTCTATATTAAATAGTAGAAGGAAATGGTCTGATAGACCAATATCAATGACCTGCTTTACATCAACTTTTAGTCCATTGGTAATTACTAAGTCTAACATATGACCTGCTTTATGTGTAGGCTGACTGATGAGCTATCTCAAATCAAAAGAGTCCAGGAGGTTCATGAATTCCTTTACTTTTACAGTAGGTGCCTCCTTTAGTTGAAGAAGTTTAGTTTTGTGTGTTTTCACCTGGGATTACTGATAGCTACACACCTTTTGACTATGATAGAACTAATTTTGCCTAATATTGTCTGAGATTGCTAACAGCCATATTGTTTTTTGACTGTAATGTGTCATATCTTTAATGACTCTAACTCCAGTTCCTAATGGACACACTCATAATATCCCATGTTTCATGATTTTCTTTGTGATCATCAAGGTCCATTCCCTCCTTGGTAAGGAAAATAGTTTGGATTACTGATAGCCACATCCATTTTTGCTATGAATTGCCTCAGGTTTGATGAATCGTTACTGTAGATTTGTGAATTTGTGAGTTGGCAAGTGCATGAAATACCCAATTTTTTCATAGTTTTGTCTATGATTGCCACACCATGTTTGAAGTGCAAAATTCTGTGTTTTGTTACTTTGTCTTAATGCCAACAACCTTATCCTTTTTTTCCAAGACATCCCATTTATATGTGGATGTATGTTTGTTTTTAAAATCTGTGATTGCTTATCTTTACAACCCTTTTGACCTTTAAATTGCCCAATTCTCATGATTTATTCAAATTGGTGGTTCTCAAGTTCAGTCCTGACAGTGGCTGCAAATGTTCAACCCAACCATCTTCCTCTTAACTGGACCCCACCATAATTGTTATTCTTCCATTTCTGTGTTTTGGTGTCAATCCTAGAATGCAAAAATTTGGTTTTGCCCATTTTTTTTTATTGGAATGTAGTTAGTATCTGTGTATATATAGTACATGGGGATAGTTTAAGGTTCTTCTTTAATCCTGTTTTTTTCATCATCATTATCATGATGACTTTTGTTTCACTTTTCCATTCATTCTAGTTATTTGGGCTGTTGTTTACTAATGAAAGCACTAGTGGTTTGACACTGAATTAACTGCAGCCTTTCAGCATTTTGTAACATCTGCCCTGATGTTAACTCCACTTGTTGTTAACTGTCATTGCTAGGATACAATTAAGGAAACAGACTCCTCAGAAAAAGTAAATTAATAGGAAAGTGACCCTCGATTGTGACAAAAAGCTATGCAAAATATAAAAATACACATTTCTTATGAAAATAAAACTTGGACTACCATACTTTTTGAAAAAAAAAAGGACAAATGAATTAGTCAGTGATGTAAAATGACTTACTGATTGAGAAGCGGGTTAATAAAGCCTCCAGTGGGCATCCAGGACTGTATGTCTTTTTGACAGTGAAATGCCCTTTATTTTGATTTTTTGTACACCTTGCATCTGTTAAAAATCTTCTATTTTGTAATTTTCTCAGTAATTGCAATTAGCCATACCTGATTTTGTAATTTCTATCCGTGGCTGCCGTACAGCAGCACCACTTTAGGCCTTGAATTGCCCTTGGTATAATGATCTTGTCTGATATTTCCAACAATCATACCCTAAAGTAGAAATTCTGTTGTATGTGTAAGCACCTGTTAGGGTTGTTGTGGACTTGCATGCCATGAAGACTAGGCGTTCTTATCCTTATTTGTACTTTATGCAAAGTGGCAACTAAAAAAAAGGTGATAAGGAATGTGGCAGCAATGAATGCGGTGGAAAATGACTTGCAATTGTTCTTGCTACTTACACTGTATTCTTGTAATGATCCTCAGGATGCCATGTGCTTCTTAATATATTACCACTTCCTTCCAAAGAAAAAAATGATGATGGCTATAAATAACAACTAACTACTCCAGTGCTGCCACAGACTGACTAGGAAGAATACATCCCAAGTGCACATTCCAAATAAAACAGTAAACACCTCACTTTCTTTCTCCTGTGGGCACTTAAAATTTTACAGCTTGATGTTATAGTAGGAGGTTGCTTGGCTAAATGGCCCCCAAAGACTGATATAAATGGAAAGACGACAGGGGTTTACTTTTCCAGATTTAGATGTATTGTTATATCTATTAGCTTGACATGATTTGCTGTTCAGTTATGGCCCCTCAGAGGTACCTGGCATTAACAGGTGGTTATCTATGTGACGGTAAACTTTATATGTCACTCCTAACAAACCTGTCAATGACTAGCTGGTCATTACATACAATTCCACTGGATAAGAAAGTTGAAATACGGAAGACAAATGTTTTCAAGCATTTGTTGCAAAGTAATCTACTTTAATGGTATTTATTTTCCATAGTCCAATGTGCACAAGTCTTATCAATCTTCAGCTATTATGTAACTGAAGAGCAATAAATGAAACAAGCAGCTCACTATCAAGCATAATAAAAATCAGCTTGTTGAATATTAAAAAAGTGTAATAAAATACATTAAATGATAAATGATAGTGGATACATTTTAATGATAAACATTCACAAATCCAGGGAACCCCTTAGTAGTGGCAGCAATCTCACTAAATAAAGCATAGAGTCATCCCCATTTTTGCAATACAGACGAATGAAAAAAGGCCCCATGATGATGAAGATGGATCCAAAAAGACTTTGCAAAGAAGCAAGTGTTTATATGCATGTGATTTAATGTTGAAATATATCAAAAGTGGGTGCTTTTTGAAATATATATGCATATTACTCTTACACTCCAGGCATGGATAGCACAGAATAGTACATAAATAACTCCTTTTCTGTTACAAGTTGTTTGATGGAACAGCATTATTTTAATTATCTTTATCACATTTAAAGACATTAGTGCAACAACTACAATATAAACATAAAGTGTCCAGGTTTTAGCAACAAATAATATTTAATAGTTTTCATGCTGCAATAATAGGTAGAAGTTTTCACTTCTAGTCCTCCAACCAAAGTTATTATCCTTACCAAAAACTGTAATTAAAATAACTTGGGGGAAAAAAAAGCATTTCAACTAAAGGCTTTTACTAACTAACTATCTAAGAAGCTTTTCATTAAATGAAGTTAAATTAAATAAAAACAAAACTAAAAGCTGAGTGAAAAACAAAAAGTAAAACTAAAATTAAAACTGCATAATTGAAAACTAAACTGAAATAAAATTAAAATGATTGGAAACAAAAAACTGTTGTCTCAATATTTTTCAATAAACCATGTGCTGTTTTTTAACAAATGTTCTCTCTGAGGTGTGCACATGTGTGGGTGCACACAACTTTAGGTTTCAGCATGACATTTTTTAATGTAGTGCACAATCAAGTAAGTCAGGCCTTGCAAAAATCTTATAAAGAAGATTCAGCATAGTGGTCCTCTTTCCAGTAATCAGTTGTTAAAACTTGGGACGGAAATCTCATTGTCGAAACCTTTGAAAAAAAGTTAGCCTTTGCTTGTGATTGATTACCTATTGAATTATTTGGTTATTTGCATTGAACTAACTAGTTTGTCTGCGATGGGCTGGCGCCCTTTCTGGGGTTTGTTTCCTGCCTTGCACCCTGTGTTGGCTGGGATTGGCTCCAGCAGACCCCCATGACCCTGTAGTTAGGATATAGCAGGTTGGATAATGGATGAATGAATGAATGGAAAATGTCTTTTTTTAAATTTTATGTTTCTTGCTTGTAGTCATTTTTTGAAACTCAAAATGTGACTCTGCTTTTTGATTCTGATACAAATGCAGAGTTGTAACTGGCAGAAATTTTAAGTCAATTTTTAATAATCTAGTTGCATGTAATATGCTATTTAATAAGATAAACAGATAAGTTGACAGGCAATTATTTAACCTTTTGGTTATGAGCAATATTCCATGTATCTGTTCAACTGGATGGAAGAATATGTTGTTTATGGCTGAATGCTCTCAAAAAGCATGCTATTTTAATTAAAATATAAATATAATAGTAAGTAGTGCTCACAGGATAATGTATCTGAAAATGTTTTGCTCACTCCAGCCTGCAGATGTTCTTATATTAAATCCAACATGTGGAACATTGCTGTTGACTAACCCTCCTTTTTCACTAATTGACTATGCACTATATGGCTTTGCAGCCTAATGAGAAGGACCACTCTCAGCTGTCTAGACAGAACATGTTTTTGAACATGGTGGACACATAGCAAAGGATTAGTTGTAAATACAAGGGGGTGTCAAGCTAAAGTTAGAAAAATGGGATTTATTAGAAAATGGAGCGAACCTTAACAAAACTGATAATGTAATTTCTCAATGTAGTCTCCACCCTTCACAAAATGCACTTGCACCACCAGCCTGGAAGTGCCTGGATTCCAGCTGAATAAAAGGTTTTTGTTTTGTCCTTGCAACCACTTGTACACCACTTTCTTCACGGCATCATCTGTCTTGAATCGACGACCACTCAGATGTTTTTTTAGCGGTCCAAAAAGGTGGAAATCACACAGTCCCAAATCTGGCGAATAAGGAGAATGTGGCAATACCTCAAACTTCAGTTTCTCCAGGCAAGCCTCGGTGGTCTTAGCAGTGTGTCGGCTGGGATTGTCTTGCAGCAGGAGGACCACTTGAGACAGCAGTCCCCACCGCTTAGAGTAGCAGGCTTCACAACTTGAACTAGTGACTGTAGTACCTCTCGGCATGTAGTGTTTCACAATAACTCGCGTGCACAAGTGATTTGTGAGGACAAAACAAAACCTTTTATTCTGCTGGAATCCAGGAACTTCCAGGCAGGTGGTGCAAGTGCATTGAGAAGGGTATTACCAAGATATATCCATATGAATATAAAATACTGATTTCATAAAGAAGTCTAACCTACCAAAAAAGGTGAAATAATAGGTTATTTTGGTCAAGAAACTTTTTACTTTGTCTCTGCGGAAAATGGCTGCCTGGTCACTCTGTTGCCTGGAGAATGTAAGCTGGTACAGCTATTGATTCATTCACTAATGTTTAGCAGGTTGTGTGAATTATCTGTCCTCATAAGGTACTATGAAGTACATAATCTGAAGTTTAATGTACCGACTTCTGCCAGAGTAAACAGCCTGATTCTTGAACAGATGGACATTGATAAAACACGACAAACGTTATATACTCTTCAGAAGACAGATGACTTTCTGTATAGATAGCTGGAGCAAAAACAGTCTCACTGAGTCATTGATGGGCATGTCTATGTGTGTGTTTCTATAATCTCTTTGCCATGTACACACGTTATACATCTCTTAATATTTATCCAATGGCTTCTTTTTAAGCTAAAATGAAACCTAAACCAAAATGATTTTCTCATAATAAAATCTAATTTAGATCAGTCGCCAACAATAAAAACTAAACTAAAAAACTAAAACTAGAAACTTTGACCTCAGAAGCTGAAGTATTTTACAGGTTTCATTTTCCAAAATAAGATTAATTTTAAATACACTGCCAATGGATACATTTGCCAATCCAGGAAACCATTTACCAGCCACTGAGCAGATCTGTGTTATGTGATGGGTTACCTGGGCTAAACTATTGACTTTTCCAGGTCAATGGTCAGTTACCTGAATTTATAAATAAGTTCAATTATTAACTAGCACCATTCTTATGCAGGCAACACATGTGGTGAAACGTCAGTATGTTAAAATACATGTACTCAAGCTGTACTTTTTTCTTTTATTATTATCCAATTTACATTTCTTAAAACCAGCACCTTTAATTAGCTTCTGTCTCATTTCCATTATATTTCTCTTTTGGCTTTCCTGTCACACTTAATACAACTTTCATTCTACAATTTGATCTATTTTTTATGTTTTTACCACCCCACCATACTTTCACAATGCCTTTAACTTTTCTCCTCATTCTTAGTCAACTTTTACTCACTGTGGTTATTTCAGTGCTCTCCATAGTTTAAATTTCTCCCTCATATATTCTCATACCTTCATTCATTCTGCATGTTTGGAATGTTTCACTGCATGATCGCTTGTTTCATTAGTATATTTTTTCATTGTTACATTACTACTGACATTTCGGTTTGAAATGAGCCAGTTTTTCTTACCCACCTCAAGGATTCCTTGGTAGTATTTGTAACCATCCACTGTTTCTTTTCTACTTTTGTCATTTGCTCTTTTTTCCTTGCCCAATACATAATAAGTCTTATGTAAAAGGTTGAATCCAAAATCCCTCTTTTCAAACTTTTCCAGTCCTCCTCTATACTTCTTGGGCTGCCCTGCATAACAAATTACCCTCTGGGATAATAAAGGTCTACCTGTCTACCGACATTCCTGTTGTTCATGTGCTGTGAATTCTTCCTCATTGCATTTCCTCCTTTGAAGCTTCATCTTACATGTTGTTATATGTATACATAATAATCTTTGCACCACCATCCACCCTGTTGTCAAGAATGCATGGAATTTTTGAATTATATTTTGGATATCATATTAAAAGTATTTTAAAACTGAATTATTATTGTTTTTGAGTTTTTTTTTTATCACTTTTCAGGTTTTTGTTTTGTTTTTATAGGTATGACCAGTAGGGAGTTTAACAGCACCCCCAGACCCCAAACATAACCTTACAGATACAGTGCCAGGTTCAAAACATAAACATTTATTTAACAGATAATCTCTGACAGGTTTCTCTCTATAAACACAGCATGAAACCACAATTTACTACTTTCTCTTCTCTCTGTCCTCTTCTTCACTTCTTGCTGGTGAGTGTTGTCCAATTTCTCTCCCAACTCTGACTCTTCACATGAAGCAGAGCTGCTTCCTTTATATAAGACCCAGGAGTACTTCCAGTGACATTATGGTTCTGGGTCAAGCTGAGAAACCATGAATTAGGGACCATTAATACCTGCAGCACCCTCTGGTGGCACCCACGGAAACCAACTGGGCTGACCCATGGGACTTCAGTTCCGAACATGCAATGTGGATATCCATATAGGTAGTGTAACCCAGGGATGCTACCAACCTGAATTTTTGGGAAATAAAAAGCCCAGGTAGGTTGCCTCACTCTGTCCCTCCATTGTACTAGCATTCTAACCAGTTAGAATGTCCTTCTGGTATGCCAGCATATCCACTTCTGTCCAACTCCTGGCTATGAAAGGGGCCACCCTGCCTATTTGTTGGTCTGGCATCCTGGCCAGGTAAAAAATCTTGAACCAAGCTAGTCATGATACCATCCCCATACCAGCCGTTCATTACAATAAGCAACACCATTTTACAATGGTTAGGCATGGGAGATGTCATGTTTAGAGTTACAAAGCCTTTACCAGTTATAGGGGCTTGGGCAGAGAGGCTGTTTAATATTGCAGAGATGACACTTAAGATGGCACTGAACATTGCCAAATATCAAAATTTCTGAATTCCTCAGTAAAACGGTTGAAGGGTTACTTAGGGAATAGCTCATTAGATATATTTCAGAGCTATACTTGCCTTTGACTCTCATTTTGGGTTCTGTTGACTGGTTACCTTGTGAATATTTTTGGTTACCAGATTTGTTGTCTTCCGTTTAATTTTTCATCTTCCAAGAATATAAACAGTATTTGTCTGGTGGCTACATATCTGTATTAGGCATAACACCCACGTCTTTAGGCTTACTTTTATGTTTTTGTCAGCTGTTGCCACATCTTTGTGATTTTTAATTTGAAAAGTAACCATAGCCATTCTCTCCATTATCCTTCATGTTGGTGTTGAGAACTTCAGTGCTAGTATTTTGTCTAAGCTGGGCACCCTTTTCTTTCATTTTAATATTCCTCTCATTAAAGTTCTAGTTTTTCTGTCACATTCTGATTAGTCCCATTCTTCCTCCAAGCCATCCAAGATGTAGTTTGTATTAGTCTTTAAGAAGGCCCATAAATAAATAAATAATCAAGCACTAAACCTACAAAACGTGTGCCTTACTTTATGGTGTAGTTGTGAGGCAGTGCACTTGTAACTATGTAATATTCCATTGTACTACCTAACTTACAGTGCATGGTGTGGTACCATGCTCAGTTCATCCAGTACCGTCACACATCTGGATTCATACATACAAAAAACAACACGTGAGTGGCTACAGGGAGGAGAGGGAGGTGAAGAATGGTGTCTGAAGCTTTGCCAATATCTAAATAACTAGGGTGAAAAGCCCCTAACTGTCTAAGACAGAATAGTATCTAAGCATGCTATGGGTGAGCCAGTGGAAGACCAGAATCAACAGTTTTTCTTTTCTCTATATGAGGCAATTCCTAGAACATCAAACTGAGTCTCCCGCACAACACATGAGGCACCGACTCCCCTGAGCCTCCTGAGTTGCCTGTTGTGTGTGTGGCCATTAGGAAGTTGACTATAAACTGACAAGTTCTATGAAAGGCTGTTTCTGGGCCTACAATTTATATATATTTTTCTAGAACATCAAGAATGACTGTGTGACAGTAAGGAAGTTGCAGCACAAAATGGCAAAAAGGATGAGGAGGCCTCCAAATATAACCTACCTCACAACAACAACAACAACAATAATTATTTATATAACACATTTCCATACAAATGATGTAGCTCAAAGTGCTTTACAGGATGATGAAAGAGAAAAAAGACAAAATATATAAGAAAATAAAACTAGGCAATACTAATTCACGTAGAACAAAAGTAAGGTCTGATGGCCTAGGAGGACAGAAAAAAAAAAATTCCAGAGAGCTGGAGAAAATAAAAAAAACAAGACTGCCCAGCCCCCTGTAGGCATTCTACCTAACATAAATGACCTCAGTCAGTCCGCATGGTATTCAGGTTTCATGTGGAAGAACTTGATGATGATGGTCATGTGCACTTGTGCCCTTTAATCCATTAATGTAAGGACATCACGGTGCTTATCAGATGGTGGTGGCACAGATCACCACCACAGAAAAACGGAAAAAGAACAGCAGAGGTATTAAGGTTTAGTACGGAGTTAGTACACAAGACTTGACTGAGTCTGGCCCAAAATAGCTCTCAAACCAAGCAGCCTGATTCTAAATTCAAAAGGCAGATTTCAAGGCTTGGACAAGCCCAAAATGGGACTCAGACTTTTAACAGTTCACAATGCTTTAAATGATCAAAAATACATGTCAAAGGAAAGGTTTGAAAAGACAGAAACAAATTGCTGTTCTTAAAATTCAAATAATATATTAGATAAACAAAAGAAAAACTAGAAATTGCAAAACAGGGCAAAAATTAGCAAAAATTTACTTAAAATGCAGCCCAATACCAAAGTCCAAATCCACAACCTAGTAATCAATAACCAAAGACAGAGCAAAATCATCAACATACTAGAACAAATCCAACACAATACAACTTAAAAGCCCTCCACAACAATCACAATGAACCTCTGAGAGATTAATTTCCTCAGCCTCAATATAAACATGTAGTGTGGTCCATCAGATGTGACATCATGGTGGCCCCACATCTTGCAGTTCCACACATACAAGGAAAGTTTCCCTTGAAGCATATATATAATACATAACAATGAAACAATATCTACAAAGTGCCATATTAAAATAATTACATAAGCAAAAATACATAAAAAATAATAATTCAAAATTAACAGAAATGACAATAAAAAAGACAACATACATGACCCAGGGAACAAGCCCTGGCAGTAACCTAATAGTGACTGTTCATTTCCAGATGATGTGGTGGGATGTGACCCACCATGGATGGTGTTTATACCAATACAAGCAGCTGAGGAGTAAGCCCCCTGGATGACCATCTGCACCAGTTTCTTATGTCAGATTGTGAGGTTGTGTTCTCCTAAATGAGTTCTGCTGTGGAGGCAGAGTTACAACATGTTCTATAGAGTCTTTGGGTCAAATGACTTTGTGGATCATCTTTGTTCCCACAGGTTTAACTCCATTCAGCTTGACCTCTCTATAAAGAAAAGCTGTAATAAGGGTAGTTATATTGAACCACATGAAAGGAGCATCACATCTTACTTTGTACTTCAAAGACCAATCTGAACTATGAGTAAAATTATATTTATCAGTGGTGTGATATGCTCTGAGTCCCTAGATATGGTGAAAAGTAAAAAGTATTCACATGAACATGTAAAAATAATAATTGTGTGGATCAGTTTTCCTCAAAGAAGAATAATACCTAACTTGATTTTACATAATTTAACTATTATTTTCACCACCACTGTTGTAGGTTGAACGGTGTGGCCAGCCCATCAACTTAAATTTTTCTTTCAAAATGGTTATCAGTTTGTTTAAGTTTAATCAATTAAAAAAGTAATAATAGTTATACTTACCATTTCTTGTCATCACTGTTTCCATATTTCAGTTTAGGAAATGTCTTCATTAAAATGTTTTTTATTTAATAGTTCATGGATTGGTAGTTTACAATGGAATGGCTGCTCCGGAATCAACAGTTTTATTTTGTTACAGAAACAAAATCTTCACACTTAAATCAGTCTGTGTAAGACAGAACTCTAGTATGTTAAAGGACAATAATAACATAAAGACCTTCTGGACAGCCCAGCAATGATGAAAGCCTCTGAAATTGTTCCAAGAAGTGGTAAAGGAATGAGAGATTCACAACACTTGAACTACAATCACACAATCAACTAAGTCAAATGAACTCCTTTGTAATGAACTCAAACAAGTGTGAAGCAAGTAATAGTTAGGCAAAATTGCATAGTTCAGTTTTCCTTCCCCGAAACCAGCATTTTTGGTGTCCTTTATTTCACATTAAACACTCTATGTGTGTTGTTGAATTAGAACTAGATAAAGCCAATGGCAGTATGCCACTGTGAGTAGAGTCTGAATCCCAGAGTAATTTTTGGCTTGGCTGCAATTAGTATAGTGTTTGCAGATCTCTCCTTGTTTTTTGATGAGTTTCTTCTTAGGGCTATGTTTGCTTCCCAGATTCCAAAGAAAGGTTATGGTGCAAATGGCATCACTAATTTGCCCTGCTGTGTGTGTGTGTGTGCCCTGCAGTTTCCTGGCAACCTTTCCAGGGCTGCTTACCATCTTCCACAAGTCAACCATGTGATTCGTTGTGAATGCAGTACTCTGATAATACTCTGATAAAACTCTGGTAATACTGTTAACTTACAAACAAAAAATCAAATAAATCAAAATCAAATGCACTCTCAATTGCATTTGTCGGGGGCAGTATGGTGGCATGGTGATATGGATTGCTGCCTCAAAGTACCAGGGACCTAGGTTTAAATTCCAGCCTAGCTATGCCGGTGTGACATTCATTTGTTCACCTAGTGCTACTGTGAGATTTCTCTTAGTACTTTCTACATTACACAGATGGACAGATGATGATTTTAAGCTGACTCTGTGTAAGTGATTTCTGTGTTAATGCACTTGGGAGGCAACTTAACGGCTCTGGTAATGGTAATTACTGGCTGAACTGGGGTTGGTGCTGTGTTCTAATACCTTCTCTCTTCTTCTCTTTGCAGAATGGAAGACTGAACATCATTCCACCATTGACATCACCCTTTTGTTGACCCTCTTGGACCCACTCCTTCATGCCTGGAACCCATACTGCTGGAAGTTCAGCCATATTCTTTCAGTTCTCCATTGGACTGATGTCTGAAAAGACATTTCTATCATCTTTGTAAAAAGATCAATTAATTCTTTAGAGTTAAATTATAAGGGGTCATGGACATGACCCAAACCATTTTCTGTGTCAGTTCCCTTCTCTTACACCTTGTAATGAAAACATTGATTTAGAAGACAAATGGATTTTCAGACTTGGGTGGTATTGTATCTTAGCAGTGAGTGCTGCCACCTCTTATTACCTTGGCCACTATCTGTGTGGAGTTGATAAATCCTTCCCCAGTCTAGGTAGGTTTACGCTGGTTTGGTCTAACATGTTAAAAATGTTTATGTTAGGGTGATTTAAATTCTGAAAGTTTAACCAAGTGCATTCACTTTAAAGCTCTGGTGTTCCATTTTGGTCTATCTTCTACTTCTTCTACTTTAATTGCACATACTTATAAGTTACAATTTCACAGTACAGGATTTCAGACATTGGCACAATATGTTGTACATTGCCTATTAAGATGTCTCCTTGGCCAAAGGGTGACTCATTATAGGGCCTGATGGCCAACTGCAGCAACAACCTTAAATAGTACTACTTGTCTCAGTCTGTCTGAAGGTGCTTCTCTGTTCTGTCAAAACCCCATACAGGGGGTAAGAGTCATTGTCTAGGATAGTCAGCAGCTTTCTTAGTGACCTCCATTGTACCACTTCCTCCAGTAATTCCAGCCTGTCTCCGAATTGAACTAACCTGTTTGATGAATGATCTACAATGATGGGGCTGTTTTTAGATACACATAGCCAATAGTAAGCATTGGCTTTAAGCCTCAGAACAGCTTACAGCATGGTGGAGGTGTGCCTGAGGGATGCAGACCCATTTCACATGTATTGGGTCTAATATTTCTACAGAATAGATCTTAGTAGAATCCTTCTGCAAATTTTTCTTACCCCCTCAACCCACAGTTGCTCGAATGGATTAAGGTTTAATCTCGACCCAAGTGCAAATTGATATATATGGTCCTCAAGCAATCACAAAGCTACTCTTGCCTTGTGACATGGTTCATTATCCTGCTAGAAGTAAAAGTTACCAAAGAAATGCCCCTCCTTTTATCAACGTGGATGTTCTCTGGCTAATCTGGTTTACTACCCAAGGTTAAGTGTCATGAGCTGACTTTTTTATTCTTTATTTTTATATATGTTTTCCTTGACCTCAAAAAATTATTGAAACTATATTCTGGGGGCATTAGAGGTCAAGAAATCATGCCATGCCATTTCCTTCTCAATTTGACGCAATTTTAAAAGCATTACATTTTAATCACATTTTTCCCACAATGCCATTTTGAAACTATTGTTTTGACAGTTGCTTACTGTTGTTCTTACGAAGCCCATATAAAAGTGCACTTCCTTGTTTATTCAAGTTTGTGTGGATTAAACTTAAAAAGTATCTAGCATTCTGTTTTGTGCATTTTCATCTTTTATGTTTTTTTACAATGTTTTTTGGCTTATGTTTTCGGCATATCTCTGGTTTTCAACTCTCTTACTACACCCTTTGACAAAAAGTTTCATTATGTACATTGAGCTTGTTTTCTAGATTCTCAATCACTCGGTTTTTACCCAGGCTAACTTTTCTTCCGATTCCATTTCCATTCAAAACTGCTGCCACTCTATGCAGTCAGCACACTAAGTTGATTGAAGACTCTAAACTGGCTCTCTTAAAGTGAGCATGGCTGTCTGAATGATTCCGTTCCATGGTAGGCTGGTCCTATCAGGATAGGCTTGTCATGAAAAGGTCATGCAGGTCATGAAAACCATCAGATGAGTAATTTTTTTTTTTTTTTACCATTGTGGGATTGGTCCATCTTCTTGCTCCAGTTATGCCCTTTCTTTTGTTCTAACTCCCTTGTTAGAAGGTAAGATTCTCTATACCGTCTATTGACACCTCTATTCTAATCACAGGCTTACAATCAATAAGATGCTGTTTGGTTGTTGGACCATTCTTGATCTATTATAAACATTGTTGTGGTTGAAAGCTCTATCTAAGTGTCAATTTCTTTGAGTCTGGATTTATCCAACTTAATAATCCTCTAACAAATGTACACAAACTCATCGTGTAAAGCTGTTTACCTGTTAAATTTATCCAGAATGGTATTTACCAGGAGATGTGATCAAATGCAAGCATTTATGAACTGGCCACTTTATTGGTGTAGCCTAGGGTTAAGGGTACATCTGAACCCCCCATACCATGCCATTTTGTTTTTCTGAAATTAACTTACAGTCTACTTGGAATCTTTATATTACATTGTAATATGCAACACCTTTATGTGGGAAAAGAAGTTTTGGTATATTGAACATGTCACTTCAGTGAAGCTATTTTAATGACCATTATAATTTAAAAACATGCATTTTTGGGTGCACAAGAATGGACTATGAAATTTAAGCTTAAACAATTCATTAGATGATGCAGTGCACACTTTAATACATAAAAGAAAGAAAAGACCCAGAATGGATTTGAGATGAAAAATACATTCTCTCTTATATGTACTGGTTAGGAAGTGGCTGGATGAAGTGGTTTGATATGAAATGGTGTTTGCCTTCAGACAAACCCATAACTCCAGAACAGTACCACCTTTTATCTAAACTTTCCACTGCACACAGCTTTTAAATGAAATAATCATACAGTATGTGAATAGAATGGGTCAGATTTTTCACATACAGGAGGAATAATTCATAGAATTTATAAGATACACCATTGTGGCTCAACTGATTTGTCACTCCACAGTAACTCCTGTTCACTCAAATACATAACAAGTTCAGCATTGTACACCTTGAGTACATCACTCAAATAATTAGAGCACTTTTTCATTTTTTTCAGCTTTTTCAGAATCACATAGTAAACTAATGTTTGTTTCCAGCCTTGTGCCCTGTGTTGGCAGGGATTGGCTCCAGCAGACCCCCGTGACCCTTTAGTTAGGATATAGTGGGTTGGATAATGGATGGATGGAATTTTGTTTTTTCTGTCCAGATTTTGATGGACAATACTGCCAAACACTTATTCAATGTGCACTATTTAAAGGCACTGTGCCAAGTTAAATTTGTTTACATCTTGATGAAGGAGGACACCACTATGCCTGAAGTGTCAGCATCAACTTGACTTTTCATTACTTTCATCATGTGCTGTCTAATGAAGTGGCTGATGACAACATGGACGTATTTCAAAGTCATGCACAAATTTTCTGTTAAAGTGCTCTTGAAATCCTGCACCGGTCTACATTCTTAAAAACAATGATTCTGTATAGCATTTTATAGGATTGTGTGGTTCTGGGATGTGGTCTTTGCCTATGAAGTTGGTTCCTAGGGCACTGAAAAGGTAGCTAATATGTGGACAAAACAAAAATATTCAAATTTAGAAGGCTACAGCATGATACTAACAGAGGAACAAAACCTAAACTTAGCCTGAGCTATTAAATGCTAATCTATGTTAATAATTATGTTTTAAAATTAAGAATCCATTGGTATTTTACAAATGAGTTATCTATTCCTGTCTATTTATGAAGCATTTTTACAGATCTACATAAACAAAGGATCTTTCTGTAACCTTCATGTTGATAGTTCTTCTACAAACTAAAAATAGCTCCTCTATGACATTTGTCTTTATTTTTATGCATGCTAACCCTCATTTTTTATGTCTATTGTAGTTAGTCGATGTAATTTTATCTTACTGAAACCACTGTTAGCGATTTATTGTCAGGCAGATACATACAATTTCACAAATAGGATAGATAGATAGATAGATAGGTAGATAGATAGATAGATAGATAGATAGATAGATAGATAGATAGATAGATAGATAGATAGATAGATAGCAAGCACCCAGTGGAGATGGAGACAAAGTAAACATGAATTATGTTGTGATATACTCCTATTCTTTGCGACTCTACACTCTTAAAAATACTAATTCATTATTAGGACTTTAAGGCTGTTTACTGGATTGCGTGGCTTCTTGTAGCACTATTGCTCAACAAAGCACCTTTCATTCTTGGAAGGATTCTTTGTATATGAGACTGGTTCTTTGGGCTATGAAAAACTTCCTAATATAGAGAAAAAACCTGAAGCCTATAATGTAAAGTAGGCTACGTGCAAAGACACAAACAGATTAAGAAAGGCTGAACTTAGCCAGTATTACTTTACATATGCAACAAGAGTCCTTTTAAAACCATGACCCATTGGCATTTCATAAATCTGTTAAACATCTATTCATGGTTATTTACTGTAACCCTGTTATAGATCAGAATAAATAAAGGTTCTCTCTAGAACCTCCATGTGGATAGGTTTTGTGGGAACCAAAAATCCGATGGCATTGCTCAGAAGAGCCGCTCTGACACATTTATTTTAAAGAGTGTACTGTATAATCTGAATTAGGCGCATTCAGCAAGTATACTTTAAATCAATGACCACGAGATGGCAGTATTAAATTATAATTGCCAATTTCTTGTTTCATTTGCCCATTGTTCAAGTAAATGTAATCGACTTATTTTTTAGGGTTAAAAAGGGACTCTTGTGTTGCTGTAATTCACTCGTTAAATATACGCACAAACAAGATAGACAATTTCCTTAGAAATTGCATTTGCATTGTCTGTAGTATTTGTTCGGGTAAAAATATCGTTTGTTTGGACTCATAATTGGTATGAATTTCGCACTGCAATTCAGAATATTATAAATATCTAGTATTAATTCATTAAAACAACATGATTTAAATATTTTAAATCGATGGATGTATTTGTGCAATAACCACCGTTGTATTTCTACACAAGTTGCTGAATAACATCTGGGAAAGCGGGCACCGATTCCGGTGTCTTAGTAGAGATCTTTTGCGGAACTTTCCCTCTAATTTTAATTCAGTCTAGTTTATTTTTGTATAGCGCTTTTCACTGAGTGCAGGTTCAGAAAGCTGATTTAAAGTGCCGCAGGGTTCATAAAATGAATGCTGTCCATCGATCTACCTTAAACAACATCTTGGCAATGGCTGTCTTGTTTAGAGGCTATCTATCATTTAGTGTTTTCTATCTATCTATCTATTTATCTATCTATCTATCTATCCTGTTCACTTACTTGCCTGGAAGTAAGTTTATCACTCTGTATAAACCGTTTTCATGTAACCGCTGCAAGGTTTGCAAGTGAAACCTAAAGAAAACCACAAGACCGCATACCTATTGATTATTTTTTTCTCCTCCGGTTCCCAGTGTTTTTCGGACCAAAACATATTTACTTGATTAATAAGCCCCGCAAATTCTCATCCCAGACGTTTCCCGTGGCAATGACACCAAGAAGCACTGAAATTATTCAGACGAAAATATATTTTGTTTTCGCTTACTTTTTGAAGTCAAATCATTAAGTGTGAAATTAATTAATAAATAAAATACACACAATTATTATTTTACTAGTGAGCTACAGGGCGTCTTCTCCGTGTATGTGTTACTATTGCTCGACTTTCATTTTCTTTCTTTCTTTTTTTTTTACAGATAGACGCGATTTTGTATGCTAGTTTAAAACCGATGAATACCGATAAAAAGTATTTCTGGATACACCTTCGTGTGCATTTATTCGTCGCTAATTTTATTTTACAGGGCTAAGTGTTCTACGTCAAAGCGGATAGTCTCATTTAGACATCGATGGTTTTTATTATTTTTTTCTTTACAATACAAAGCAAAAAATATGACGTTAATAAAACCTACACTCGCATCGCGATTCATCCGCCCCGACTGATAAAGAAATTATGTTGTCAAGTTAATTAGCCCGTTACGGCGGCAGCTTTTTTTCGGAAAAAAGGGCATATTTTTTTCTAAAATTGGGGGTGGAGGCTCCGGTATTCTATTTATAATTGGCTAAGAAAATTTTGCAACTGCTGTAAAGGTCAATGAAAGGAGTTGGCTGGAAAATAATAAGATTTTAGACATGCGCAGTGAGAGGATGCCATATTGGAATGAGTCTGTGGCTCGCTGAGAAGAGACGCTTCTTGCCTTTTTCAACTGATCGAAAGGGGGTTGTAATTTTGGACGGAGAAAAAAAGAACTTCGTCCAGGTAAGGCAGGTGGCGATTAATTATTGCCGCCTACTGCTAAAAATCATGACCGAAACGCGTTTATCTTTCTTCTTTTTGATTATAGTGCTACATAAGCTTTTTCCTGGTTAAAACCTTAAGCTCATCTGAGCTCTCGTGAGTGTGTGTGTGTGCTTGTGCGTTTTATTTAAAAAGAAATAACAAGACAAGTTGTGCAAAGTGCTCTCCGGTGACTAGGGATACTTTAAACGAGCGTGAAATAAAAATCGAAATATCTGTTTGTGTTTCTTTTTTCGGTGTTATCTGCCAATGGTTTAAAGAATTTAAATATTGACTTTTAATTTGCATTCCCCACAATTCGTTAAAAAAGTGTCTCATGAAAACGGACAGGGTAGCATCTTTTACTGGGGTTCCTGAGTATTTTTTCCTTCTTCTCGACTGTCTAAAAGGTTCATGTGACCTTCTTTCGCTTTTTTCTTGTCTTGGTGTCTTTCAGTACTACTTGGTGGAGTTGATCCCTCTCTCAGCTCTTCTGTGCAGGGCATCATCATTCGCGCGATATTGACCCGGTTCAAAAGATAAAAAAGGAAGTCCCCAAGTTTATAAAAAAAGCGATTTTGAACATTGACAGCCGGGACGTTGTCTTGTTCAATATGGCGGGTTAAGGTGTTGTAAAACTGAAAATAAATGTTTTGATAAGGGAAAAAATGAAGCCATTTAATTTACCTGTCCGATTCTTGTCTCTTTTGTTGCACCGTGAGGTGCTCTACTGAATTAAATACAAAATAAAAGTCTTATGATCACGTCCGAATTTTTTCCAGTGTAAGACTTTCGAGTTGGTAAAACACTCCGATGACTGACTGCACCGCAGCACCAGCCTCCACTGTTTGGTGGTGACACTGGTGTAAATGTGTTTTAAACAGCACTCGATATTATATGAAAGTAATTAGAAGCCGATGATCACAAATACAAGCTAATGAACGATTTTGATCTTATGTGATGACTGGGACGGTCCCCACCGAAACCAGTACAGTACGTGGTTTAAGCTGCGTATTTATCCTACTCTTCTGTTCTCGTGCTCATAACGAAAGGGACTTGTGCATCTACTGTATTGCAAATAACACAAATGCAATTGCAAATGCCTGAATATTATAAATTGTGTATACTGCCATGTAGAAAGTAGGCTCAAGTGTAGCGTTGGTCTGTCGATTTGCGTTTTGAGGTGAAGGAAATCAGAAGCCATCGGGGACTTCACCGTTGTCATCTTCGCTCTCCGTTTCCATTCTATTTACAGAACAGTAGCTTTACAGGAGAATTTGTGATAATAAATAAAACTTGATTATATCACGCGTAGTCTGTGAAGCGAAAATGCCTAAGCTGTTATACCGGTAAGAGTAATGTTGAAAGAGCATTTCATGATGTGTGACATGTTAACTGCATGTAAATATCACGTAAATACGCTTTTAGATCAGGTTGGATAATTAAAACACACAGAAACGTACATGTTTCTTACTCATATACATTACACTTGCACTCACTCCGTGCACAGCCCAGCTGTGGATATTATTAGAATTAAAAAGGAAGTAACTGTTTTGGAGCTACGGTATGAGGATATAAAAACATTTAAGAGAGTCTGTACATCCTCTTTTGAAAGGGGGTTAGGGACAGAATAGAAAAAGACCGCGAATTATAAAGTATTTTAGAAAATCAGGAAGCGAAGTGCCCGCTAATGTGATGCTGTGTGTGCGCGCGTGCCTGTGTATGAGCGCGCGCGTGTGTGTGTGCGTGTGTATACTTTGGGTAGGGGGCGGGGTCTGGGTATTTATATTATTAGCGTTATTATTCGGAAGGCTGGATGTTAGAAATGACTTGTTGATACGAACTTGGTGTCTAGAGGGCGACGGTGTAAAGCATGTGGACTTTTTCTTGAAATCTTGGAATCTTCTGAAGTTTAAAAAGGCGTTGAAATATGGAAGTTACCTCAGTATTTTCGAGAATCGTTTCCATGAAATTCGAAGAATTGTGTATCTATGCGTGTAACAGATGTGGGCGTAATTGTTTTTGAAACTGCTGAGTTATATTCATTTGGATTATCGGGAGTCTGTTTGTAGGCCTACATACAAACCTGGGAATATGATCTCGTGTGATAGCAGTCGATTTCATGCATTAATTCATGTTACTTTTTTGTCTGATGTAGTTGGTGACATTTTATGAAAATGTTACAGTAAACGAGGACCAGTCGAACAGTATTCAGCACACCTAGTTAATTTTTAACGTAGAACATTTTTATTCGTCTTCTATTATTTTAGATGACAGTTTTGTGAGTGGGATTTAGAAGGCTCGGGAAATAAATTAATGGGTAGATACCATCCCAATTCTGTGTGCCATGTCGGACACACGAAAGGCTTTTTTAATGTTATAACAGATTTTACATGTAATTATGTGAAAGGTAATTAGGCTAATGGGTTGGATCTACTAAGTGAAAAAAGCAAAGCAATAGTAATGTTAAGTAGTAAATAATACATGGCGAGATAGTGACACTGGCAGAGTATCGCGACAAGATTTAGTCATAAATTACCTTCGAAGCTGGTTTTTCGAATACTGCTCTTAGACACTTTTTAGAAATCTGGGTGAGTAATTTTTTTTTACATATGATGCTTTTCTGATGTTAAACTTTATCTTAAAATTACCAACATTTCTGGCCATAGGTTTGTTAGAGACACTGAAACATTTTACATTTTAGCAGTGCTTTAAGCAAAGTTCATACTGGAGTAATTAATTTGACTAAAATGTAAACATCTTAACAGTTGTCAATTAACCCAACCTGCACGTCTTTGGGGAATGTGAGAGGGAAACTGGAGTACCCAAAGAAAAAACGGCGTACGCAAGGGAAGGCCATGCAGGTTTTATACAGACAACCGACCAGGAGCTGGTAATAATGCTGAATGTAATCACTAAGTTTAGTTGATCGTTATACCTAAAATCTATCTATCTATCTATCTATCTATCTATCTATCCGATATTAATGACCGTTGTTGGATATCTGGATTTAGCTGCACTTGTACTGATTTTTTTTTGTTCTGCTATTGCCTGTTAACTTTCAAAATAACTCAAATTTTGTATATTGTGCTGTAAATTCGCCTTGTATAAAGTCATCATCAATACTAATACTACTACTACTACTACTAGTAATAGTAATAATAATAATAATAATAGTAATGAAATCAGTCAGTGGCAGTACACATATGTTGATTGTACCCATGGTATTTCCTGCGGCAAAACCATGTATCTACGGTAACTAATTATGTAGGATGTGAGTGATAAATTCCCCTGGGTGCCGATTGTGCCACATAGGTTAGCAGGCTGGTAATAACATCGTTTGAAGAGCACAGACGCGCGTGTAAAAATGCACAGTGTGTCTGCGAGATAAACGCCGTCATATTTCTCTTTATTAGTAGCTCACCATGAACATAGTGCAGCTTCACACCCCGATCGCCACCGTGCTGGCTCCCCAATTACTAACACTGCTGTATACTTTGTTTTGATTTTTAAATACTGCATACGACACTTTTTTCAACGTACTAAATTACTAAACAGCGTGTATCTGTGTTTTTTAAAGAAATAAAAGGCAACTATACATTTTCTGGAGTTGATCAGACAAGGAATGACAGCATCTGGAGAAATGCAGGATTATTGACAGGTACGACCTCATCGCAGAGCATCCTGAATACGCCACGCAAACACTGAACCTTTAGATTTGTTAATCTACCTGATCTCTGCCCCCACATGGAGATGGGAGGAATTCCGAAATTCTCAAAAAAGACGTATACCGACACGCGGAGACGTTTGCAGATCCTTTACCTGAAAGGGGTTCTGCAGAGTTGCAAACTATATTAGCAATGCTAACCAATGTGTCAACCCGTATCCAAGGTTAAAAAAAATGCAGTTTTTCTTATTAGCTAAGGTTCTACTGATCGGTGTGAAACAGTTTGTAGAGTGTATTTACATGATATTGCTTCTTTTAATTACCTCTTAATAATAATGTGTGTTGGATAAGCTTTTGGTGTTCAAATCTCTGACGTACTTACCGTATTAAATGCTAATAAATGGGCATTGTTGTGCTAAATAATACCCACAATATTTATATTACAGGAGAATGTTAAATGTCTCCAGTTTTGAAAAAAAGCACCAAAGAAGGAAAATGTCATTATTTTCTTTGTCACTTTTTTTTACCAGAAGGAAGGTGGTGTGAAATGAAAACTTTAAACAGCATAAGGGGACACACAGAACACAAACATGTCTTAATTCTCATTACCCAATCAAACTCACAACGTTTTATGCTACACTGCCCAATGAGAGCTCATTCTTATTTGTAATTTATTTAATAAGGAATATATTTTAAAATGTAATAAAATGCAATAATTATTTTGCCACAAGTTTTTTCTGTGTTCTGTTTTTTGCCTTGAAAATAAAAAAAATACTGTAATGTTACAATTATACCTTTATTTTTATGCGTTTTATGAATGCATACTTTTTAAGTCTTAGTTTACATACTTTAAATCAAAGTCATTTGTTATGAATGAACTATACAATTTTGACAGTGATTGCTGTAAAAAGCCTGTCTTCTTAGCCACTCCAATACTTCTGTACACATCCTAGCTTTTCTTTAGGTCTGCTCTTAGCCAAAATTAACATTTCATGTTTGAAAAACTCAACAAAGCAAACAAAGAAAGTAATGGGAGTCAATAATGTCACCTTTCAAGACTAGCAGGCAGAATAAACAGCAAAGGAAAAGTGTGTGTGGCTTCTGAATGAGAAGCAAAATTGGATTATATTCATTGTACGATAGAAATTAAAAGAACTGGTCAGTCTAATATGAAGGTTATCATCCAATAGCAGAAAAGCCCTGCAAGCTTTTGACAGCCACATAATACTTGTATTCATAAGGTGCAAATTCTACAAAACATGAAAAAGATAACAGAAATGCTCATTTTAAAGGGGTTTGCCCTACAGGAAATACTTTTAACATGTGCCATTGAGAACATTATTTTAATGGGTAAATAAATACTTTAGAGGCAGGCACATTTTTTTATTTTGAAAAATCCATAGATAACAACAGAAATATGATCACTAAATTTCTGTTAAAATAAATAAGAAATGTCCTGTGGTGGGCTGGCGCCCTGCCCGAGATTTGTTCCCTGCTTTGCGCCCTGTGTTGGCTGGGATTGGCTCCAGCAGACCCCTGTGACCCTGTAGTTAGGATATACCGGGTTGGATAATGGATGGATGGATGGATGGATAAATAAGAAATTTACATAAATGGATTCCACAATTGTGGACAATTTTTTAATAGACCGTCTCCACAAAAAAAAAACAGTAAAAGAGAAAATAGAGTTTAAAAATGGCTGCACAAGTTATAACACTTGTTAAACTGGGTATTTTTTATATACAGTGTAATGTACTGTACATGTGTTTATATAGGGCTGCTTGAAAGTATATATTTATTTAATTTTTTAAATGTTTTTTACTGTAATTAAATAGTCTTGTTTAATCAAAACTTTCTAATAAAAGAGTTGGTATGCACAAATTCATGTGTGGTTTAGTGTATGTTTTGGAAAAAAAATACGTAAAAGTCAGCTGTACTAGAATAGTTGAAGTACTTGCCGTATCATCTTTATCATTTGTTCCAGTTCGTTGTACAGAGGATTGTTGCATTTGTGGCACTGGCTAAAGAAAAAGATCTGGTGTCAGATAAGTCTGGTGACTTCTGGGCAGCACTTTTGATGTTTTAGGACACTGCAGTCAGGAAGGACGGGTTAATCGTATTGTTCATAGTAAGGGTGGGAAATTTTTACCTTAACAGATGACATTGTTGTGATGTGGAAGGTGAACTGTGAGAACTTACTAAATTCAGTCGGCACATTTAGGGAAGGCATGGCTAGAACTTTGTGGTTGAGTAATATCCATTTGTGTGGCTTAAGTCGCCTGGCTAGTAGCAAGATGAGATAAAATCTTAAATGTACTCGGTACTGCTGAGATGTTTTTGGTTAAAGCACCTCTTTAATTTCTGTAGGAAAAGTGGGAAAAGTAAACCTGATTTTGAACACACTGATAGAAATAAAGACCATTATGCCTGTATTCCAAATCTGTATTGAAACGCCTTCCTATAAAACCTTTGTTCAGTTGGTTCAAAGGAGACTCTGGCAATCAGTCACATATTAGATTCAGGAAAAGTTGATGAATAGTGGGACAACTATTTGTACTTTCAAGGATATTTGAGGGGACATGAAACTTTTTCTAAGGCCTGAAGAACCCTTAAAACTGAGTCTCCATGTGGGACGTACAACAAGAGTATGTGATTCTGACAGCTGTTGTTTACCACTCATACTCTGTGTTTTTGGAGTGAAATTTGTGTTTTCCTCTGTGGTGGGAATTCAAAATCATTTAAAATACAGTATGTGCAGGATTCTACAAAAGTTTCCCTTATCTCTCATCTGTTGGTAAGAGAGTCTTTAAGAGGTATTTAGCTCGAGGATTGGTGGAGCTTCATCTTTTCCATTTACGAATAGTTCTGTTCTCTAGCCATGTCTTACTATGGCATTTGGTATTTGTTAAGAGTGGTCAGGTTGAAAATCAATACCTCGAATTATGCAGTCATGGCCTTCATAAACAAAAAACTGATATACTGTCTGCACCTATAAGGAGTGTAGCTGCTCCATGCAAGGGAGCTTAACTACTGTATATCCCAGCCTTGTTAAAATTGAGAGGATAAAGAGGACTGGAAATTTGGCCAATGAATTTGAACAGCAGTATCAACTCTTCAATATTGGTGAAGATCTCTGTTTATGTGTGCATTGTTGCCTGTGGTGATGACCCCTGGGGAGTGACTGACAAAAGCCACCAAAATCACATCCATCAGACAGAGGTCACACTCTGTGATAGGATTAGTGTCTGTTGCTGTTAGGTAAGCCATGCATATTAACATTGATTGATTATAGTGGGTGATGCCTTTAAATTAACCTGGGCTTTTTGGGCACAGTTTGGTGAGAATATACTGTAGACTGACCTTGATGGGGCTATTTACAGGCAATCTTGAAGTTTCTTTTTAGTTGATAATCTAGTGTCTTGAGATATGACTGATGTTAATATAGCTCATCACTAAATAATGGACACTGTCAACCCTTCTTCTTATAGTGTTTGTGAGACTGTTTTTTCTTGATGTGATGTGTTACTCTAAACTCGGTTGTTAAGATCTTTACATAATGTTGGGTCTTTCTGTAGTTCTAAAGATTTTAAGAGTCCTCTTACAGTACTTTAGTATAACATCTAATTTCTTTTCATTCTTTTTGTGTCATGAAGTTTTGTAGGTAAATTCTAGTTATTATTAAACAGAATGTTTGTATATTAACTTTTAATGTGGAAAAATAAGCACTAATCTTTAAACATCAGTTTCATATTAAAATGCAAATGTGAAGTGTTACAATATAGATGTACAAACTTTCAAGCAGTATTTGTACCAAAGGCCAAGGCCTCACAAGATGGTAAGTAATACTCTTTAAAAATTGCAGAGGGTGGAAAGAACTTTCCCAGGCACCACAGCAAGAAAGAGTGCATTACAAATATGTGGAAACCTTTATTACTGCCTTCGTATCCTATATGGCTGCACAAACAGCAAAAAAGAGAAAGCATACTTGAACACATATGCAGGTCATATGTTCAGTAAATTTAAGAAGTAGCTACAATACTGCTCAGTCATTATAACTGTTTAAGTCAAGAGCTCAGGACTGAATTAGGTAAGGACTTGGCTTGTAGGGAGGGAACCTAGTATTTGATTAAGAGAGAAAGGAATGTGAGTTATTGTAGTTAATGTGTTGGTTGGATTTGTAGGAGGGCAAATAAGAAAGCTCATACAGCCCCTCTCCCAAACACATGCACACTTGGAGATTTGAAAAATGTAATCTAAAAGTGAAGTGGGGCTGCTACATTGCGTTTGTGTTTGTTTACACTTATCTATTTGTCTATCTGTCTGTCTGTCCGTCCGTCCATCATCTATCTATCTATCTATCTATCTATCTATCTATCTATCTGTCTGTCTGTCTGTCTGTCTGTCTGTCTGTCTGTCTGTCTGTCTGTCTGTCTGTCACTTCAGTGCTGATTCACTTAGCCTTTTAGTCTTTTGATATTTAGGTCCAGGAACAATGCTTAGTGACACAACTGACATGGCTTGACAGAACTTGCAGTAGAAATTTAGTGGAACACATTAAGTAGGAATAGGCAAAAGAAAAAAAGCCTCAAAAAATTAATTTCAGCCTTTAAGAAGATTCTTTTGGGTTTGCTATGCATGGCATTCATTGATTAGTCCACTTTTTGAAACTGCTTATTCTAATTGAAGGTAACACTTGATCCTGGCAGCATTATATGTAAAACTATGCTAAGAAAATCATGTGTCGGTGTTCTGTGGATACTGTATTGTATACTGTAATTTTAGATACTGTTGGAAGAAAACCCAGATTTGTAGTTGCTGTTGAGAGTAGAGGATTATTTGGGGAGAGCGTGATGACCTACAAGTATGGGTAAAACAGGCACTGGCATAGTGCCTGGAGAAGTTGGAACAACGAGGTGTTATCATGGGCCTGTAGTCTGTGTAGGCCTTAACAAAAGTGTAAGGATAGTATGCGCTTTAATGGGCTGGGAGATGCAATATGAGTAGCTTGGCATTGGCAACTGTTAGTTTATCTGCATAATAATGGAAATAACATAACTGTTTCAGAACTGCTTAATCCAATTCACTGTCACAGGATAATAGAAACAGTCATAATTATAAAGAAACATTTTTAGTTTTAATTAGGATCTGCATGCAAACATATTGTTTAATTGTATACATAGCATTATAATTGTAATAAAATTGTAATTGTTGCTCCTGTCGAGGAATATTTATCTAACACATGAAGTTTTTTTGTGATTCTCTGTACCACAGTTTGGCAACTTAATTTTTATCATATCCAAATGTGTAGTGAATAAGAAGTTAAGTTCATGCCACCATGCAAAGATTGGGAAATTAGGATCCTCTGTTGAAAAATAATAAAAATAACACAAAGGTTGTACATTTTTTTACAAGTCAGTTAAAACTGTTATACATGCAAAAGATGAAAAAAAATTGTTCAATTGAAAAAATAAGAAAATGCTCAGTAATTTAAAATTCCTTTGTCTGAAAAGTTGCAGAAATGTTGGCCGAATGTCTGAAGATATAAATTCTATTTTAGAGAATATCGATTCACACACCCATCTTGATCCAAAGCTGGCAACCTCCAGCAGATAAGATGGAAAAAATCTTAACAGTTTTTGTGAGTAGTATAAATGCATACTTCACAAAATGTGAGGTTGTAGATGCCACCCAATCAAGGCTATGCCTAGAATAAAAATCCAGAAATAAAAACGTGTTGAGAAAAGGAGAGAGAGTATTGGCTGACTGCATTACATCAATGAGTCATTGAGAAGGCTGAACAACCCAAGCCTATCTGCAACCAACACAAACTGTCAGGAAAATGTTTTGTTGCATTTTGTAGCTGGAGCTAATATATGACAAAGTCAGATTTACTTCACTTCCTTGACTGATGAACCGGTTCTACTCCTCTGCTCTGTACATTTTCTAATAAAGATGTCCCAGTTGTGTTCTGTATTTAAACATTTCTAATTGTTTTTACATATTTTTTGATGACTCAGCCTACACAGTATGTCCACATAGCATCCACATTTAGAACAGAGTTGTTTTCTTTTTTTTGTGTAAATGAAATGAAATTTTTACTACTTGACTTGTTGCGATTGATTTTGTGTGTTTCTTTACTGTCATGGGAGTGTGTAGGATTTCTCCAGGAGATGTTATTAGAAACAGTTGTAATGGATTGACCTAGTTAGCTCAGCTAACGTATTGCTACCTCACCTCTTACCTTGATCAGCAAAGTGGAAATGATAATGATAATAATGTGACAATAATGAGCCTATAAACCTATAAACTATCAACCTATGGTACACACAACAATGCAGTGTAATCTACTTTTTTCTTACTTTCAATCTTTAAACCATTAAATATTTAAAAAGTCAACATTGTTGCCATTCATTTATTTGACATACTAATCCAGTTCAGGGTTATTGACAATGAGAGTCCAGCTCTGCAGCATTGGGTGCAAGGCAGAAAATAAAACTGGACTGGTCATTAATCCATTATAGGTTACAGTTAAGCACATTCATTTGTGTGAAGGACATTTCAGAGTTAACTTAACATGCACAGCCTTAGTAAATAAACTAGACTTGCAGGTGAAAAACATATTGAGACTCTTCATAGACAGAGCTCTGTACCTGTGAGGCAGCAGCATTAACTGTCCATCATGCCTCCATGCTGCCCAAAACATTGTCACAGTGTATCTTGTTTTTTCTGAACTTCCTGAAATGTCATAAGCTGTATTTTTATTTTTTAAAACAACTTATCTTCTGTTATGTAATTTATGGCAAAATAACCTTGGTTGACTTTGAAATTCTTTTCTGTCTTTCAGCTCTTTAAAATATAGCATAAAAATAAGTTTGAAGTGGCAGATTTGTCTTAGTTTAGCAATGAAATCTACAAATGAATTTAAGTTTGCTATGCACATTTAATGTAGTTCCTGAGGACTCCATTCTTACTTTAAGTGTTATTCATTTTATGTGCAGAGGAACTGATAAAGAATAATAATTGCTTTGTAATAATAATTATAATCGAGTTATAATAATACAAACAGCTCTTTAGAGAGGCTTTTTACGAGAACATTAGTGCTGAGTGATTTGTCACTGTCATCAGTAGCTTTAGATAACCATTATAGCCTTATGTGTTTAGTCATGGTTTGAGTTATTGCTTTTAATTCACTGGGGCATAAAAGAGAAGGTTTAACAAATGAAGAAGGGCTACTGAGTGTAAAACTAAATGTAAAACACAATGTCAAATTTGTTTAGCCATGTTTTTGTATCTTGCAGAGAATAAGCGGTCTTAAGGGGATTCAAGAGCTGTGGCATCATAGATGGGCTTAGTCTTATTGCTGTAAAGCCTTGGGAGTTGATTGTGAATTGGTACCTGATTGCAGGTCAGGCACAAAAATAAACGAATGAAATAAACCTGAAAAGGCTGAAAAGTACTCTGTACTGGTTTTTCTGTTTGTAGTGCTATTTGTGTTGTAGCGTTAATCATGAAGGTGAAAAGTGTAATTTAAAATAGATCATTTTAAATATGTTAGTTCATTTTTTAATTTACAAATAAATCTAATAATAATTAAACTTGAATGAAATACCAAATGGCCAGTGTAATGTAGAGTATATCCAAATGTGTTGCTAATAAACCAAAAGCTAAAAGAAGGCCTTGTTAGTTTTTACTAATGAAGTACTTGTTTTGCCATAATATTATGAGTGTGTTTACATTTTTTTCAAAGCACATCATACCTCATTTGCATTCATATGCCATCTACAAGATGGATATGTGTAATATACTGTAAATTTCCTTTTTCTGTTTTACCTGTTAATGACAAATATTTTATGAGATTTGTCAGGTGAGGGAGACAAAATTTTTGCATTTAAGTTGTTTTACTTGCATGACACTGGAGATGTGGTGATGTGTTGCATGTTGATTAGTACTGGCAAGTAAGAATTTCACTGGAGTTTCTACATGTGACAATAATGACACCATAAGCCAATAAAACTATAACCTGACATATAAATCTATACTCCTACTAAAGGAAGTGCACATAAAGCCTTAACCATAAAAGCAAATTCATTGATGTTAATCAATTAATTGCTTAAATTAATTAAGTTCTTACTGTATTCACTGTCCAAATAGGCTATCCCTGAGGTTCTCAGATTCATTCTTGGTGTGCCACTGTGGCTGCGGGTTTTCATTCCAGTTTCACAAATAAATGGTTCAATCTTACTTCGAAATTATCTAATTGTCTAGCCTTTTTCTTTCATTTTGCATTCAGAAATATGTGCTAGTATTTACAAGTAAGCAAAACTCAGAAATTTGCATTTTTGACATATCTTGAAATGTTAAGTTTTACAATATTCCTATTAATTCACCTTTTCCTGTGCAGTTTACTCCTATATTTCTATCCAAGTACTGCTTGTGTGACAAGCAATACAGATGCAGGAGCAAATGATACCAAATACTCATACTAAGAGGCAACAGATAGCTTAAACTATAAAATTCATTTGTGTGAGGTCATGAATAAGAAAAGGATTACATGTCCAGAACATCAACATTGTAAAAAACCAGAAAAGGAGCCATTATATGTTGGACAAAAAAATTTTGGAAAGCCGTTCTGTAATTTTGTTTGTTAAGCCTTTTTTTCTAATTAGCACAATAATGAATGTAACATTGAAGTAGCAGCTCTGCTTTAACATTCAGTGTCATTTGCTCTTGTGTCTGCACTGATCATCACTAATTGAAATTAGGTGAATTAGAATAAAAAATAGTTATAGAAATTTATGTTTAAAATTAAGAAAGAGAATAACACGTTTCTGAATTTCCTTTACATGAAAATGTCTTTTTCTTAATGCTGCATCAGAAAAGAAAAGTGGCAAGCTAAGCAGTTAGATCCATGAGACATAAGAGTGACCGACTCTTTTGTGAAACTGGTTGGAATGAAAGCCTGTAGCCATAGTGGTAAACCTTAAGTGAACTTGGGAATATCGAATCTTTGTAATTTGTAAAAGTGTGTTTTTAAGTAAAGACTCATATTCACAGTTCAACTTGCAATAGTTTTTTTGTACCCATAATCTATGACCATAATCATAGTCATATTTGCTTCTGGTATTTATAGCATCTTCCTAAGTTGCATTACATATTGTTAAAGCCTGCCTGGTGATAGGCCTATGCTGAATATTGGGTATGAACACACATGCAATGCACACTATGTGTCTTTTGGCTCTGAAGCTGAACTCAGGATCCATAAAGTTGCAAGTTCAATCTCCACTTCTTCCAGAGTAACCACCACTTGGTCAAAATTCTAATGCAAACGTACGTCACCTTGATCAGCACTTATCCTGAAGAAGGGGTGATTGACGCTTATGCACACACATCCAAGAGTAAATATGAAGCTTGACTATGTAATAAAGAACAACAGAGATTTTTTGTAATTTTCTGGAAGCATTTCTAATCAATTACAAAACATACTTTTATTTAGTTTTTTAAAATGCAGTGACATGCAACAGATCTGAATTGAACACAGTTTCTGCGATTAACCTAAGCTGCCCATTGGCAGGAATTCCTTTTCCTATTATGAGGCCACTTTTCATTCACAAAGCTTTTAGTTGTATCATTTGAGAGTCACAATATAAATTAAGTGTTTTTTCTTTCATATGATATAACTCAGATTGTGGCATTAATTTCTACTTCTGTGGGCGATTGTGTGGAAAAAAAAGTGCATTTTATATAAAACTAGCAAAATACCTGCGCTTTGCAGCGGCGAAGTATTGCCTTAAAATTTTTATTAAGAAGAAAAGTATACCTTTTTAAACTGAGGGAAAGTATACCAATAATTATTTGTTAAGGATCTCTTTGTATGCCATGTTGTCAGTTAGGCCCTCCAGTTGTAATATGAGCAAGCTGGGCGCTGAGCTTACTCTTGAGCATGTAACGTACAGTTGGCCATGTGAAAAGCAATCTTGCCTCAAATCTCACAGCTTGGATTGCTGCTGTCATAATTGGTTTGAGTTTCAAGGTTTTGTTTCAATTACGTTAGTATTTGCAGGACTTGTTGTGCTGAAGTGACATTCGGCATCTGTCAAGCGTTGTAAGCATACAACCGGTTTCATCGATAACTTCGCATCCAGCCTTTGAGAGTTTAGACATTCATAAACATGAAAGTGTCATCTACTCAAATCGTCACCTGTGAATCTAAGATGTTTAAGAGGCATTGGCGGTTGTCCAAAGGTGTAAAATATTTGGCCATTTCGGTACACTTGAAAGCGACAACCGAACAATTCAGCGGCAGCCTTCAACTCACATGCAGAACCATAGATGAAGGGCTTAAGCATTTCACTCTTATAGTGCTCCTGTGTAGTATAATTATCTCCTGTACCATCATCAGTCCACACCTTAAACCTGTCCCAGTCATTCAATACATAAAACACAATGTTCCTCTGGATATCAAGAGTGAGCCTGATATGGCCGTGCAATATGTAACACAGAGAATGGAAAAGGCAGGCGCCATCTCCGGGCATGGAAACCACTCGGTAAGTGACAGTTCTTTGATCGATGGTGATCACCTCGATAGACATGTTAATGGGGGTACGGTTGGAACGATAAAGGAAATGGGTGCCTGAACAATGTAAAGTAAGTCTAAAATACCTACACAATAACTATAATCGTAATAAACGAACAATAAAACAGTGGAGAAGCCGTGAATTAAATAAAAAGACTGCAGTTATCAGCAGGGAGACGTGAATACCGTGGCGAAGCAAGGAAGGGAATGAAGAGACCGGAGCTACGGACGGCCTTATATAGGCAGGCAGCTAACATCATGGGAGGCGCGGGGATGGGGGACACTACGCCGCCTCACACGGCGACCGAGCTGCAGGCTATGGACGTATAAATTACGTAAGTAGGATTCAGTTAGTGTTGGGAACCCGCGTACCAAATTTCTTGAAGGTGGGCCCATAGGTTATAAAGATCGTTGGAAAGTTCAATATGGTGGCCGACAGTGACATCATACCACCGAAATAAGTATGTACATCGGTTTCGGTTAGTGCAGGGAAGCCGCCTACCAAATTTCGTGAAGATGGGGCCATAAATAAGAAAGTTTAACATGGCGGACATTGTCGACCGTTATGACCGTTATGCGTAGAATTTCTAAATGAAACCTGCTTAACTTTTGTAAGTAAGCTGTAAGGAATGAGCCTGCCAAATTTCAGCCTTCTACCTACACAGGAAGTTGGAGAATTAGTGATCAGTGAGTCAGTGAGGGCAACAAAGACCGTTGGAAAGTTCAATATGGCGGCCGACAGTGGCGAGATACCACCGAAAAAAGTACATACATCGGTTTCAGTTAGTGCAGGGAAGCCGCCTACCAAATTTTGTGAAGATGGGGCCATAAGTAAGAAAGTTTAACATGGCGGACGTTGTCGACCATTATGACCGTTACGCGTAGAATTACGAACGGAAACCTGCTTAACTTTTGTAAGTAACCTGTAAGGAATTAGCCTGCCAAATTTCAGCCTTCTACCTACACGGAAAGTTGGAGAATTAGTGATGAGTGAGTGAGTGAGTCAGTCAGTCAGTGAGGGCTTTGCCTTTTATTAGTATAGATAGCAGATTCTTCCTTATAGTATTATTGAGTTCTACAAATTTCTGTATACTTATCTCTCTATTATGACTTGAGGTTTTTGGTTTGGCTTTCTTTCTGCATCCCAATGAAATTAAAGTTGGAGTTAGTGTTAAAAAGATTAGTTAAAAAGATTTGGTATAAGTCAGCGTCCGTATAAGTGCCTTGTGTGATGGAGTGGTGCATTATCAATAGTTGTATGTGCAGTATGCACAATATGTCCTTCTAATCGAGAAATGGTTTCAAAAACAAGACAATTTGGAGAAAGTGATGAATAAGTATTTACTAAAAGAGACTGTTAGGAACAATGATGACAAACATTTGAGTTTGAACTTTAAAGGGCTATTCTATGATACAGGCATTATAAGTTTTGGAGGATCAGTTCATATTTACTAAAACATGTTAATTACAAGATTCTGATGTGTGTTTTATAGATATGCTTCTTGTTGTGGAACCAAACTGCAATATAAGTTTTTATGCTATCATTGAATTTCTAAGAATAGAGAACAATACACCCTCAGCAATTCATTCTCACCTAGTCAGTGTATACCAGGATATATTGTAGCCCCTTTATGTCCAGAGATGGTTGTCAAAATTCTTCCACAGCAGGAAGTCTCTCAAAGATGACCTATAGATTGGCCTGACTTTAGCATAAATGACCAAAGAAAATGTTACCATTGCTAAGTGAATTGTAATGGAGAATTGAAAGTGATGATATGTGAGATGGCACACACTTTTAAGGATTAGAATGCATTCTCTATGAACAATCAAACATGCTCAAGGTTTGTCCAAAGGTTGATTAGGAAAATAAGGTATCATTTCAAAGTTTTCCAAAGAAAATCTGAAGTTAAAGAATTTAAAAAAACATTTCACAACTGGAGGTGAAAACTGGATACATCAAGTGTGTGGATACAAGTGTGTTGATTTTCCAACATTCAAGGAATTCAGTGCCCAAGCTACAGTAATTTCCAGCCAGATCATGTGCATAATATTTGTGATTTGAAGACCATAGTCCATATTAATTATATGCCTCAAAAGGCGATCCTAACCTGTTAATATTATGCTGACCTGCTTTGGTTTTTACTGTATTCACTAAGGGAAATCTGGTGAAAAAAGCCATCAACCCAATACTCATCTACTGCCCTGTGAAAATGTGAATATGAAGAAATTTCATATTTTTCAAATGGGGACATTTGGGACCAGCACCTGTTCCCAATCTGAAGGGATGTCAAAGGTGAAAGCCTGAAGGAGCTACAGAGCAATTGTTGCACAGACAGCACTTCTTCTTTCCCTTTTATCTTTTCCCCGTTTTATGTGGGGTTGATGTGCTTGATCAACGTTCTCCATAGAGCTCAGTCATGAACCTCCTCCCCAGTCAAACCCTTTCCCTTCAGATCTTCTTTTACAAAACGTGTAATCTGAGTGGCATAGATAAGCTTTGTGAATATTGTAGCAATGACATTAGTGTTCACAAGAATTATGTTCAAAAATAAAACTTAATAATAATACCTTAATAAAACTTTGACTATACTGATATTTCTCATAATAGGCCAGGCTTAAAAAGTTTTTGATTACCCATTTTACTGTGCCATATTGCAAAATCTCTATAAAATTAATGTTCAATAACCATGTATATCAACTTCATCGTACAGGCTAACAGTAATAAAGTCAAGCAAACTAAACTCTTGGAGCCTGAAGGAATGGGGAATCTACAACTCACACAGAAAACTGGTGATAGTTGATATGATGGGTGATTTAAGGCTCTTTTAGTAAAGCAAGATAAAGTTACTGTATGATAAAAGATACCCCAATAGATTGCTCACTGAACAGTTAAATCCTGTTGTGTATGAATAGCAATGTTAAAGGAAATAGGGATATTTGTTCATCTTAATCTATCTGAAAGTAAGTAAAGTTTTTCATATGCAACATTCCTAAAACCTGACCTAATTAGATAGTTGTCTAACAGCAGTGTTCACTCAAGTGCATTGTCGAAGGTTTAAATTGAAATACATGTGCCTGGGATCTCATTCTCATTTAGTTCCTTGATACAGCAGATCTGGAACTGGCCATTTTACTTGTAGTGACCAACTTTGTGATTAGAGATGGGCCATCTGTTTTTGAACAGTCTGAGAAACTATAATATCCAACTGCACAGCTGCAGTACTGTACGTCACCACAGGACAACACTAGCAGATTCATGGCAGAAGTTTGGTTATTGTGGTTAACGTGTAGTATAAATGGTTAAGGTTAGGGGTTACTGACTTTAATGTGTAGTCTAGATTTGCAGTGACATCACTTCCAATGTGAAACTGCTGGTGCAGTGGGATGCTTCTGGAAAAATACCAGCCACATCCAAGAAAGGTAGCATGTGCACATAGATAGTTGCTATTTTTATTTTTCACAATAGTGAAATATGTTGAATCTATATATCTAGACTATTGTTCCTATGATTTTGTTTCTGGTAAAGGCTTTGCTGAATACTTCGTTGACACAGCTGTAAAATATGATTATTATCATTAAAATAAAAATCCTCTTTTAACACATTTTAAGTTACTTTTATTATTTATTTATGTTAGAGGATTGGACTGAGATTGTTAGAAGACAGTGTAGTGGGTGGGAGCAACCAGAAATATCTGCAGGGATGAGTGAGCAGTCTGAATGTCCGAGTGGGATGAAGTGGGCGTAGGATTACAAAAACAGTTTTACACACAACTTTAATGTAATGTGCTGGAAGTTTTTTTGTTGATTTTGCAATGTGTGTGTATTATAACAAGATCGTTTTTCACATAGATGTGGCCAAAAATAAAGAGAGATGGTGCAGAGCCCTAAATCTGGATGGGACATAATTGTTAGGTAAATGGTATTCATCAGGATTGATTTTATAGTTGAACAAGCACAAAGCTCTCAGTCATTTCAAAATTTTATCGTGAATCAAGCCTAAATGTTTAACAAAAGAAATGTGAGTTTTGTCTTGTAAGTGTCTGCAATTATTAGGCAACTATTGATGCTTTTCCACTGCATAGTACGGCACGACACGGTTCAGTTCAGCTCACTTTTGGGGGGTTTTCCACTGAGAACAGTACCTGGTCCTTTTTTTAGTACCACCTCAGCCGAGGTTCCAAGCGCGCCGATCCGTTACCAAAACGTGACGTGTAAACTCTGCTGGTCACTGATTGGCCGGAGAAAATCGTCATTACTGCGTCACTGAACTTGCGACACGAGACACAACAGACCCGCTAGATTTTTAGCACAGCCAGCGAAGGTTCGGACGCACCATTTTGTTTTAACCAAAAATGGCTGTTTCGTGGTCTATTGAGGAAGTACAGACGTTCCTCTCATTGGTAGCCGAGGAGCGGATCCAGCGAGAGCTGGATGGGGCGACGCGGCGCAACTATAACGACACGTGAATAATCCCGCCCACTCTAAAGCGGTACTAAACTGCAGTCGAAACGCAAACCGAGCCGAACTGAGCCGAACCAAGGTGAGCTGTACTGAACCGTGCTGTGCCGTACTATGCAGTGGAAAAGCATATGACTGTGAGCAATTATTAGGCAAGTAAATTATGGATTATTTTTTTCTAAGTTACTCTCAGGTTTTGCAGTAATTGTAAGAAAGAAGTAACATAGCACAAGATATAACAATTAACAACTAACATTTTTGGCCTTTCAGTGACCACAATAGCCCCCTTATTTTCAAAAACTGCTATGAGATTCCCATCCAATGGGGTCTTGTCAGTTTCTTGATTTATACACAATGAACTTCCAAATGCTGTTCAAACAGATGTATTATCCTCCTCACTGTGAATCTCATATTTGAGAAGAACCCACAAGTTCTCAGTAGGATTTAAGTCATGTGAGGAAGGGGGGCAGGTCCTTATTCAGTCATCTTTGAGGCCTTTGCTACCTAGCCAAGCAGTGGAGTCCTTGGAAGAATGCAATGGAGCATTGTTCTATATAACTTTCTACCTGTACCACAGCTTGAAGAAAGTACCTTCTAGAACACAGCTGCAAGTTTGGGAGTTAATTTTCAGTCCATCTTCAATCTGAAATGGTCCACTATCTCATCTTAAATGATAGCAGCCTACACCAGTACTCATCCCTAACATTGCTATTGCTTTACCCAAATTTGTGCCCTGCATACATTAGTGATCCAGCCATGAGCCCACCCATCTGGTCCATCAAGAGTCATTTTCATTTTCTTGGTTCATAAAACCTTGCAGGGAAAACTTAAGGACTGGTGACAGGATTGGCATTCCAGTCATCATAAAAACTTCAGACGCCTCTGAAACAGCAGACAAGACTCTTTTTAGCTCTCTGCGGTTGTAGCTCTGCTGCAGCTGTCCACAGGACGGCTGTTCATATTATGCCCTTGGGAACCTCATCCCCAGAACAGTCCAAACCACCAGAGATCCAATGGGGTCAGGCCTGTTGGTGTTTGGAAATGGTGCGGTGCTGAGGCGACCCATCTGGGTATGCCTGTGGAATGCCTTGACACGCCGGCATTATAATCATCTTCCTCTGCTGATGGAGGGACTTTGTAAACTCTGCAATTCAGTGGTGTTACCCTCTGAGGTGTGCAGACCTGGGACAGGCCAGATTTCTGTAGGTGGGTACACCTGTTATTGGTCTGGTCACTTCGATGGCTGTTATACTCATGAAGCCGCTGTTGCTGTGGTTGATCAGCTCCTTCGGATGGAATGAGAGAATTAAGAGCTTTGGATTAAGACACTCCCTGTGTGGCTTGTCTGTTGTCTGATTGTATATTCCAACCACAGTGAGTGATGTCTAAGTGAGGGGGGCATTTTATTCACAGCTATGTTCGATGAGTACCTGCAAGGTGACACCTCTCTGGTCATGGGTGACTTCAATGCGACCACTGGCTATGAGGATTGTGTCGGTCCCCATGGGTCTTGCGACTGTAATGAAAGTGGTTCCATGTTCCTTGATCTTGCAGAAGGTCAGGGGTTACAGATCGCTGGATCCTGGTTCTAGCACCCTGAGCCACATCGTTGGACTTGGTACTCCAATGCTGGTAGTGTGGTGAATGTGATCAATAACATCCTTGTAGTCAGACAATAGAGGCACCTACGGAACTGAAGGGTCTACACTAGTGCCCAGTTTGTGAATTCTGACCACACACTTATTGTTGCTTCTCAGAAGATCCAGCTTAGGTCCAGTAGGCTACTACCTACTAGGAGAGGCTGGACCATTTCAGACTCCAAGATCAGGCTTTTTCTAGTGAGTATGCTTACAGTTTTGGTGAGGAACTTACAGACTTGGTTGCGACTGCCAATCCTAATGTGATGTGGGAGACCTTCCGTGACAAGACCCTAAAGGGTGCTTAGGGCTATTTGGGTGTGGCCGGTCTTTCTAGAATGAGGTATTTCATCCCGCAGGTCATCCAGATATTATTGAGAGGAGTTGTAACGGGTTGATGGTAACTCCAGTCTGAGTGAGTGACAGTGACACACTATATTTTGAAATACAGGTGGATATATTGTAATGATTGTGTTTATAGTTAATAAGTGAACCAAGCGATATAATTGAAAAATTACAAGATTACAGGATTTAAAATAAAACATAGTCTTGTGACAGCACTATTATGCATATGATTTCTCAGCGATTAGGAAGACATTATAGAATGCTGCGTTTAATAATTTGGTGCATAATTGCAAAAACATAAGCATTCACAAAATACATTTAAACAGGCCAACTTATCGCCAGGATTCACATTCCAAAATGTGTTAATCCTGGAGTAGGTAACAGAAGAAACATGTGGCCTGCACGGGTTAGTCCATCTGGGTTCTGTTTCTATAATGCATTGTCAAGTATTATGAATTAAATAAAATGTAAGTCATTGGCTTCCATTAAAAGGACATTTTAAAATATATAGCTGAACTGCATTAAATTTTTAAGCACTGAAAAATAACTTTGAATAGACCCAGCAGCATAATTTATGTAAGACTAGCAAAATACCCACGCTTCGCAGCGGAGAAGAAATGCGTTAAAGAAGTAATGAAAAAGAAAAGGAAACATTTTAAAAATAACGTAATGTGATTGACAATGTTATTGTTATTGTTTTGTCACTGTTATGAGTGTTGCTGTAATATATATATATATATATATATATATACTGTATATACACACATACATCCACATATACATATCTACATATATACACTAATCCCTCCTCGATCGCGGGGGTTGTGTTCCAGAATAGATGAAAATCCGCGAAGTAGAAACCATATGTTTGTGTAGTTATTTTTATATATTTTAAGCTCTTATAAACTCTCCCACACCGTTAACATTATTAGAGCCCTCTAGACATGAAATAACAGCCTTTAGTCAAAAGTTTAAACTGTGCTCCATGACAAGACAGAGATGACAGTTCTTTCTCACAATTAAAAGAATGCAAATAGATCTTCTCTTCAGGAGCAGAGAATTTCAGAGAGAGAGAGAGAGCTCGCTCGCAAAGAAAAGCAAACAATCAAAAAATCAAAACGTGTGCTTTTAAGTTTGCTGCGGCATTTTTTAGAGGAGCGTCAGTATCTTCTAAGCAAACAGCCCCTCTGCTCACATCTCCTCCGTCAGGTGCAAAGAACGTCCAAGAGAGAGAGAGCGAGATTAAAGCAAACCATCAAAAAATCAATAAGTGTGCTTTTGGAAGCGGCATTTCTTAGAGGCATTTCTTAGAGGTGTGTCCGTGTCCACTAGGTAAACAGCTTCTGTGCAAACAGCACCTCTGCTCACAGCCCCTCCGTCAGGCACAGAGAATGTCAGAGAGGGTGAGAGAGAGGCAGAGATAAGCAAACAATCAAGCTCCATGCGGGACGCATATCTTATAGCATTGAGGAGTTTTAGTTAATATGTAATACATGCTCTGATTGGGTAGCTTCTAAGCCATCCGCAAATAGCTTCCCTTGTATGAAATCAACTGGGAAAACAAACTGAGGAAGCATGTACCATAAATTAAAAGACCCATTGTCTGCAGAAAGCGGCGAAACAGCGAAAAATCTGTGATATATATTTAGATGTGCTTACATTTAAAATCCGCGATAGAGTGAAGCCGCGAAAGTCGAAGCGCGATATAGCGAGGGATTACTGTACACATACATAGACACACATATATAGATATATATACACACAGATACATATATATATATACATATACACACACATACATACATACATATATATATATATATTGCAAAATACTCGCGCTTCGCAGCAGAGTACTGTATTAAAGAATTTATGAAAAAGAAAAGGAAACATTTTAAAAATAACATAACCTGATTGTCAATGTAATTGTTTTGTGACTGTTATGAGTGTTGCTGTCATGAAGGATTTGATTATCATTATTTCTTTCAATGAGGTTCGTATTTGGAGGACGTGTTGTGTTCAAGTTACATTCTGTTTTTGTCAACCGTTGTAAAGATAACAGCTTTCATTTTATATATATATATATATATATATATGTGTGTGTGTACATATGTATACACACATATATACATATATATATACACACACACATATATACATATATATATATATACACACACATATAATACAAGTATATATATATATTATATATATATTATATTTTATATATATAATATACAGTAATCCTCGCTATATCGCTCAATTTCAAGGCTTCACTCTATCGCGGATTTTAAATGTAAGCACATCTAAATATATATCACGGATTTTTCGCTGGTTCGTGGATTTCTGAGGACAATGGGTCTTTTAACTTATGCTATATGCTTCCTCAGTTTGTTTGCCCTGTTGATTTCATACAAGGGACGCTATTGGCGGATGTTTTAGAAGCTACCCAATCAGAGCATGTATTACATATTAACTAAAACTCCTCAATGCTATAAGATATGCGTCCCGCGCGGAGCTTGATTGTTTGCTTGTCTCTGCCTCTATCTCACCCACTCTGACATTCTCTGTGCCTGACGGAGGGGCTGTGAGCAGAGGTGCTGTTTGCACAGAAGCTGTTTGCCTAGTGGATACGGACGCACCTCTAAGAAATGCCGCTTTATCGCGGTGCTTCCAAAAGCACAGTTATTGATTTTTTGATGGTTTGCTTTAATCTCTCTCTCTCTCTCTCTGACGTTCTCTGCGCCTGACGGAGGAGATGTGAGCAGAGGGGCTGTTTGCATAGAAGATACTGACGCTCCTCTAAAAAATGCTGCGGCAAACTTAAAAGCACACATATTGATTTTTTGATTGTTTGCATTTCTTTGCGAGCTCTCTCTCTCTGAAATTCTCTGCTCCTGAAGAGAAGAAGATCTATTTGCATTTTTTTAATTGTGAGAAAGAACTGTCATCTCTGTCTTGTCATGGAGCACAGTTTAAACTTTTGACTAAAGGCTGTTATTTCATGTCTAGAGGGCTCTAATAATGTTAACAGTGTGGGAGAATTTATAAGGGCTTAAAATATATAAAAATAACCATACCAAAAAATGGTTTCTTCTTCGCAGATTTTCATCTATCGAGGAGGGATTACTGTATATCATATTGGGATGAGTATTTTTTCAGGGTAAACCGATAGACGTTTTCTGCACTGAAAACAAACATGCAGTGTAAAGGACAATAGATACTTAATAACTTTGCCAGAGATTATCATGACCCAACACACAAAACACATTTTGAGATATTAATTTTCTTTCTGGCACATATTGGCCACTACATTGTAGCAGAGTTAAACCACCCTGACACAGAAGAAATGGAATAGAAAAGCAGTGAAAAAGAGGATTATGTTGCCCATCATCTATTTCGCTCTGAAACAACTTGCACTACAACTTTATGTGTTGCAGCTATCCACTTTGTGATTAAATATTTGCTGTTTTTTATTGTGAATTCTCTTCCTACATTTTACAGCAATGCAAGAATTCTGTTTGATTAATTTTCATTAGTTTCAATTCTTTTACCGGATCAGTTAAGGTTAGTGACTTTTATTTTTTATAGTACTTTTCATAATGTTGTCTACAATGAATAATGCTGCATAAAATAACATTTTGTGTAATTGGGCTTGAAAATGAATGGAATAGCAAGAAGGACAATGCCTTGCATTGTAGATTTTTGTTCAAGTGGACAGAGACAGAAAGAGGGCTTTGTGTGCAGATTTTGAGCATTGTAGGTGTTTGTGGTGAAGTAAAAGAAGGTAACACTTTTAATGTCAAGTCACAAGCATGTTCAGAAAATGGATGAGTGGATAGATTTTTACCCGAACGAAAATTTTAAGTAATAGTGTATCTGACCAAAATCACAGTTCTTTTTTAAAAAATAAAACAGATAGAAAGTAGTACGTAATTATTACTATGAACATGTATTTTGCTGCATTTGTTCAGCCTCTAACGCTGGGTCCAAATACTACAAAACGTCCTTATAATATGTACCTTGCCCAGCTGAGCTAACTTGTGTATCTTAAAAATATTTACTGGACATGGTAACATCTTAACTTATTTGTCTAGTCCTTTCTTTATAAGGCCATGTCCTTTAGTATTTTTGGTATTGTCATAACTCTGGTGTTTCACATCTTGTTCATCTCATTTTCCTGGCGTTTACACTTAAGAGATTTTCGGTTAGTTTCAGTGAGATGTTCGAATTTGATGATAAGTTAAATGGTATCTGTTCTTGTTTTTGATGCGAATACATGTTTGCAGAAATATATTTGTTTGTGGTTATTGGCAAGTCCTGTAATACTGCAACGTTTTCCTTCTCAGGTACAGACGGTGTGCTTGGTGTCATAACTTTTCTGCTGTTAGAAGCTGATGATACTGACACATCTACCAGTAGATTTATCAGCCTAGTTGGTTGCGTCTGTGTATTTAACGTTTTGGTTTTGGCCAGTTCTGGACAGTCTTGCTCAGGTGTTCTATTGTTTTCTTATACTGATCGTATATTCTACACTTTGGGTTAGTTCCTTCTTTCCTGATTTGGGAAACTTTGATCTTGTGCTGCCATGAGAAGCCCCATGGTTTCGGGTTTTAGCACTTTTGAGATGCTTTTTATTGGGCATCTATATCTGACTGTTGTGTTTGTGGAGAATATTTTCTATTTTTTATTTTTTCCATTCTTTTTTATCTGTTCCTGGCCTTTCTTTTTGGCTTCCTTTCTTGTTTGTGTACCAAATTCAGAGAATGTTTCTATATTGTCTTTCGGTAGGGGGTCTGTGTCTAGTTTCTATTGGAAATCAATATTATTGATATTAAGTGCAGGCTTTTTTTCTTGTGATGCTTATAAACCAGTTTTAGCAGTGGATCTTTTTTTTCTTTCAGTTAGGCATCCTTCCCTATAGTAGTTCTTTCATATATTAGCTCAAGCTGAATATGCTCTTTTCTTACAAGGGGATGATGTAGTTAATTGTGGTCAAAGTCAGCTTTGGATTGTGCATCTATTAGAAGTATAATTTTTAGTTTGTGTTGTTAAAACTGCATAACAAGGCAGGGATGCTTAAGCTATTAACAGCTTGTAATGTACAGTATTAAAAGTTAATCTTAGTTTTGAGAATCATTCTGACCTGTCTGTAATACTCCCATCTATTTCCTTCACTCATTTCTAGATGTATGGATGATAGTTCATGATCTGTTTCCTGGGTGGTGATGTTGTTAGCCAGACTTACGTTTTGAGGAATATTTTTAATGTCTTGAAAGTGGCTTTAGCACATTTTTTCAACCCAAGTTCCATTTCAATATCAGTGCTGAGATGCATAAAAAATATTTAGAAGCCAAGTAAAAATGTGTTTTTCTTCCTGTGGTGTAGCCATAGTATTTGTTCTTAAAGTATTGTGCTTAATTAAGTTATTGTGAGACAAAATAAAAAAGCTGATAATCAACTTTCTTGGAATACATTGGTTGCAATGAATAAATTTGAGTGCCTTAACATCAGGATAATTTTCATCCTCTTCGGATGATGGTTGGGCATGTTTTGTGGAGTTCTAGACACTGTCAAAAGGTCCATGATGTTACCATATTTTTCTTCCTCAATTTGATCTCTTTCAGTATTATACATTTTACAAGTAATTGACATGTGCTGTATGGGCAATATATCCTGTTCTTGTAGAAAATTGTGGGTTCTTTCTGCTACTATGGAATTCACAATCTTTTACATTGTTAGTAAAGAGGTGATAGGCCCTTATTCTTAAGATTTTCTCCTTTAGCAGATTTTGGGAGGAGGAATGCACTATGGACATTTGTCTGTGTTGCTTTGGATATTTGGTGTCCCAGTTGCTGGTTATGCTTACTATAGCCTCTGTTTCTGCAACAAGAGATCATCATACCATTTGTGGTATTCAGCACATTCAGTTTGTTTTTCTTGGTCTTGTATCTATTTCACTTTTACTATGCTTTTTTACCTTCCAAGATTTTACTCCAGAATCCTTCTATTGCAGGCAGGATGGGTACATTTTCCAATAGAATTTAATTTTTCATATTTTGGTTATAAAATATTTTCATTTTGTCAGAAATCCTTATTCTTTTGAGCATTTGTCTGAATGTGTTGCTTATCATGTTGTTGTTGATTTTAAGTAGCGCAGTGCAGTTTTTTACTTCGGCTTTTAGTGTTTCACATTTTAATAAAAAGAGATATGAGATGATACATATTTGAGGCACCCGAAGGCCAATCCCGTATATAATAAATAACATGCGGGTAATGACGCATTGAAAAGAAAAGAAATAACATTGTATTTGTGTCAAGTCTCCAAATCAAACTGCTCAAGATGGAGGAGCTTCCGCTATTATTGGCTCCTGGCAGAAAGAGGCGGGTCCGTGTAGGTGGATAACGGAAGTGTCGTCAAAGATGTCATGATCCTCCATCTTCTGTTCTGTAGAGAGAGGAACAGAAAAGGCATCAGTCATCTTTGTCTGAGCACTTAAACTGTCCCCCATGTGCACTAGTGTGACAATGTACAGTATTTTATGTCATGTTGTAGGGTATCATCTGCCAGGTCTGGAAGTTACCTTGTCTCATTGGGTTGTTGTGTAGTTCTTAGCTGCAGGACTTGTAATTTCAGAATCTTCTACTGGCCAACTTGTCAGAAAATTAATTGACTTAACTTCTCAATAATGAATTTCAGTTCTACTTCTGTTCACTTTTTGTTCTTTATTATATGACTAGACATTAAGCCCTTTACAATAGAACAGTAGTGCATAAACATTAGTAGGAACAGTCTATATTGAATGGCAAGGGACCTTGTATGTGGTTGTAATATGCGTCACTGTATTGTGTGCCTTTAATTTTCTCTCTCAGTAATACTGGTTTGTATTTCCGTAAAATGCCTGTAATTTTGTAGGGCAGTAATACAGTGGAACCTCGGTGGAATCGAAGTAATTTCCCCCATAGGATTGTATGTAAATACAATTAATCCGTTCCAGACCGTATGAACTGTATGTAAATATATATTTTTTTTAAGATTTCAAGCACAAATATAGTTAATTATACCATTGAATGCACAGCGTAATAGTAAACTAAATGTAAAAACATTGAATAACACTAAGAAAACCTTGAACAACAGAGAAAACTAACACTGCAAGAGTTTGCGCTATAGCCTTATTTACCTGCTCGCTAAAAACACCTTTTTAATGAGTTTTAAGCACAGGGAAAAAAATGAACATTTGAAAAATCCGTAATCTAATAAACAACCAAGAAAAGTAACATTGCAACAATGCACGCGTGCGCCTGTGTGTGTGTGTCTGACTCTGTCGCGGGCCTGCGTGTGTGTGTGTGTGTGCGTGTGTGCGTGTCTGTCTCTGTCGCGGGCCTGCGTGCATGTGTGTGTGTGTGTTTCTGTCCCCCATGTGGGCCTGCCTGTGTGTGTGTGTGAGTGTGTCTGTCGCACGGGCCTGCCTGCCTGCGTGTGTGTGTGTGTGCGTGCGTGCGTGCATGCGTGTGTGTGTGTCTGTCTGTCTCTCGTGCGTGCGTGCATGCGTATCTGTCTCTTGTGCGCACGCACCTGTGTGTGTCTCTCTCTGCACACACAGGGAATGCACAGGAAGAGACTGAACATGTGCCGTGTGGCCCCGCGCATGCGCACTTCACCAGAAGACACACTAACACGGACACCTGGACGCACACAGGGGTTTTATTAAAGAGGATGTGAAACAGCTTATTTACATTCATTTTCAGTTTAATATCAGGATTTCTTTGATCCCAGGTTTTATTGGCAGCCTTTGTACTACATATTAAGGAAGAATTATGTGAGGCTGTTGTAAAAGATGTAGCAACAAACAGCATAAAGGTTTGGGGTTTTCTGGCCCCGTATATTGTAGACAATCCACAATAATTCAAAAAAGCAGGTCAAAATATAAACAAAACAGTTGATATGCGCAACGCCCTTCTGAGGCGTTGTCGGCCATTTTATAGGGGAGGAGCCGGAAGTGGAGGAATGCTGGGAAGGAACCGTGAGGGAGGATGGGACTGCTGACGTCAGGAAAGATGGCGGAGGAAGGGCGGAAGTGGACGTACTGCGGGAAAGCTATGATGGCGGAGCGTCTTTTTTCCTGGAAGACAAAGGAGAAAGGTTAGTACCCGCCACTCCCTGCTGGCGAAGCGCCTTCAAGCGTTTAAGGTCCGTCCGCGGCCTCCTAATCAAGCAGTGCGTGACACGACCCCCTCAGCCCAAGACCGTCAGGTCGGGCGGACCTAACCGAGAGGTCGTGAATGCGAGAGGGCATCGGCATTGGCCTGAAGGCCGCGCGGTATAAGTGACCGTGGAACTTATAGGGCTGCAAGTCCAGAAACCACCTGGTGACCCGCAGATTCAACTCTTTGTGGAGGGACATCCACTGAAGCGCAGCGTGATCAGTCACCAGAGTGAATTCGCAACCCAACAGGTAGTACCGGAGATAAGTCATGGCCCACTTAATGGCCAGGGCTTCTCTCTCCACTGCCGCGTACCTGGCCTCTCGGTCCAGCAGTTTCCGGCTTAGGTACATCACGGGGTGTTCGACACCATCGATGCTTTGGCTCAACACGGCACCCAGGCCTGTGTCCGAAGCGTCGGTCTGGAGGATAAAGGGCAGCCCAAAATCAGGGGTCTTTAATACCGGTGCCGACGTTAGGGCCTTTTTCAGGTCATTGAATGCTTGTTCCGCCTTGTTGTTCCATACCACATGTAGAGGAGCGCCCTTCTTTGTTAAATTAGTCAAGGGTGCTGCCCTTTTGGAGAAACGGGGTACGAACCGGTGGTAGTACCCCACCAACCCCAAGAAAGCCTGCACCTGTCTCTTGGTATTCGGACGGGGCCATTCCAGGATGTCTTTGACTTTGGAACATTGGGGTCTCACCTGTCGTCGTCCCACAAGGTAGCCTAAATACTTGGCCTCCTTTAAGCCAAAAAAACACTTACGGGGGTTAATGCGGAGGCCGGCCTTAGCCAGTGTCGCAAGGACAGCAGAGACCTGCAATAGATGCTTCTCCCAGGTGCCGGAATAGAAGACGACGTCATCCAGGTAGGCGGCACTATAGGACTGGTGGGGCTTCAGCACTCTATCCACCAGACGTTGAAAGGTCGCTGGGGCCCCGTGCAGCCCAAATGGGAGGACCTTGTATTGCCAATGTCCACTAGGGGTGCTAAAGGCCGTTTTTTCTTTTGCAGATGCCGTTAAGTGAATTTGCTAATACCCTTTCGTCATATCAAGAGTAGTCAAGTATCGAGCCGCACCCAGCCGCTCGAGTAGGTTGTGAATGCGGGGCATTGGGTAGGCGTCGAACTTGGAGACCTGGTTTAGACGTCTAAAGTCGTTGCAGAACCTCCAGGAGCCGTCCGGCTTGGAAACGAGGACAATAGGACTGGACCAAGGGCTATGGCTTTCCTCAATAATGTCCATATCCAACATCCGCTGCACCTCCAGTTCCACTTCGGCGCGTTTTGCCTCAGGGAGTCTATAGGGCCTCTCCCGGACGATTACTCCGGGGTCTGTGACTATATCGTGCGCAATCAGCGAAGTCCAGCCCGGTGACTCGCTCACTACTTCAGGGATGGCGTGGATAGCCTGGGTTATCACCTGCCGCTGTAAGGGTGTCAGCTCGTCACCGAGGTTCAGGGCAGACGTGCTGGCAAATAGGAAGAGGGATCTACGAGTGTCGGGAGACTCGTCCCTGTCCTTCCTAGGCTTTCACAAATTGACATGGTAGATCCTCTTGCTCGGTCGACAATTAGGTTGTCTAACTAAATAGTCGACGAGCCCCTTTCTTTCCTTAACCTCATATGGCCCTTGCCAGTGAGCTAGCAACTTGGAGTGGGAGGTAGGAACGAGCACCATCACTCGATCCCCCGGGTGGAACTCCCGGAGGACGGAGTTGCGGTTGTAACACTGGGCCTGCGCTGCCTGCGCACGAGTCACGTGATCCTTTAGAAGTGGCCTGATTTTAGTGAGCCTGTCGCGCAGTTGCGCCACATACTCCAATATATTGGAGGAGGGAAGGGCCTCAGCCTCCCAGCCCTCTTTTAGTATGTCTAAAAATCCCCAGGGTTGGAGCCCATACAATAATTCAAAAGGGGAGAAGCCTGTAGAGGCCTGGGGCACCTCCCGGTGGGCAAAAAGCACGAGCGGTAGGAGCTGGTCCCAATTCCTGCCATCGGCGCTGACTACCTTGCGGAGCATCTGTTTAAGCGTCTGGTTAAAACGTTCCACCAGCCCGTCTGTTTGGGGGTGGTAGACAGACGTCTTCAGGTGCTTTATTCGCAGTAATTTGGCAACCTCCCTGAACGTATCTGAGGTGAAGTACCCTGGTCCGTGAGGACTTCTTTGGGGATACCCACTCTCGAAAATAGGTTGACTAATTCCCGTGCGATATTTTTGGTGTTAGCGGAGCGCAGGGGATCCGCCTCTGGGTATCGGGTCGCATAATCCACGATGATCAATATGTATTTGTGGCCACGGTTTGAGGGTTCCAGGGGTCCTACTAAGTCAACCCCTATTCGGTCAAACAGGATGTCTATCAGGGGTATTGGGACGAGAGGAGCGTGGTCCCTCCTAGGAATCTGGCGAATCTGACATTCCGGACAGGATTGACAGAAGCGCCGGACCTCCTCGCTGATCCCGGCCAGTAAAAGCGGAGCTTGATTCTCTCCATGTTTTCGCCCCGAGGTGGGCTAGGAGGTGAGCGTGAGCCAGTTCACATACCTTCCGCCGGAAGGTACGCGGCACTAGCAACAATTTCCGCACTTCACCCTCGTGGGTTGCCACCTGATACAACAGATTATTCTCCAGCACAAAGAAGGGCTCGCGTGGCATGGAACTGTCAGCTTGTGAGCTGCCTGGAAGAATAATCGCATTCCGGGCAAACCGTAGGGAATCGTCATTCCACTGCTCCCTTTTAAACGAGGCAGGCGTGGACAGAAATTGATGGTCCAAATTGCTCAGGGGGTCTTGTGAGCGGGTTGGCGGAAGTGTTCCCTGGCTCGTCCCTTCTCCGGTGGGTACTTCCGGGTCAGAGTCCGTCGCCTGAGAAACTTCCCCCGATGTGCTTGCGTCATTATGGCTTGCCTCAGAGCATGGCGTGGATACCGCGGGAAGGGTGCCTCGCCCCCTCATAACCAGACCTAGTGAGGCCCCGGGAGCGATGTTCGTCTTACCGCTTTTCCTGTGCGACCAGTTTTGTCCCAAAATTACTGGATAGGGGGGATCGGGCAACACCGCGACCGTCAAGTTGGAAACTTGCCCCTTCCACTTGGTCTCCCCATGCACACAAGTGACTTGCAAGTGCTGCGTAAGCCACTGTCGCGGTAATACGTAACGGCGAGCGACAATGTTGCTGCCGGAGTCAAATAAAGCTACCACCGAGTGCCCGTTTAATAACACTACTCCCGTGTTTGGACTTGCCAGCGAGTGCGACGGAGCACAGTACCTTTCAGCGGTGGCCGAGGTGCAGTCCATCGGCTCCGATGAGGTGTTGAGGGGACAGGTCGGCAGTAGATGGTCGGTCTCGTCGCACTTGTAACAGTGCGGGAAGGCCGGCTTTTCTTTAGGCCTCTGCGGTGCTTCCGCAGCACGTAAAGTGGGCTTGGGGGTGGCTGCCCGTCCCTGTTGGTTCCCACAAGCGTGCCTTTCCGACCCCCCGGCTTGGTAGACCGCGAGCTGACGCTCCAGGACTTCCAGGAGGCCTGGCATGTCCTTATAGGGATGTCGCCGGACCTGCTGGGCGAGGGAGCTTGGCAAGGCGTTTACCAGGCCCTCACAGGCCACCTGTTCCACGACCTTCCGGGCTTGGGGACCTTCGGGCCGTAACCAGCATCCCATCTTCCCCCAGAAGTCGAAGGCCTGTGCACGGACCGGCTTCTCCGGGTCAAACTGCCAGCTCCGCCATTCAGTCGCTTGCTGGCCCGGCGTGATGCCGTAGCGTGCCAGGATCTCTTGCTTTAGGAGGTCGTAACTCGCGGCCTCCTCCTCGGGGAGGTCGTATTGCCGCTGCGCTGGTCCTTCAGGTAGGCGCCAGAATGGACGCCCACTGACCGCTGCCACTGACCGCTGCCACTGACCGCTGCCACTGCTCCGGTGGCCGTCCGCTCGAAGATGCCGAGGTATGACTCGATGTCATCCGCCTCTGACATGGCTACCAGAGGCGGAGGCGTTGGACGAGGCGGATTGGGTCTTACCCTTCGGGCTTCTGCCAACATTGCCTTCGTGTCCTCCAACTCGCGGGTGGTGGCGGCTTGCGCCTGCTGCAGGGCCAGGATCTGGGCATTCATTCCCTGCAGCACTGTATTAAGGTCCTGCCCTTCAGTCATCTCTCTCGGGCTGGAATCCTGCCGACTATGCCACTGTGAAAGATGTAGCAACAAACAGCATAAAGGTTTGGGGTTTTCCGGCCCCGTATATTGTAGACAATCCACAATAATTCAAAAAAGCAGGTCAAAATATAAACAAAACAGTTCATATGCGCGACGCCCTTCTGAGGCGTCGTCGGCCATTTTATAGGGGAGGAGCCGGAAGTGGAGGAATGCTGGGAAAGAACCGTGAGGGAGGATGGGACTGCTGACGTCAGGAAAGATGGCGGAGGAAGGGCGGAAGTGGACATACTGCGGGAAAGCTATGATGGCGGAGCGTCTTTTTTCCTGGAAGACAAAGGAGAAAGGTTAGTACCCCGCCACTCATTAGCAACACTTATTTATAAAAAAAATATGTTCCCTCGTATCTCCAAAGGGGACCCAGGCCCTCCTCTTCTTTTCGGACATCCTTTGGGAACTATCCTCCATGCTGCAGTTATTCAGCACAAACAACAAGAAGCTCTTTTTCCACTTCAGCCACTCAGGGTAAAGTAGCTTTAATTTAGGCAAGTCCTTAGTCCTGTCCAGATCTCTCAAATGATGGAATTTAACTGACATGTCAATTTGAACTGGACTAGTTTTTCCTGGGTTATTTTTTTATGGACTGTTTATAAAAAGTAAAAAACTCAATAATTTTTACTTAGATGTGAATGTGCAGTTTATAAAACATTACTGACATGAGCAATTTGGATGTGGCTAAAATTACAGAAGTCCTCCAGTAATAATTACTTTACCTCACCTCTTGGTGTAAAATTAATCATATTTGAATAGGGCTTAAGAGTATTATGTACACAATAATAAAATTCAAGAACCCAGTGACCAAGTACAGAGGTCAATCCAAAAACCTTGCTATTACTGATAATGTTTATTAACCTATAAGATTAGGATTATATTATAGCAGGTGTTTTTTCACTTGGAGCACAGGCAGGGGTTAAGTGACTTACTTTGGAAGAGGCAGCAATTAAGCTGGTTTCCTTGTAAATATCCAGTACTATACATCATGCGATTTCCCAAACAGACAATACAAAAAGTGAGATAGGGCCAAGTGCATAATGCATGTGTGAGTTGTATCGTAAAGTATTTGATATCAACAGGGGATGGTAGAAGGCATGAAAATGACTTTGAACGAGAGCATGGAATTGAACAGTGGTGTCAGAACTCCAGCTATCATCGGGAATTCATTCATTTATTTATTGTCTGAGCTCTTTCAAATACTGGGTTGAGGAGAAAGATGCAAAAAAGGAATCAATTCATAAGACAACAATCAGTTGTAGGTATACATGCTAGTTTTCAGTCAGCCTTACATACATATACAGTGGTGTGAAAAACTATTTGCCACCTTCCTGATTTCTTATTCTTTTGCATGTTTGTCACACAAAATGTTTCTGATCATCAAACACATTTAACCATTAGTCAAATATAACACAAGTAAACACAAAATGCAGTTTTTAAATGATGGTTTTTATTATTTAGGGAGAAAAAATCCAAACCTACATGGCCCTGTGTGAAAAAGTAATTGCCCCTTGTTAAAAAATAACCTAACTGTGGTGTATCACACCTGAGTTCAATTTCCGTAGCCACCCCCAGGCCTGATTACTGCCACACCTGTTTCAATCAAGAAATCACTTAAATAGGAGCTGCCTGACACAGAGAAGTAGACCAAAAGCACCTCAAAAGCTAGACATCATGCCAAGATCCAAAGAAATTCAGGAACAAATGAGAACAGAAGTAATTGAGATCTATCGGTCTGGTAAAGGTTATAAAGCCATTTCTAAAGCTTTGGGACTCCAGCGAACCACAGTGAGAGCCATTATCCACAAATGGCAAAACATGGAACAGTGGTGAACCTTCCCAGGAGTGGCCGGCCGACCAAAATTACCCCAAGAGCGCAGAGACGACTCATCTGAGAGGTCACAAAAGACCCCAGGACAACATCTAAAGAACTGCAGGCCTCACTTGCCTCAATTAAGGTCAGTGTTCACGACTCCACCATAAGAAAGAGACTGGGCAAAATCTGCATGGCAGATTTCCAAGACGCAAACCACTGTTAAGCAAAAAGAACATTAGGGCTCGTCTCAATTTTGCTAAGAAACATCTGAATGATTGCCAAGACTTTTGGAAAAATACCTTGTGGACTGATTAAACAAAAGTTGAACTTTTTGGAAGGCAAATGTCCCGTTACATCTGGCGTAAAAGGAACACAGCATTTCAGAAAAAGAACATCATACCAACAGTAAAATATGGTGGTGGTAGTGTGATGGTCTGGGCTTGTTTTGCTGCTTCAGGACCTGGAAGGCTTGCTGTGATAGATGGAACCATGAATTCTACTGTCTACCAAAAAATCCTGAAGGAGAATGTCCGGCCATCTGTTCATCAACTCAAGCTGAAGCGATCTTGGGTGCTGCAACAGGACAATGACCCAAAACACACCAGCAAATCCACCTCTAAATGGCTGAAGAAAAACAAAATGAAGACTTTGGAGTGGCCTAGTCAAAGTCCTGACCTGAATCCAATTGAGATGCTATGACATGACCTTAAAAAGGCGGTTCATGCTAGAAAACCCTCAAATAAAGCTGAATTGCAACAATTCTGCAAAGATGAGTGGGCCAAAATTCCTCCAGAGCACTGTAAAAGACTCATTGCAAGTTATCGCAAACTCTTGATTGCATTTATTGCTGCTAAGGGTGGCCCAACCAGTTATTAGGTTCAGGGGGCAATTACTTTTTCACACAGGGCCATGTAGGTTTGGATTTTTTTCTCCCTAAATAATAAAACCATCATTTAAAACTGCATTTTGTGTTTACTTGTGTTATATTTGACTAATGGTTAAATGTGTTTGATGATCAGAAACATTTTGTGTGACAAACATGCAGAAGAATAAGAAATCAGGAAGGGGGCAAATAGTTTTTCACACCACTGTACATGTCTTTGGGATATGAGAGGTTACCAAACTACAGGGAGAAAGAGACATGGACATGAAGGGAATGAGCAGGTTTTACATGGAAAATGCCCAGTCTGTTAGAGTAGTAAGGCATCAGTAACCACTACAGCAGAATTCATGATCCAACATTGGGAATAATTTGTAAGTTGACATTTTTGTTCACTTGACTATTTTTATAAAGCAGTGGAGGATTTTATTTAGTTTCAGACTTAGGTTTCTGTAACACTTTAAAATTGCGCAACCTTTTGTTATTGTCATATCAAATTTTATCTGTAGTTTAAGCTAACAGGGTCAAGTCAGGTTGGGGAACATGCACTGGTACAGCACATTGTCATGCCCACCACACAATGAAACAGCTTGGGAACTCAGTTGGCAACCACCCAAGCAGACATGCGGTCCAGTCCCAACCCCCCCAGAAATGACTATCTGTCTGCTGCAGCCAGGTGTTACGTCGGCATCCCCTTAATCTGGTTTAGCCGCTCGGGTCCTCAATGATGAGGACCTTGCGAACTGGATGACCTATGGGGAATCACGCCACATGGCTGTAGTGACGAAACTGGCGCTCCCTCACAATGCAGGTAATGTGCCTCATTTGGGACACCATGAGCAACTGCTCATTCGATACAAAATCAAACTAGCGGTACCGAAGGATTCTTTGACGAGACACAGTACTGAAGGAGTCCAGTCTTAATCTCAGGTCACTGGATAGCGTCCATGTCTCGCAACCATATAGCAAAACAGGAAGCACCAGGACTCTAAAGACTTGGACCTTTGTTGTTTTGCAGAGATATGGGGAGTGCCAACACACCCCTTTCCACGGTTGTGATGACCACCCATGCTCTTCCTGATGAGGTTGTCATTCCCTTCGCAGATAGGCAAACTGCTGATTTCTGTGCCCAAGAGCTCATTAAAAGCCTGGATTTTGGTTTTTATCCAGGACACTTGCAAAATCAGACACTCAGATTCTTCACTCTGTCTGTCTAGAGAATCGATCAGGGCTTCCATTGACTCTGCAAAGATCACAGAATAGTCGGATAGTCAAGATCAGTGAATCTCTCTTCACCAAGAGAGGCCCCACAGTCACTGGATCCCATGACCCTGCCCAACACCGAGTCCATGCAAGCATTGAACAAAGTAGGAACAAGAACACACCCCTGACAAACCCCAGAATCAAGTGGGAAAAACGCAGAGTTTCTGCCTTTACTCTTCACGGCACCCCCAATACTAGTGTACAGGCCGGCCATGATATCTAACGACTTTTGGGGGACTCTGTGAAGCCTTAGGATGTCCCACAGGGCAGCTCAATCAACTGAGTCAAAAGCTTTATAAAAATCGACAAAGGCTGCAAAGAAAATTCTGTTGTTCTATGCTAGCTGCATTTTTATGAAGTTGTTTTTGACATTTTATACACAAACTACAAAATCAAAACCACCAAAGCCATCCCATTATTTAGTAGGCGTGATTGGTTAACTTTCCTACTTAGTTATGATTGGTATCACACCTTTACCTGGCTGTGATGTGTACCTAAATTTCCATAACATTTTCTTAGTAAGCCTACTGGAGCTTGTAATTTTAATTTCACATATCGTGCTTTTCAAGAGTTGTTGTGAGTGACCCATATTCTGACTTGTCAGGGATGAGTGATTATTTAAATTCTAGTTTTCCAGGTTGATGGGATTAACAAAGAGACAGCTATAGAAAAAAAACAAACAAACAAACATACATAAACAGTGCAACACTTTGCTATTTTGCATCCTGTAACCCAGTTAAGTATGCATTCTGTGAACCTCCTGAAATATAAATGTATATATAACAAAGTGAATGAAATGTAGACAGTGTCACAAATATTGCCCAGTGATGTTGAACATTAGTAGATTGAGGAGCGCCTCGGGTGTCCAATCAAAATCATGGCAGGTATCAGGTGAAACATAATGATAATCAGTGTTTGGTGTCCAATCAAAATCACACCAGATGTCAGGTGAAAGTTAATCAAGCTGCAGCCCATTTTGGAAGCTTTAGTTGACATTAATTACTGGTAAAAATGTGACTTTTCTTCAGGATCACCATGCTTTTGCATTCATAATGACTACAACTTTCCTGAAGAAGCCTGAACTGCCTTGAAAACTTATATATTTTAATCTATTCAATTAGGCAATAAAAGATGTCATTTTGCTTGACTTCTCATTGCATTCATAATGAGTGATAATGTCCCAGGTAATGTGCCAACTTTTTGCAAATTGAAGATTTTCTGTTTACTGATGTGACTTTTGCAAATTTTTATATTTTGTTGATTTTTTTCTATGAGAAAAGAACTCTACAAAATGAATTCTGCTTTTATCCAGTTGAACCATTTTAGAAATGTTTATTTGTGGGTTATTTTGTTCATGGGCAATAGCAACCTATTTATGAGAAATGAACAGAAAGTATGTAGTTGGATAATTCCATTGTATTGGATCAAACTCTTTGGCCTCCATAGTGGATCCATTATGGCAGCCATGCTTACAGTTTAATATGCTAGACCCTTCTCATATCAGTGTAGTGTTACTAATGTTCCCTGGATTGAACCAATTTTAGAAAATGACTGCATTATACAGTATATTAAATCTTTATGATTTGCAACACTTGGATTTGTCCCAAAGATAAAATCATAGTAAACCAAAAGGAGGTTTTACAGACAAATTAATTAAACAAAATAAGCAAATAAACAAATGTTGTTCTTACCCCCTTGCTGTACTCAATAGGTCCACTTCGTTCCCTGCTTAAAAATCTTGATTTCCCTTCTGGATTGGAGCTTTGTCTTCAGATATAGTTCGACACTGAGGTGCCACTTTTCACAATGTGCTTGTGTACTTAACCAAGACTTAGAAGCAATAATGCTTTTCCACTCTAGTGGTGTTTGATTTTCATTCTGACTGAGAAGTGCTTGTTAAGTGTTTCTGATACAGTACAGTATGACAGAGATTTTTTAACCACCGAATGAGCAAGACAGGTCACCCACAGAACTGCATTTGTTTCAGAGATGATTGTCACACCAGACAAGGAATGGAAGAGGAAATGATTATTAAGAAATTCTGACATTTTTCTTGAGTTAATTAGAAAATAAGCAGCAGGCTACTTAGCAAATAAACCTTTTTAGCTGAAATATCTGAAATACTTAGAGCACAGAAAAAAGAAAAGAGGCTTTTATTATAAATAAGCCATCAGTCTCCTAAGAAGGGATTTTCTGCAACAGAAGCTGAACAGAAAAGACTAATTTTACCGATTAGTTTATCTAAAGCCAATGGGATTCATTGTGTGGAGCTGGTTTTCTTGAACCACAGACCTTAATATTGAACAATTGCAAAAACTGAAAAAGGAGTTAAGAAATATTGCATGTGACGAAGCAATAACAGTTAGGCTGGAGTTATACTTCAAGCGACGCGACGCATGCTGCAGCGGATGCAAGCGTTGTAGTGTTTATACTTGCGCGCGTACTTTACGTAAATCTGGAGGAATCCACCAGGTGGCAGTGCGAGATATTATCGAGGTGAGAACATGTTCGGCTTCTCTGTGTTGTGAATTGCCTAAAACACCTATTAAATTCCGATAACACCTTACCGCAATATCTCTGAAAAATATGTTTATTGATTAAATTCATAAATCCAGGGATGTATGTGTCCATTCCAGGAAGCATTGGGCACGAGTGAGAAACAATCCCTTGACGAGGCCTGAGCTCATCGCAAGGTGAATACAAGCACACACATACACTAGCGTCATTTTAGCGGCACCAGATCCCCAAATCTGCATATCTTTGGAAGGAAACCGGAGCACAGTGTGGAATACAAGCAGGAAATACCAGCAACATAACTCCCTGCGAGACAGCAGTGCTATCGCTCCGCCACCGTGACACCCCCATGTGTATAATTATTCCCCCATGTGTGTAATTATTAACAGTATTCATTATTTAAACGAAATTATATGTAAAATGTTACATACACATTTTAATGCATTTCATCATGAAAGTGATATCAAGTATAAATCTAAAGATTCTAAATGTGCAGAGAGTTGGAATATCATACATTTAATTTGTTCTTTTTGGCGATCTATTGCTACTTTCCACTGCTGAAGCAAAATGCCGACATACAGATGCATTCGTGGTGCTTTTATATTCAAGCATATTCCCGATCGTAATGACATGATACATTTTAAAAGTCTCACATACCATCTTTTGTGCCATCTAATTTTTATTGTTTTACTTTACCTGCTGTCCGGTCCAAGTAGCGATTAAAAACTGGGATAACGTTTACGACCGTCTGCTTTAATGATAAAGTAAACTACGAGGTTAAAGTGGACATTTCAAGATTAAAGCCGAAATTTCCACTTTAATCACAAAATACATGTTTTCACCGTGTCCTTTATTTTTTTCTCAGTGGCTCAAATATAACGCTATACATTATGTTGCTGTTGTTAAGTTGCAAAAATTTAAAAATAAAAAAGACATATATAAATGACACGATACATTTTAAAAGTCTCACATACCATCTTTTGTGCCGTCTATTTTTTTTTTTCTTTTTGCAACTTCACATCGGCAACATAATGTATAGCGCTGTATTTGAGCCATTCATCAAACAGCAAAGTGCGCACATCGATCCCCGAAGGATCTCCATAGAGGCTTGCTGTCACATGTAGATAGTACAGAGACTCTGACGTCACGTTCCGACTTTTAGCACACTGCGCCCCCCGACTTTTTGCTGGTACTGCAACTCGCGCACACGTCTCGTTAATTTCTGAGGACCTGCTCAGAGGACGTGTGAAATGAACGCTGGGAACACGTGGCAGCCATGATGCAGGCGCGTACGCGATCTGAGCGTGAAGTATAAATGAGCCCTTAGAAATGAAGCAGACTCTTGAGGACACTTTTGGAAATAAAGAGAAAGTGTGTTTAAATGGAAAACAGAAGTAATAACTGATTATCATTGATTTTGCGGGCACTTAGCCAAGTAACAAAATGCCAAATTGAGATATATTGCACTTAAAATTGAACAGCAAAACTGATTTTTAATAAAAACCATATATGGAAAAACCTAGAGACAGAAATCTCAAATGGTCTATATAACAGGGGAATAGAAAAAAAATGTTCAACACAGAAAAAAAACATTCTAACAATATGTCCTAATTTGTTTGACTTTTATTGTGTACAGTTGGAGTACAAGCAACCTTAGTGAGTTGCTCAAGGTGACACAGAGGTAGTGATTGAAACTGCAACCATGGGATTTAAAGTCCATTACCCTAACCACTATGCGTCACTCGTTGCCTGATTAAAATTCAGCTTCTCACTTCACATCAAACATGACTGGACACTTTGGGTATCCTCTGTTGGTTTGATTACAGCATCTTCGAGAAGGCCTACCTGTAACCATCTAGCACATGAATTAAAAGGGCATCCATCAGTTAAGAGATTAAACCTAATGAATGACTTTTTACCTTTGTATTCCATTAATTGGTCATACAAAATCTTAAACTATTATCTATTCAATAGATTTATGATGTGGAACAGTCAATTCTATCATTATTTTTTATATATTCATTCTTATCTTGTCATAATTCATTTTTTATGTCTTATCCTGTTTATTATGTGCCACCATTTCATTTTTTTTTTGCGGGTGCAGGTTTTCAGGGTAATTGATTATAGTTATGCTACAAAACATGCAACTCAAAAAAATACCACAAAAAAATAAACTTGAAACAGGAGTTGTTTGCTATCATTTATTTTTTATTTGAATATAGTTGATACAATTTATAAGAATAAGCTAAATAATCTAATAAGCTAAATAAACCTTGCAAAAAGGAAAACAAGAATTAATGGTTTGATATAAAAACATTTCAATTGGTCTATAATTACTAAAATCCATTTTGCCTCATTTCTTAAGGATTGAAGTTACTTTTGCAAGCTTCCAGTTACCATGTACACATTCTGTCAAAAGTTTTAGAACACCTCAGCTTTTCCAGTTTTTTTTTTCAAATTTAATTAGTTGAAATGCAATGAATGACCTAAAATGGTGAAAATGTAAGCAGTAACTGCAGGAGGTTTAAATTTAAAGTTTAGGGATAGCAAAAACTGAAACAAAAAGCCATTCTGAATTTTACAAATGGGCCTTTTTCAGAAAACAACTAATAGGTTACAACCTACAAATGTTCTGTAGCAATTAAAGTAAATTAAGCCTTGCAAGTTTAAGGGAACAATTTGTACAGGTGTCCCAACTTCTGTTGATTACTTAAAAAACCCTGTTTGTATTAAAGCAGAGTTAGAACAAACTGTTCCTACACCCTGTGAAGTACTACTTGGGCAATGTTACACTGCCGAAAGCTTTAAATTCCAGTAACAATGGCAATTAACAAATGGAATGAGGCAGGGCATAATTACCCTTAGAAGTGTGGGCGTTTCATTTAGAAAAACTGAAAAAAATTTCAGTGTCAGTGAGTGTAGCATCCTACACAATCCAAAGACAATTGGAAACCGGAAGAAACTCTGATTAGAGATCAGGCAGACCCAAAGTCACAACGCAATCACAAGACAGGTTTCTGAGGGTCACCAGCTTGCATGATAGGCGACTCGCAGCACAACAGCTTCAAGCACAGCGTAACAGTGCTCTTAAAAAGCAAGTCTCAGTTTCTGTTGTGAAGAGACTTTGTGCTGCAGGGTTGACAGGGCAAGTTAGCAGTAAGAAAGCCATTCCTTAAATAAGGCTGTAACGTAACAAAATGTGGGAAAAAGTGATGCGCTGTGAATACTTTCCGGATGCACTGTATCTATCTATCTATCTATTGTGAACGCTGGCCCCGGCACAGACAGACGGACATCATATTTGCACCCACACACCGTTTATTTACACTATTTACAATCATATAAATGTCACGTGCACTCACGAACCCCAGTGCCTCTTGCACTGATTTCCCCAAAGTCCAGGGCCCACAGTCTCTTTGCCTTTGTCCTGGCCGCCTCCCGTCCTCTCTCTCCAGCTCCGTCTGCTTCCTCCCGACTTCCACCAATGACTGGAGGGAGGCGGCCCCTAAATAAGGCTCCCGGATGAGCCCCAGGTGCCTCCGCCATCTGCTCCTTGGCCACGCCCCAGCGTGGCGGAAGTGTCGGCTGCCTTCCTGGCAGCCCTCCGGGCGCCACACAAAGTCTTCCCCCCGGTACTTCCTGGTGTGGCGGAAGTGCCGGGCTCCCGGGATAATTAGGCACCGGGGCGCCGCCTGGCGGTGGCCACGGGTCCCTACAGGGCTGGGCTTCAAAGCCCTGTACCCGAGGCCCCCTGCCTAACCAGGACGGACGCCCCACTCTGTCTGGAGGAGGCACTCGCCCTCCTCCGGTCCTCCAAGCGCCCCGCCGGGCTCCTGCCCCGACCGCAACCGCACGGGATAAACCCGCCATCGGGGCGCCGCCTGGCGGTGACCACGGGCCCCTACAGGGAAGGGCTTCCATGCCCTCAACCCGTGGCCCCAACAGAACCAGGACGGACGCCTCGCGGTCTGGAGGAGGCACAAGCCCTCCTCACGCCCTCCTGGCGCCCCGCCGGGCTCCCGCCCGCCGGGGCCACAGTGCCCCACCGCTAGCGAGGACATGTGGGTCCGAACGGCACAACCCGAAAGGGCAGCACGTCCCCAGCGAGGGTCCTACTATGTCCCCAGGGTCCAACACTGCACCCTGGGACATCTGTTCGCACCCTCGCCGCGCAAACGCCCCTGTGGTCTGCGCCGCTCTCGCCTCGCTGTTCCCCAGCGGGTCACTGTAGGCCTCCCGCGTGGAGCACTCCGCGAGCGCCCGCTCCAGGCGGGCAGGTCCCCGCCGACGCCGGCCTCAGCGCGCCGGGCTTCGGCCTGTAAAATAAAGAAAAGAGGGCCAGAAGCACAGCCAGGACACTCATCCCGAAGCGCCCGCCGGTCTCCGACGACCGTGCTTCTGCCCCTCCGACAGCCCCCAACTTGCCTGCTGGAGTCCTCCGCCGCAGGTTCCATGCCCGTCCGCTCGCCGGCCTCGGCACCGCCTCGCAGGCAGCTCGCCCATCCGCCCAGGGATCTCCTCTGCCCGCACAGAGGACGGCCCTTCTCGGACGCGCGCACCCAGCGCGCGTCTTCCTATCGGAGGAACCGCATTCACCCTTCGGTTCCTCCTTCTTTCTTGGACGCGTTGACGGTCTGGGTCTGAGCACAGCAAAGCTCAAATCCAGCCCGTCTGCGCCCAGGCAGAGCGACAGGAGACAGCTGCAGGCTTGGAGCGCAGGGCGCTAGGACCCAGGGCACTCAGCAGCCCCGATCCTACCAGCCCCTGCATATTCAAGCTCCTCGCCGCGCTAGCTGTCTGCGCCGCCGCGTCCGCTGTTGGGAAGTTGCCTACTCGGAGCCGCCGTCCGTAATCGGTCACGGCCATGTTCGCGAACCCCCACTTGCTCTACGGGACGGTAATACTCACCACCCCGCCGTGTTCTGCCGGCCTCGGTTCCAGCGCCCGCGCCCGATCCTCCGTCTCACGCGGCGTCTCTCCCGACGCGACTGCCTTTCCCATCAGCTGCTCACACTGAGCGGCGAGAACACGTAGCAGCTCCTCTAAGGACGGCTTGGCGGGCGAAGGACTCCTCCGACACACGCCGAGCCGCTGGTGGAGAGAGAGAGACAGACGTCGGTGGGCTTACCTGTTCATCAGCTCCACGCGACGCCTGCCTCCTCTGGGCCACTCCCTCTGGCCCAATCGGGTCTCGGTTTGGCACGAGACTGGCATTCCTTGGGCCCGCCTCTATCCAATCATCGGCGGGCACGCAAGACACACCGCCAATCCGTGCCTGTCAGCGGCGGGACATCCGCCCGCGGCCATCTTGCCTCCCCTGCTCCGAGTGCGGAGGCGTGCCTCTTCGCGCGTTGTGACTGCGGGGCGATTCCTTGAGCCGCAGCGGCGCTCAATCCGCAGCCCTCTTCGCTGCCTCCGCCGCCGCGCTGCCGACAGCCCGTGGCCGGCGTGCTCGCCACGACGCGATCCGCTCGCCCCTCCCTGTCAAACAAAGGTAAGTCCGACCCGAAGGGCCGGCGATTGCAGGGCAGGGCACTCACCTCCCGAATCCCGTCATGCCTCGGCGCGGCCTTCAGCGGCAACGCCGCCTGGCTGTCCGCCCCGACAGCGCGACTTTCGAGCCCGCTGCGCCCGGGCGATGTCGGGTCCTCCTCCGCACGGGGAAAGCTATTCCGCTGTCCGTGGCGGTTTCTGGGCAACGCCCGCTGGTTGTGCGGGCGCCCCCGCGCCAGTGTGTGGGGTCCGCTGCTGCGCTGGGCCGTTCACAGAAATTGATTGTTTGAACCCAGGTCCCCGCCTTGTCCCAGGCGGAGCATCCTGCCGACTACGCCACTGTGAACGCTGGCCCCGGCACAGACAGACGGACATCATATTTGCACCCACACACCGTTTATTTACACTATTTACAATCATATAAATGTCACGTGCACTCACGAACCCCAGTGCCTCTTGCACTGATTTCCCCAAAGTCCAGGGCCCACAGTCTCTTTGCCTTTGTCCTGGCCGCCTCCCGTCCTCTCTCTCCAGCTCCGTCTGCTTCCTCCCGACTTCCACCAATGACTGGAGGGAGGCGGCCCCTTAAATAAGGCTCCCGGATGAGCCCCAGGTGCCTCCGCCATCTGCTCCTTGGCCACGCCCCAGCGTGGCGGAAGTGTCGGCTGCCTTCCTGGCAGCCCTCCGGGCGCCACACAAAGTCTTCCCCGCACTTCCTGGTGTGGCGGAAGTGCCGGGCTCCCGGGATAATTAGGCACCGGGGCGCCGCCTGGCGGTGGCCACGGGTCCCTACAGGGCTGGGCTTCAAAGCCCTGTACCCGAGGCCCCCTGCCTAACCAGGACGGACGCCCCCACTCTGTCTGGAGGAGGCACTCGCCTCCTCCGTCCTCCAAGCGCCCCGCCGGGCTCCTGCCCCGACCGCAACCGACGGGATAAACCGGCATCGGCGCGCCTGGCGGTGACCACGGGCCCCTACAGGGAAGGGCTTCCATGCCCTCAACCCGTGGCCCCCAACAGAACCAGGACGGACGCCCCCTCGCGGTCTGGAGGAGGCACAAGCCACACTATCTCATTATTGATAGCATTCAGGTAAGCATTTTTAATGTGTTGCTTATTTGAGTTTTGCACTTTAACCTTAGGTTAGAATTTACGTTACTATGCATTCTTATTTCACTACTGTTTATGTTAGATAATTTAAATACAATATGACATCATAAACCTTCTGAAATACAACAAGCAGATCTGCATGTGCGACACAATCAAGTCAAGGCTGCACAGTAAACACACTCTATAAACAGAAATCATAGGAAAATAAGGATTTACATTAATGTTATATTTTATTTTTAGCAATTAAAATAATTTTACTATATAAACAACATATAACGTTACTTAAATAATATTGTTTTTTTTGTATAGAATGACAATTGCATCTTAACAAGACCTTTTACATTTAATAAAATAATAGCAAACACAAAGGCTGATGTTGAGGCCTTCTAATATGGCAGTCATCATGGAGAGAATTTCTCAAAGCCTAAACTTTTATAAAAATGAAACAAATTGCTTTAGTAGAGACAGTATGGTGATTATAATCAGAAGTTTTTAATTCATAGAATGTTAATGTGGAGAATAAACTGTGGAGTAATAAATGGCTTTATTTTAACTTGCAGTATTAGGTGTGTGGTGAGAAGTCAAGCCAAATGACACTTTTTATTGGCTATCTAAGCAGATTGCAATATGAATGCTTTGGAGGGAACTCAGGCCCCTTCTTCAGGCAAGATATGTATGTGTGATATGCATTGATAATATCTGTATTGATAATATCTGCATTGATAATATCTGCCTGAAGAAGGGGCCTGAGTTGCCCTTGCATATTGAAATCTGCTCAATTAGCCAATAAAAGGGGTCATTTTGCTTGACTTCTCAGCCCATTCATAATGGCTAACATGGTACAACACCCTAGTACTACGGTATTAGTTGTGCAAACGAAATCCAGTTGTGATTGTCTCCATATCTTTGTATATTTTTCACAACATTATGGAATTTTGCTTTCACATCATGTGACACAGGGTGGCATGTTGGCACAGTTGTAGCACTGCTGCCTCGCAGTAAGGTGAGCAGGTTTGCCATTTGCATGTTCTCCCCTTGTCTGTGTGGGTGTCCTCCAGGTGCTCCAGTTTCCTCCCACTGTGCAAAGACATGCAAGTTAGGTGAACTGGGCCTTGTGTGTGTTTCCCCAACGATGGACTGGCATGCTGCCCAGGGCTTGTTCCTGCCTTGTACACTATGCTAGCTGAGATAGGCTGCAGCTCTATATACGAGACCCTGGTCTGGATTAAGTGAGTCACAAAATGACATGTTATCATATGACACAGCTGTGTAGATTATATTAATCAGAAAGCAAAAACTCTGTTCTTGTCCAATGTGTGTGTGTGTGTGTGAGAGAGAGAATACATTCTGGTATTGAAAAGCATCCCATTTGGGTTTGGTTGCTGCCCTGCTTGCCATGCTACGAGGGTAGGCTCCTTCACCTTTGCTCTTGAACTGTACTAAGATGCCTTTTAAAGTGACTACATGAATGAATAGATGAGTTTCTTTTGTTGATTAGTTGGGCAGCATGGTGCTTTCTGGGTGCTCTCACTGCTTTACAGATCCAGCAACCTGAGTATTATTACCACACCTAACTGTTGTACGTGTGAACTCTGCATGTTCTCCCTGTGCAGAGAATTTGTCCTCCTGTTACAAAAATACAGGCAGGTTAAGTTGATTTATGATTCATAATTGGCCCCAGTATGTGAATGAGTTGGTCACGCATTAGACTGCCATCTTAATAATAATAATAATAATACATTTTATTTATATAGCGCCTTTCCCATGCTCATGGCGCTTGTCCAGGATTTGCCTGTCTGACCCTGAATTGGATTAAGTGGATTTGAGAGCAAATTATGTGTTATGTCAGTTGTCTGAGAGCATCAGTAAGTTACCAATAAATAAATAAATAAATACATCATAGTATTCTTAAAAGTAAAAGAAAGATGAAACACACTTTAGGGGAAAAGAAATAATAAAAAAAAATATCTTTACCTTACTAACACTTGAAATTATAATATACAGTAGATGTTTTTGCCCAATAATTTCTGCACTGGAAATCCACATTCAGTTTATAAAAGCTGTATATAGCACCTTTCATAGCGATTACAAATTGTGTTACAAAGCACTTAACATAATACAGATATGTATGTTTGGAAAATTAAACACATATATACTTAAATTGATACTTATATATTTGATTAAATGGAAAATTGGTAAGGTTTTACGATGAAAAAAACTTTATTAAATAATGTTTCTTGATTGACCATCTAGGGGGCGCTCCAACGGTAAATAGTATCCCTGAAGCCGTCTTCTGAAGCACTATCCTCGGCAGAACCTTACTGGAGGTACTGGTTAACAACGCGTTTTCAAGTTACAAAAGATCCCTGTATTTATTTCTTATAAAACACAAAAAACCCACAGGTAAAAATGTTTTTAGGGAATATATGTGTCAAATCAAAATAGATTTAAGCACACTTGTTTGTTATTGAAAGAATTAAAATTGTTATAAAGCAGTTTACAAACGCTCACATTGTGTACATAGGAAACCCCATTAGAAAAAAAAATATTAATAACTTAAAAAAATAAAACCAAATTCAATGCCATTTGGAAGACTGAAACATATCGATATTCTGTACAAACTGAAAAAATCAAAGCAATCCGTGAAGTGGATCATGAGATTTTAATATGTTATTTAAACACCTCTAAGCAAGTGCACTTTGGGTGACAGGTCGATCAGAAGGCTAAGACCATGCAGAGCATTTTTTGGAGCAACACAATTAGCAATTTTAAAGGTTGTTGACTTCTTAGATAATTATGTGTCAATTAATAATCGTATGTCTTCCCCCAGATAACTGCAATTTTTAACTTTTTTTCATGTTTTATGACCAAGACAACAGGTAGGGAACTTTTGTACCTTGAGTACTGCAAAATGGCAAATAAAAAAGAAAAAAGAAAACATTCTGGAAAAAAATGGTCATTAAGTCGAAGAGCAGATTAACATAAATGCAAACAATGCAACTCCCACTCTGAAAAACAAATTTAGTAATTTTTATGTGGAAAAAGAGAGAAAGATGCAAAACAGTCCTACCTTGCATCTTGAGTGATAGTGATATAAATGCAGGCAAAACAGACAATAACTTTGTATAATGTTAACGTTTAACCCCCCGGGTGGAATTGAAGAGTCGCGTAGTGTGGGGGAGGAACGATCTCCTCAGTCTGTCAATGGAGCAGGACAGTGACAGCAGTCTGTTGCTGAAGCTGCTTCTCTGTCTGGAGATGATACTGTTCAGTGGATGTAGTGGATTCACCATGATTGACAGGAGCCTGCTCAGCGCCCGTTGCACTACCACGGATGTCAAACTGTCCAGCTCTGTGCCTACAATAGAGCCTGCCTTCCTCACCAGTTTGTCCAGGCGTGAGGCGTCCCTCTTCTTTATGCTGCCTTCCCAGCACACCACTGCGCAGAAGAGGGCGCTCGCCACAACCCTCTGATAGAACATCTGCAGCATTTTATTGCAGATGTTGAAAGATGCCAGACTTCTAAGGAAGTATAGTCGGCTCTGTCCTCTCTTACACGGAGCATCAGTATTGGCAGTCCAGTCCAAGTTATCATCCAGCTGCACTCCCATGTATTTATAGGTCTGAACCCTCTGTACACAGTCACCTGGAAGTCCGATGTATACAGGCTGATCAGGACCGGAGAAAGTACAGTCCCCTGCGGCGCTCCTGTGTTGCTGACCACAATGTCAGACCTGCAGTTCCCGAGACGCACATACTGAGGTCTGTCTGTAAGATAGACCACGATCCATGCCACCTGGTATGAATCTACTCCCATCTCTGTCAGCTTGTCTCTAAGGAGCAGAGGTTGGATGGTGTTAAAGGCACTAGAGAAGTCCAGAAATATAATTCTTACAACACCACTGTTATGTATTAAAATAAATTCAATAATGATTGGTAGTCTTCCCAGGCAGCAGGGGGCGCCACAGTGGGGTTAAGAGATATCTTGGACAAGTGGTTACAGAAAACGTTCTTAGTAAAAAGCCTATTGTGCAGTTAACATAACTTCTGGCCTCAGTGTCTTATCATTGAATACCTGCCGTCATCAGCCTCAAATTACCTAGTATAACAACCAGTGCCTCTGTCCAATTGGGAGAGGGATCGGTGTAGCATATAGATGATGGACTCCACCGCTCCCACCTTCTCCTGGTATGCAAACTGCAGAGGGTCGAGGGCGTGGCGGACCTGATCGTTTTGCTCGAGAGACTGAGTGAGGAGTCTGAGTGTCTGGGCTTGCGAGTGTCCTGGATAAAAACTAAGATCCAGGCCTTTAATGACCTCTTGGGCACAGCCATCAGCAGTGTGTCTGTTTGCAGAGAGAGTGTTGACCTTGTTGAGAGGTTTAGTTACCTTGTCAGTGACATTCATGTCTCTGGTGGCTCTTCCTATGAAGTCCGTAGACGGATTGCACTTTACCAGTGCATGCTCCCCAACTTGACTTGACTTGATACTTGATTGCCTAATAAATAAGTTTTGTCCCATTTTGAGTTTATGAAAATCAAGTTAACATTGTTCAAGTATATCAAGTACCTAAAGCCTATCTGACTTGTCTGTTTTAAAATCTGTAAACTAGTAGTTTAACTTCTACCTTTTTTTTCTTTTATAAATACTTCAATAAAATATTTATTTCGTTAATTTATATAGTATTTAATCCCTATTATGGGTGTATTTTTGTTTTTTCTTTTGAGTTTTTACGCATGAAGAGTTTAATTTAAGTGTTCGTTTAGCAATTTATGTTGACCTAGCTATGTTACCCAGCTTTGGCTGGGATATGTCATATGACAGTAAGTAAGTGTCAGTTATAGTCTCATTGGTTAACTGGGTGTATCAAAAGTAAAATGTAACTAAGTGAATGCTTTTCTGTATACAAGATTTGTAGGTTTTTTTTACAAAAGGCCTAATGTTATTGGTAGGCAGTATGCTGTATTGATTAAGGCTTTTGACCTAGACGTCAAAGTTGCGGATTAAGGTTATGGATTCACATCCCGCTACTGACATTGCGCCATGAGCAAGTCACTTCACCTGCCTGTGTTGTCCAGTTGGAAAAAAAAAACAAAAAAAACTGTAACCAATTGTAACTCGAATGCTGTAAGTCGCCTTGCATAAATAAAAAGTAATGATAATATTATTACGTCAGTGGAACGGCTTACTCTTGAATATGCTGTGCCATAAGTAAAACATTCCTGCCATAGATCAATTCATGATTTTCCTAGTCATTTGGCCTTTGGTAATGTACATTTTAAAATACAATTTTACAGGAAAGTGCATTTTTGAATTGAAACAGGTAATCAGTATGAATAATGTGAAATCTGAGTATATATTATTGTCAGTATTAGATGTTTTGTGATTTTTATTTGCTTACATTGTTCATTCAAGTATTTCTTTTGTATTTTTGTCAGTTGCATGTGTTCCTTCTTTAAATTAACAGATTTTGGGGAGTTGGGGGTCGAGAGTGGTATCCCCGTTCAAAGTAAATAGATGCACATGTAAACGTAAAAGATTTCAGAGAGTGGGTGGAGGTCACCTTTTAAAATCCTTAGATGTTAATATATGTCTTGGGTCCAAAGACAGCACTTCTGCTCCTACTTGTCTCTTTCTCCCTTTTTGCTTCTAGTGAAGCAATGCATATGCTCACAGCCGTAACATCTAACACCCTCACTTAAGCTTTATAGTGCTTGTTATCCATTGTGACTCGCCAAAGTTTCTAATTGTATTTCATACCTCACCTCTCTTTTTTTCCAATCCAGGACACTGCCCCTTCTTAAATAGTGTGTCCATCCTTTTGATTAGTGGTGTTGTTGGCTTAGCCTGTTAATCGCTTTTACTCCATCCTTCATTTGCATCTTAGCACAGTGCAGAGTATGTACGATAGCATAATTTTAATATTATCGACAAATATTAATGAATTTTCTTTTTTTCTATATCATTACCAAATTTCAGTCAAATCAATCAAATCATTTTTGAGATTTTGGGGTATTAAGATTTTCTATTTGGTAGGGAGTTTACCCCTATTGATATATCAAAATGTCCTTCCTTGGTGGATATCTACTGCCCTAGATGTACCATCCTACCAAATTCAGGTTTTTGACTAAAAGAGAAACTGTTTTTTTCACGATAAGTGAATGAGTCAGTCAGTCAACTTTGTATTTTATATTATAAATAAAAAAGGTCATTGTCTTAACCATCTGTATTTTGTTTGTTTACACAGCTCTGCTGATATAGATCTGTCATCATGATTGTGACGTCACAGAAAGTGATGCTATAAATGTGGTGGCATTCACATTCTATGCTTTATTTCTGTATATTTAAAAATGTATTTCCCTTTAGAGCTGTTAGCTTTACTTACAAGTTGACCCTAGTGTTTTTGTAGTTCTGATTTTTTTTACTTTTGTCAGTATTTAGACTTCTGATTTCATTTTGACCTTTTGATCCCATTTGCTTGGTTCTCTTTTGATTTCCTGCTTATATGACCTTTGCTAGCCTTGTGACCATCTTCAGCACACCGTGTGTCATAATTTGCCATTTACTTCTCTTTTCAATGATTTTTCCTTGTTTCTCTAGTGTGGCAATCAAAAGTGTTTGCTGTTTTTTTTTATTTGAACAACAGCTCTTCTTTTTAGTTTTTCAGTAGTTTCCTATTATAGATCAAGCTAAAACTCCTTTTTTCATCCCATGCTTCTGTGCGTGTCTTATGATTGGATAATAAGTTGTGATCATGTAGTTGATGGAGGAATCTAGGGAGAAAAATAACTGACTTTACCTTTCACTTTTAGTTTATTTTCAAGTTTTCTAAACTTTTTTCTGGAAGGCTTGTGTACTTGTATTCAAGGCATCATTTCAGTCAACATGAATTATAAGCATAGGGCCTTCCTCTGCCCTTGCCAACAGCTGGCCTACTCTTTGGGTGATGTGGGAAACTTTTTTTCATGGTAAACAGCGCACTGTTGTTGACTTGTGATCTCTGATTTATATTTACTCAGTTTTGTTTTAATTTTATTTTGAACAGTTGAATGAATATTTTCTTCAGGATTTCACAGTACAGTGTATTTGTTATTTTGATCTTTGTTGCTGCCAGCATGCTGGGTTTCTTTACTCATCCTTTGACTACAAGAGCTCAAGTTTGATCTTTTGTAGTTTACATCTTGCTACGCTTGTTTGCAAAAAACAATGAGTGTTTCCAGATGTTCTGTGTGTTGCCTAGCCTTCAGTCTCAGGAAGATCTGTAAATCTATGAAAGTGCTTCCACTGCATTGAGGTTTGCTCTTTTCTGGCTGTTATCACATGTGTAGTCCAAGTAAGATTTTGGATGATAGTCTACATATTACATGTATCATATGTGCTTTGCTTGGAAATCTTATTTTTTAGTCTTCTTTAGACAGAAATCCTTTAATCTGTTATCTCAGCAGCTGTTTTAGGTAAAGAGAGTAAAGATTTAGGTATTGATTTTTGAACATGGCAAGCTCATATAAAAATGGGAATACCTATCAAAGAAGAAGAAGGAGAAGAAGAGTGTTTTTTTTGTAGGCAATAATCAATGTAACTGTTTCCTTGCAGATCCCTAAATACTTTCCTGTTTTTGTATTGTATTGTCAAATTGTTGATGAGAGCACATCTATAGTTACCATCAGAATATCCTCTAACCTTTTAAAGCCGGTCTATTCAAATTGCGGTCATTGTGCTACATGTGGCCCAGAAGCAACCTTGATTGGCCCAGCACTTGGACCCACCAGAAAAGAAGAGAAAAACTGACAAGAACACATTTTATGAGAATTAGAAATTCCTGCAGTAGTGCAGACCATGAATGTAATATTTCTCATAGCCTTAGCCACATTCAACCCACAATGCAGCGTGTTGTTGTGTGTCTAGAAGTGGAGGAGTTGCTTCTCTGGGGGAATCTCTTCCTGCTCTTTTACCATTCGCTCCTCTCTCACCCTGATCCTCTCACTCATCTCTCTCTGAGCCCTCACAAAGTGCTTTCCCCCAAGACTACACCCCCCATAGCCCATGCAGTGTCAAGACATGCCACAATATCAACACAGATGTGGTGATTTAAAATAAACTTGTGTCCCCTCAGTGTGCCATAGAGTTTGTATTCATTAGTGTTAGTTAATGTTATGAACTTGTTATGGGTTTGTGCATTGATAGCTTTGATAGTGGAAACAAATATTATTGATAATACTGTGCACTATTTTCTTTTTGTGGACTTTGAGATGTGCCTAGGTCAGATATGGCCAAAATGTTTATTTTTTTATTTCAAAAGTGGAAAGCTACTACCTCAGATTCTGTTCAGTTGTAGCTTTTTTATTGTTTCTTATGTCCCTGTGTCAGAAGTGACCAAATTTAAAAGGGAAACAATGGATAAGCATTACTTCATTACTTGTTTTTCAATGCATTAATTTAAGTTGGTTTAACATTTGTCATTACCTGCTGCTTACTGGCCACTGAAAATTTCTGGCTCAGCTAAATTTCTTGGTTTGAAAATCTGGCCTAACTGAATTTGTAATTGAATAGCCCTGATTTAATGGATGGCTATAGTATTTCTAGACCAGCATCCTGTTTTCGTCCTGCTTTGTTTCTAATTTTTCATTTTCTTTTTCTAAAGTGAATTTTGCATAATAAAATTCAATTTTAACATTAGGTTTTTCCTCTGAAGTTGTTTTCCAGTGGTTTTAAATTACTTGTGTCCTTTAATGCCACTATTTTAGTTGTTTGTGGGTGCTGCCTTCTTGTGGTGCAGTGGTGTTGTGTAATTAGTCCACTGTTTGGGGCAACAGTATAAACAGTCACTTTGGACCATTCAGGGTGATCCAGGGCGATCCAGGGTTTGGGTGTCAACTATAAAATTTACATTAATTTTTGCTTTTCATTTATTTTGTGGTTTCACACTTACAGACATAAACTTCAACTACAATTTAGTGTTTTGTTTTGTGGTTTGGTTAAAGATCATTTAATCTTGATGGTAACAAACTGAGTTCATTAATGTTTCTGCCCCCTGTTTATTCCATTTGCTCTACAGAACACTAACATATTAAAGGGAATGCAGATTGCAATTTTACAATATACAATTTGAAACAAAGATGCCATAGAAGAAAGACGTGTTGAAAGCACAGACTCAAGTCATCTGTTACTAGAATATGCGGTGTACTGACAAAGGCACTGGACTTTGAACCACAACTTTCTCACTTCAGTTCCTGTTTCCAAATTTCATTGTGACCCTGATCAAATCACGTAAACTGTCTGGGCTCTGAGTATAAGGAAAGGGCTATGTAAACAATTCTTGGGAAAATGTGTCAGCCAAAAATAATAATAATAATAGTTTTATTACTCTGACATCCAGTTATTTGGTTTGCCTCATCTTTATATACAAACTATAGAACGTATTTGAGGTTTTATACAATTTATACAACCTTCTAGCCAGGAGAGATCGACCCCACAGCAGTTTCTGAGCATAAATTCTCTTCTTTGATTGATTCCATATGCACATATAATCTCTGCATTGAAAGGATTAATCCCTGTCAGCATGCCAGTTTCAGTAATTCAAACTGTTAATGAGTTTCTGTTTGTTTTGCTTCATGAAGTTTGCTTGCTAAATATGATAAGCAGTGTTTATTAGCCTAGCAGTAAGATGGTTTGTCTTAATTCCTCATTTATCCTTTGAATTTAAGGACAAAGGTGTAGCACTGTTTAACCATACACTTTCAACTGTCAACAAAGTTCAGCACAGGTATAACGTAATTAATTTTTTGGACTCTTTCAGTAATACATCCTTATCTTTATATTTTCAGGCAGCCAACAAGTAAGGGAATCATGTGCTGAAGAATTAAGCAGGAAATTACCCACAGATGTGTTATCCTTGGTAGCAGAATACATCATGTCTTTAATTTCTAGCACGCAAGAAACAGCAGCAGTCTCTCAGGAAAGGATTCGCAACCCGTCCAATGGAAGTGGGGAGCACCTGGATACAGGTAGGAGCGCTTGTTATTTTATACTATTTTTGCTAATAATCCAATCTTCTGGTTCCCTTTTTCTTTCTCTATATAAACAGTATTTTGACAATTAGATTTTCACTAATCTACACATTTTATACATTTTTGGCATCCCTGAACAAGGGTTTGACCGCTTTATAACATTAGATTATTAAAACAATTGTGACAAGAACAGGCCATTCATCCCAGTAAGCTCATTCATTCTGTTCACCTTGATTGTACGGTTATTTGTGAGAAGAAAAAACCTTTGAATATGGGTTCAAAAGCTGTCCTTAACAAGTCTCCAATCCCCATTTTCTTGATGAGGAACTTAGTTTAAAGTGTAACGGCTGTTATCAACTGTACTAATTCCCTTAATAATTTTAACAACTTCAATCATGTCCCCTCTTAATCTGTATCTGCTTAACTGAAAAAAGTTTATTTCCTCTTGCTACTCGAGAATTTTCTAGTGTAGAAGTTTTTAGTTTTTTGAAGCAGCATGATGGGTTTGAGGGCAAAATTCTGGTGCGCTTCTCTTTCCAATTTATCCTGCACCAGACCAAGGATGGTCATTATTTCACCCCTGGGTATCCTGCTTCTTTGTTAGTTGTTGATTACTGAGATTGTCAGCATTCAGACCAATGATTAGGCTTCTTGGACGCCGCTGTCTAAAACAGTGTCACAAGTTCAGTTGCACAAATCTCTGGATAGCTGCTATCATTGTTGCTGGTGCTAAGGGATGATTCACCTTCCCACATTTAAAGGACTGGTTGGTTACATAGCAAGTTTCATTGTTTAATTCATTATGTACTCAAATTGTCATCAGGTATAAAAGCTACAAAGATCCCCTTTTACATTAATTTATAGCCTTCATGAAAATTTTGCTTTTATATTGCACATTGACCTATAATAACAATAATGATAATTATAATTATATTATCCAAATAAAAGAGTCAGTATGTTTTTTTTAATCTATTAGGATGACTCCTCCTAAAAGAATGACATTTAAAACAGTAAGTGGGTCAGTTCATTTATTAAATTCTAAACAAGGTTACATACTATTATAGTTATGAAAGTTTTGGGGAAATACTCACTCATTAACTAATGATCTTAAATACAAGATAACAAAGTACTTAACATTCTGAAGCTTTCAGGAAACACATCTTCGATAGACTTCAGTTGTCCACAGGACAAGCAGATTCAGAAAATCTCTGATATATTTAAAAAAATCCATCTGTTCATTTTTTCCATACCTATCTTTTCCTGATCTGTGTAGCTTAGAGCCATTAGATTGTGTGTGGATTTCAGTCCTTCAGGAACACCTAGGCAAAATAGAGAGAACATGAAATTTTCACACAGAAGGATCTCTTTTTAAGAATCAAATCAGATACACTCAATCAACAATAATTAGCAACACAGTTTTGCAAATTAATGTTTTAAAAAAATCTATATTTTCCTGTGGTTTGCATAAATAATTCAACACATCTTTACTGTCACTGACAACTATGGTGTCACGAGAGTCATCCTGAAAATTCTTCTTTTAGCTTTTAAAGCAGTCAACACCAATGCCAGAGTATGTTCTTGTCTTAGTCCGGTGCTGCCATGCTTTGCATTGCTGCGATCCACTGGATACCTCTGCTTCCATTGAACATTAGTATCTGTTCTAAATGTTGTGTTTTTTTTTCAAATTCATAATCCTGACTATGTTGCGTTCTCATTTTTGCTGGTGAACATTATAATCGGTTCAGGAGTTGTAGTCCGAGACTACATTGTAAATGCTTTGCTTTGTAATACATGCTTTGTTTAATGATTCATAGAATAAAGACTGATTACATTTTAGAGCAAATGATTTGCTTGTTTACATATGTGTACGCAAATGCAAATGTTTATGTATTCTGTATGCATATGTGTATGTATACAGTAGATATGTGTGTATACTCAGTGCTGTCTTATTTACCTAGTTACGAGATGATTAAATAAATTATTTTTATTTGTCTTTCCTCTTGCAAGGGAAAGTTGCATTTGAATATTTAATATCCTCCACACTGCATGTCTTTATAATGGCAAGAATGATATTATTGTCAAGCTACCGGGTGTTGCTGGAATACATTGATTTTTTTTTTTTGCATCAGGTTGACACCAAATGTGTCCCATGAGCCTGCTGGCTGATGAGATTTGTATGTTGCTGTTGTTTCCTTCTACCCAATCAAAATAGCAAATCATGAAAGGTATCATTGGAAGTGCAACGAACCAAGTATGCTTCCTTTTGAAAATGTGTTTTTGCCTTAGGCCCTTTTCTAATTTTAGAGAATAGGTAGATATGTCCTTGATTTTCATTTATTTTATGCTTCTTTTAAGCTATGAACATTTTGTTGGCAATATTATACAAGGTAGGATGTAAAATTGGATGGATTGTCATGTTTTTATTATTATGACATCAACAATTACAGTATGCATTATGTGAAAGGCACTGTGTCATATGCTGAATTTAATATACAGTATGTGGACTTACTATTACTGTTGACAGAAGGATAGATGTCTTAAGTAATCACATCCATTAGATCCACTAAGTCAGTCTGCATTTTATGTAGCACCTTAACCAGAACATTTAAAAAAACAGTGTGAACTCTAGGGAGTGCTCTTGAGTCATTCCCAAACCCAATTAATGAACGAGAAGACCAAAAATATATTAAACAAGAGGTGTGTTTTATAATAAAGGAAAGGTACTACAAATGAGATAAAACAAATTACTACAGAAACAGAAGAAACTAATGCCCAATGTCCCACATGGTCTACATAAACAATACCACATAGGTGTGCCTGGCCTTTTCACCAGTCAGTGCTCGAAAACACTTTCTACCCACCTACCTTTATATATCTCAAAATTTTGTTTATCCATAATCTGCTCCAACCAATTAATCCTTCTTCAGTTATAGACTTTCCAAATTGAAGCTCAATCTATACTAATAAAAGGCAAAGCCCTGACTCACTCACTCACTCACTCACTCACTCACTGACTCATCACTAATTCTCCAAGTTCCCGTGTGGGTAGAAGGCTGAAATTTGGCAGGCTCATTCCTTACAGCTTACTTACAAAAGTTGGGCAGGTTTCATTTCGAAATTCTACGCGTAATGGTCATAACTGGAAGCTATTTTTCTCCATATAATGTAATGGAGTTGAGCTGGATGGCCGTGGGGGGCGGAGTTTCATGTGGAATCATCATGCCTCCTACGTAAGTACGTAGAGAACAAGGAAGACCTCCAAACAGCGCTGAACAAAAAACGCCATTTCACACTTGAGAAGGCAGAAAAAGATTATGAAGCAAGTGATGCATACAAGCGTATTCATAAATACAAGCATATTCATAAGTACAGCTACTGCGGAAACAAAGCACGGCGTGAACTGTAACTTTATATTAAGTTTATAGACACACTCCCGCTGCCGTTTGTCATGCCTACGGCGAATGACGGTATTCGCGAGATACAAGTTTACTGAGAAGACACGAGGTATAAACGAGACTTTGGATCACTTTGTAACGGAGTTAAAATTGCTGTAGCAAGAAACTTTTAAGTGCCGGGTCTTAGCTAACATTAAATAAACACATCCTCCAAATACAAACCTGATTGCAAGAAATAATGATGATCAAATCCTTGATGACAGCAACAATCACAAAACAATTACTATATATTGACAATCATGTTACGTTATTTTGAAAATGTTCCCTTTTCTTTTTCATAACTTTTTTAACACACTACTTCTCCAAAGCGAAACACGGGTATATATATATACATATGTATATATATACCCCGATGTACATACTCTCAAATAGACAAGCCACACGCCGTGGCGCAATGGTAGAGGCTTCGCTTCTAGCGGCGACATCCGAGGTTCGAATCCCGAGATGGGATGCACTGAGTATGTACGCACGCTTCCCGATTCATTTTACCCTCGCATCCCCTTGGTTTGAGACGTATGAAAAAATATGCGGTTAACGCAGAATCATGTTACGTTATTTTTAAAATGTTTCCTTTTCTTAGCACAAGCACAGCTGAGAAGCTTTGATGCATGTACTCCATAACGCGTTAAAAAAAATAACGCATTTAATCACACTCAATTCCAAGCAATGGGGAACTTTTGTCAATGCATGATTTCCTGGTACATCGACAGTACCGCCGCTCCCTATACGCAGAGTACGCAGTCTGCGTTGGGCACCAACTCCCAGGGGGGCACCATCCCAGCTGCTCAAAAAAATAGTTTTTATATATTATAATAATAAATTAATATTAATAATATACATATACAAATAAACAAAAATATAAACGTATATATTGCATTTTACGGTGAACACAGAGTAGGCTAAGCACAACTGATGACGCGTGCGCCCTCACCTCTGTTACAGCTGCCTATTTGGCGAAAAATGATGATAATTTAACAATATGCCTGCTCCTGGAAAGAGACATCAACAGTCCGGCGCCGAGAAACGAAAGAAAAAAAAGCCCAAGATGAAGCCCGTGCATTTACCCAAATCTCTGGATTGCACTGCGCATAGCAGTGACGCTCCCTGTAACTGTTGCCTCTGCTGAGCGAAGTTTTTCTAAAATGAAGCTCATCAAAACGTACTTGCGCTCATCTATGGCACAAGAGCGCATGAGTGGTCTGGCAATTGTCAGCATCAACTCTGAATTAGCAAAAGCTTTATCATATGAAGAGCTCATTTACGACTTTGCCTCAAGAAAAAGCAGAATTGTGCCTTTATAAATTTTGAACTTTGGAAAGCTCCAGCAGATGACAGTGTTGATTTTATTTCAGTTTATTATTGTTTATTTTATTTATTATAAATGTTTTATTTAAAGTGTAATTTTAGTTTGTATTTTTGCTGTAGAGCTACAATTGTAATTTATAAATGATACAATTTATTTATGTATTTACTTTTATTTGAATAAAGTTCTATTTTGGCCCCTATAGTAGGTGTTTTTTTTATTATTTTATTTTTACTTCCGTAATATTTGGGACAAAAGTTAATTTCTGCTTAGGGCACCCATTTGGCCAGCAGCGGCCCTGTACATCGATTACATTGATGCACACATCAGAGCTACAAAAATGTTAGAATCGGAATAAAGTGCGTTCCTACGACTGATCGGAGGAAAATTTTATTTCAAAAGACTACCTGACGGAAGCCTTGATAAAAGCATGGTTTTCTGCACACTGAAAAGCAAGCAAAAGTAGATGCATTACAGAAAGCGGACTTTGTGGCTCTTACTGGGGATCATTGGACTTCCGTGACCGTTAGTAATTCTAATTACATCTAATTACAAAATGTTCAATGATCACAGTGTTTTAGCCTAATGTACAAAAAATTTTGGCTAAGGTTACTCAGAGTTTAAAGATGAAGCTGGTCAAATTACCTTTTATGTTTCTGACTTATTTTTTTAAGAAGAAAAACTGCACTTTATGTTGAAATTTTGGTTATTATTATTTAAAGACAATACCATTCTGAAAATGTACTTAAAGTACTTAAAATACCACTTTATTTTTAAGTCTGCCCAATTTTAGCCAGTGATGATATTTTTGTTTCTGTTTTGAATTGAAATGCAGTTTAAAAGCATTTTTTTTTTCAGAAATTAAAAGAGCTTATTCATGTCCATGTCTATTATTTGATTCTGTCGCCCACTTAAACCCTTTTAAATTAAAAAAAAAACATTTGCGATTTGGGGCAAATTTTCATGTGTGATTACATACGATTAATCAAGATTAATTATTACACAGCCTCTAATTAATTAGATTAATTTTTTTAATCGAGTCCCACCCCTAGTATATATATATATGTAGATATATATATGTAGATTTGTGTATATATATATGTGTATATACGTAGATATGTATATATGTGTGTGTGTGTATATATATATATATGTGTGTGTATATATGTATGTGTGTATATTTGTTTATATATGTGTGTGTATATGTATATATATATATATATATATATATATATATATATATATATACACACTCACCTAAAGGATTATTAGGAACACAATACAATACAATACAATACAGTTTATTTTTGTATAGCCCAAAATCACACAGGCAGTGCTGCAATGGGCTTTAATAGGCCCTGCCTTTTGACAGCCCCCCAGCCTTGACTCTCCGAGAAGACAAGGAAAAACTCCCAATAAAAACCTTGCAGGGAAAAATGGAAGAACCCTCGGGAAAGGCAGTTCAAAGAGAGACCCCTTTCCAGGTAGGTTGGGCGTGCAGTGGGTGTCAAAAGTAGGGGGTCAATACAATACAATATACAGAACAGAACAATTCCTTAAGACAGCATAATAATAAAAATTTTAGAAGTACAGTTTAACAGTAGATGATATGACATAATTAGGTTTGGATATTTTTAGAGTCCTGGACACCTCATCCATCTAGCTGCCTCCCCATTTGGCCATGCCACGGCTGAAACGTTGCTCCGATGAAAGGACCCCTGTTCAATTTCTCATTTATGCAATTATCTAATCAACCGATCACATGGCAGTTGCTTCAATGCATTTAGGGGTGTGGTCCTGGTCAAGACAATCTCCTGAACTCCAAACTGAATGTCAGAATGGGAAAGAAAGGTGATTTAAGCAATTTTGAGCGTGGCATGGTTGTTGGTGCCAGATGGGCCGGTCTGAGTATTTCACAATCTGCTCAGTTACTGGGATTTTCACCCACAACCATTTCTAGGGTTTGCAAAGAATGGTGTGAAAAGGGAAAAACATCCAGTATGCGGCAGTCCTGTGGGCGAAAATGCCTTGTTGATGCTAGAGGTCAGAGGAGAATGGGCCGACTGATTCAAGCTGATAGAAGAGCAACTTTGACTGAAATAACCACTCGTTACAACCGAGGTATGCAGCAAAGCATTTGTGAAGCCACAACACGCACAACCTTGAGGCGGATGGGCTACAACAGCAGAAGACCCCACCGAGTACCACTCATCTCCACTACAGATAGGAAAAAGAGGCTACAATTTGCACAAGCTCACCAAAATTGGACAGTTGAAGACTGGAAAAATGTTGCCTGGTCTGATGAGTCTCGATTTCTGTTGAGACATTCAAATGGTAGTGTCAGAATTTGGCGTAAACAGATTGAGAACATGGATCCATCATGCCTTGTTACCACTGTGCAGGCTGGTTGTGGTGGTGTAATGGTGTGGGGGATGTTTTCTTGGCACACTTTAGGCCCCTTAGTGCCAATTGGGCATCGTTTAAATGCCACGGGCTACCTGAGCATTGTTTCTGACCATGTCCATCCCTTCATGACCACCATGTACCCATCCTCTGATGGCTACTTCCAGCAGGATAATGTACCATGTCACAAAGCTCGAATAATTTCAAATTGGTTTCTTGAACATGGCAATGAGTTCACTGTACTAAAATGGCCCCCACAGTCACCAGATCACAACCCAATAGAGCATCTTTGGGATGTGGTGGAACGCGAGCTTCGTGCCCTGGATGTGCATCCCACAAATCTCCATCAACTGCAAGATGCTATCCTATCAATATGGGCCAACATTTCTAAAGAATGCTTTCAGCACCTTGTTGAATCAATGCCACATAGAATTAAGGCAGTTCTGACGGCGAAAGGGGGTCAAACACCGTATTAATATGGTGTTCCTAATAATCCTTTAGGTGAGTGTATATATATATATATATATGCCAGCAACACTCATGACAATGACAACACAATTACATTGTCAATCATGTTACGTTATTATTAAAATGTTTCCTTTTCTTTTTCATTACTTCTTTAACACACTACTTCTCCGCTGCGAAGCGCGGGTATTTTGCTAGTGCAGTTATAACTGGTAGGGGTATTTAAGCTGTAGTCAGTAATTACTTCCAGTTGTGCCAAGGGAATCACACCTAGAATCCCAAATGCTAGTCTAGATGCCCTCATTCTGTATACCTACAGCTCCATCAAGTGGTCATGGGTGTTTCCACATTTCCATGGTATGACCACCATAGATAGGAACATTTGGAGCCCAGAGATACTTCCCTCATCTCCAGTAGGCCAGAGGATACCAAACATATTGGAATTAGATTATGCACCTACCTCTTGGGATTTGGGGGACTCCCATTACAGTATTAGAGGTTGCTCAATACCTTCCTTTGACAAATTCAGGGCTTTATAAGGATCTAACTTAATTTGTTAGCTGGGTTAGTACCTGTTTTCCTTTCTCAACAGTGAACAACACATTTTGTGAAGTAAATACTAGGTAGGTTCATGGGTACAAACTGGGAGTTTTTTTTTTTTAAAAGTACTAATTTAAAGATAGCTTCCTGTTGGCAGAATGAGCAAAAGTCCCAGTGGACCAATAGATAGAATAGTTTTGTTTTTAACAGCCATAGTCTTGGCAAATATAAAACATTTACAGTTAGAATAACATCTTTGAAAGTGGTTCCCATCAGCATGCACATAAGAATTGATTAATTTCATTGAGCATTGAGTTATTCATTTAGCATTGAGTTATTTGTCCTCAGTTCAAGGACTCATGTAAATGGTTAAAACTGTCATCCTACCAGCTTTTTACACTGTTTGTCCCTTTTCCTTGATTTTTGTTTTTAAATTTTGTTGATTAGTTTCTTCAAAATTAGTAGATTTCTGTTTATCATAAACATCATTCCAATTACCATAGCAGTCATTCTTCTGATACCTTACTAGTGGTATCCAGAGAAACTAAATCCCTCCATTCATTACTTTTGAAAAAAATGCTTAATTATGTAAACTCATAATTAAAATAAATAGGTAGTACATATTTATTTGGGTATGGTAACTTCTCTTTCCCTGTAGAAATTCCATGTTTCTGTTTTAAATCTGGTCTGTCTCTGGTGGAACTGGGAAATACTTTATCCAAATTCAGACCAATTCAGTTTATTTTCATACAAATGCAACAACAACAACAACATTTATTTATATAGCACATTTTCATACAAAAAAATGTAGCTCAAAGTGCTTTACAAAATGGAGAATATAAAAATAGAAGACACAGTAAAAAATAAAAATAAGTCAACATTAATTAACATAGAATAAGTAAGGTCCGATGGCCAGTGTGGACAGAAAAAACAAAAAAAAAAAAACTCCAGACGGCTGGAGCAAAAAAAAAATCTGTAGGGATTCCAGACCATGAGACCGCCCAGTCCCCTCTGGGCAATCTACCTAACATAAGTGAAACAGTCCTCTTTGTATTTAGGGTTCTCATGGAAGGACTTGATGATGATGGTCACGTAGACTTCTGGCTTTCAGTCCATCAATGTTGGAGCATCATGATGCTTTGAATAGGTGGTGGTGGCGCAGAAGATACATAAATAGAAGAGAGAGTTGGGGTCAGTACGGATTTTAGAGCCACGATGAATAGTTATTATGATGAATTGAACATACAGAGTATCAGGATTAAGTTAAAGTGAAGTTAGGAGAAGGCCATGTTAAAGTAATGTGTTTTCAGCAGTTTTTTAAAGTGCTCCACTGTATCAGCCTGACGAATTCCTATTGGCAGGCTATTCCAGATTTTAGGTGCATAACAGCAGAAGGCCGCCTCACCACTTCTTTTAAGTTTAGCTTTTGGAATTATAAGGAGACACTCATTTGAGGATCTAAGGTTACAATTTGGAATGTAGGGTGTCAGACATTCCGATATATAAGATGGAGCGAGATTATTTAAGGCTTTATAAACCGTAAGCAGAATTTTAAAGTCAATCCTGAATGACACAGGTAACCAGTGTAGTGACATCAAAACTGGAGAAATGTGTTCGGATTTTCTTTTCCTAGTTAGGATTCTAGCAGCTGCATTCTGCACTCGTTGCAAATGATTCATGTCTAGTCGACTGAAAACAAAAGCGTGAATTAATTTCTCAGCATCTTTCAATGATATAAGAGGTCTAACTTTAGCTACGTTTCTTAAGTGACAAAATGCTGTCCTAGTGGTCTGATGAATATGCGATTTAAAATTCAGATTACAGTCAAGTTTTTTACTTCTGTCTTAACTTTTAATCCTAATGCATCAAGTTTATTTCTGATAACCTCATTGAATCCATTATTGCCAATTACTAAAATTTCAGTTTTCTCTTTATTTAGTTTGAGAAAATTACTATTCATCCATTCAGAAATACCAGTAAGACATTGTGTTAGTGAATCGAGAGAGTCGGTGTCATCAGGTGCTATTGATAAGTACAGCTGTGTGTCATCAGCATAGCTGTGGTAGCTCACGCTGTAACCTGAGATAATCTGACCTAACGGAAGCATGTAGATTGAGAAGAGCAGCGGACCCAGGATAGAGCCTTGTGGAACACCATATAGAATATCATGTGTCTTTGAGATGTGATTACCACAACTCACAAAGAATTTTCTCCCTGCCAGGTAGGATTCAAACCAATTTAAGACACTGCCAGAGAGGCCCACCCATTGACTAAGGCGATTTCTAAGAATATTGTGATCAATGGTGTCAAATACGGCACACAGATCTAAGAGGATGAGAACAGATAAATGGCCTCTGTCTGCATTTACCCGCAAGTCATTTACTACTTTAACGAGTGCAGTTTCTGTGCTGTGATTTGTTCTAAAACCTGACTGAAATTTATCAAGAATAGCATGTTTATTGAGGTGGTCATTTAACTGCATAATGACTGCCTTCTCTAGAATTTTACTTAAGAAGGGCAGGTTAGAGATGGGTCTAAAATTTTCAAAAGCAGAGGGGTCAAGATTATTTTTCTTGAGCAGGGGTTTAACTACAGCAGTCTTAAGACAGTCTGGGAAGACCCCCGTATCTAATGATGAATTTACTATGTCAAGAATATTGTCAATTAGCACGCCTGATACTTCTTTGAAAAACCTTGTTGGTATTGGGTCAAGGACGCAGGTGGAGGGTTTCAGTTGAGAGATTATACTATGTAATTCAGGTAAATCTATCCTGGTGAAAGAATTTAATTTGTTTATAATGGAGTACTGGGGCTTTGGAGGTTCTGCAGTGTTGGGGAGATATACTATGTTATTTCTAATATCATTAATTTTTTGATTGAAAAATACAGCAATGTTCTCACAGGTTTCACTGGAAGTATTGTGGGGGCATTCCTTTGTGTTACCTGGGTTTAATAGACGATCAATTGTTATTTATAATCTTAGAGAAATAGCAACGCCTCTCAAGATGGACTTTGTCATTGTATTCTGTTATTTTAACCTTCAGTATCTCATAATGGATAGTTAGTTTAGTTTTCCTCCATTTACGCTCAGCTCTACGACATGTTCTTTTTAAATCAGACACTCTTTGGGTCTTCCATGGAATAACAATGCTAGAAGATTTTTTAACTGTCTTTTCAGTTGCAACTATGTCAACAGCAGCTCTTACTTTAAATTAAGGTTTTCCACTTTACTATTTACATTATCCTCACTATTATAGTTGGCACTATAAACGGACTGATTGCTTAGAATGTTTGTAAGTTTTAAAGCTGCTGATGAGTCAAAGAAGCATTTTTTAATAATATGCTTCTTATGAATTTTTTCTATCATTATTTCTATATTAAATAGTAGAAGGAAATGGTCTGATAGACCGATATCAATGACCTGCTTTATATCAACTTTTAGTCCTTTAGTAATCACTAAGTCTAACATATGACCTGCTTTATGTGTAGTTTGATTAACGAGCTGTCTCAATTCAAAAGAGTCCGGGAGGTTCATGAATTCTTTTACTTTTTGGTCACACTGATTGTCGATATGTAATTTAAAGTCGGCGACTATTAAGAGTGTGTCATAGTTCGTAATTAAAATTGACATTAAGTCAGAGAATTCCTCAAAAAAAGATGCGTTATATTTAGGAGGTCTATACACGGATAATACTAGAACGTGAGAATCTCCATGAATAACAACGGCGAGATACTCAAAGGACTTAAATTTACCAAAACTAACATCTTTACATTTTAACTGGCTCGAGTAAATGTTTGCCAAGCCGCCCCCCTTTTTTCCCTGGCGGTCTGCACAAGTAAAACTGTAATCCGGAGGCGCAGATTATATTAAAACAGCCGCGCCGTCTGAGTTAAGCCACGTTTCACTTAGTGCAATAAAATCAATGTTTCTATCACTAATAAGATCGTTTATAAAAAATGTCTTGTTAGTTAACGCTCTAACATTTAATAGTGCCATATTTAATGTTTCAGAGGGGTAGAGCTGAATTCTATGCTCGTTATTGGTATTTGGAACAAAAACTAAGTTATTTTTGTTAACGCCTCTCTGTGTGTATTTTTTATGTAATCTACAATCTGTTTTTATAGTTTTAATGCATCGCTGATCTAAAGTAGTAATTGCAATTAAATTGTTGGTGTTTATGCCACACTGCCTAGATTTTTTACGTGCATTAAGATTGGTTATTAGATTATTAATGCTGTGCACTTTTATGGAAGACTGTGTTAAGCCATTATGTCCTAGCAAAGCAGTAGCATTACGGAAGGGGTTTAAAGTAGAAATAGACAGTCAAGATAGACGAATGCAATTTAACTTATAACCACAGAGTAGAAACCCTGTTATTTATTGGTAGGTGCCTTCAGTTCTTTGTTTTCTTTAAATTTTCAAGCTATTCTGACCCCATTGGTGTACTTCCACACAGCTGTCAAAGATCAATGCAATTGTGTAATCCCACATCTCGGGGCTGGCAACTTTTACTGAATCCTTCAGTACAGGACCACATCACAAGAAATTATTGACACCAGATCTGGGGTAAAGCAGCATTCCAGGGTCACCAAGGGAAGCTGATTTCAGCCTAGGGTGATCGACCAATAGTCAGAATATAGGATCTTCATCTATGTGACATTCATTTCTCATAAACCTGTATTTTGCAACACAGTTTTATGGAGAAATTTAATGTCAGTTGGTTAAAATAGGTGTAAAAAAGAAGCTGTCATAATTAGACGCAATAAATTAGTAAAAAACATAAATGCCTATATATTGTGCCACAATTAAAGAAATGCATACATTATAATGCTGAACCATGAAAGGATTTAGTAATGTAATCTTGTAGAGTTGGCATTTGACATTTATTTCTTATTTTCTGCATTGTTTATTTTTATTTTATTTTCACATCTTTTTATGTTGTCTTGGTGAAATTTTGTGAATCATATTTTTAGTAGACTTTGCTATTTTGTCTTTTTGTTAATGATCATCATTGTTTTGTGATGGCTGTTGCTGCCACTTAATCGGTGTTGTCGTTACCTGTGCCTTCATCAGCCATTTTTAAGATGGTGGCATGCAGCTCCATGTATCCTTGACTTTGGACAAATGTTTATGACTTTTGACTTAATGTTTACAAATACTAGGGACCCAGTTTGAACATTATGTTAAGATATTTGCTTGTAGTTTTTCTGACAAAGACCCAGTTAGAACTTTATATTGAGATCTTCGCTTATAGTTTTTCTGACAGAGATTTTTGGTTATCCGTTTTTGGTTTTGGTCGCAATATTTTTTTTGGATTTTCTATTTTTCTCTTCTCAGAGGCAGTAATGATTACTAGCATTGTCTAACCCATTCCATCCCATCCATCCATTATCCAACCCGCTATATCCTAACTACAGGGTCACAGGGGTTTGCTGGAGCCAATCCCAGCCAACACAGGGCACAAGGCAGGAAACAAACCCCGGGCAGGGTGCCAGCCCAATGCAGGACACACGCATACACACACACACACCAACCACACACTAGGGACAATTTAGGATCTCCAATGCACCTAACTTACATGTCTTTGGACTGTGGGAGGAAACCGGATCTAATCCATACACTTAACTGATTTCATTGTTATCTATTTAACCTAAATTTGCAACTTGTCCTTTCGGACAGTGTATCTTTCTATCATAGGCACAGTAGCTAGGAGTTAGATGTGTCAAATAATAACCTGATAAATGGGAACTAAAAGCTGGTAAGTCTAAGACATGTCTGCAAGGAATTGCTTCACTCATCAAACATAACATTGTTCTATATAAACTATGTCCAAAACTACTATAATGCAATACATGTACATGCCCTAGTATTGATACAGGGGAAGGAATACATCAGATAAGCTGGTTTGTGTTTCTGATTAAATAGAATACACATATAGTAATATGTCTAGCACTCTGAGCAATATTCTCCCAAAGATATTAGGTTAATTGTCTTGCTGGGATGTATTGATGTCCCATTTGGGCTTGCTTACTTTATATCTGATTTTAGTAGGTGTTACACTTAGCCCATCTCTTTAACTTCAAGCCTATATTTCATCAACTTCAATTTGAACTTCTCCTTAAGGGTCATTTGTCTACTAAAGCTTGATTCATTATTATTATTGAACTCCTTTTGTGCCACTCTTTATATACCTAATTATAGTACAATATAGTTTGGATAATTGAAATAGGAAAAAAATATATAATTTCCTTGTACTAAGATTTTGTTGGTCATATGTGACTAAAAATAAAGTCATGGGGTGCCCATAAGAGAATTAATTTAATTCAGTTAACATGCATATTTATTAGTGGGGCGGAGCCTTCAACCAAACGCTCAATGGCTTACATATCTTAAGCTATAAACTCATTAGTTGAACCAAATTATAGTGTTGGCAATGTGAATTGCTCATCAGATGTTGACACAGATAGTGAAAGTGATGTATACGGCACTGTATGACCGAACCACTGTGATGTGCCTGGTGCCTTTGGTCTCATGAATTTTCAGAGTGGCAAAATGGCAGAATGACTGCGATCAAGTGGAAGGACAAGAAAGACCTAAGCACTGTTCTCAATGCAGCAGCTGTCAAAAGTTTTATTGCCAGTGGAAATGTGGAAGTCACTAAGCCTTGCACTGTGGTAGCTTATAATAACCCAGTGGAAAGTGGTGATCATGTGGAACAGGCTCTGAAATTGAACCTTTTCAAGAACAAGCAAGAGAAAAAATATTATTAGAAAAGTGCACAAAGAAACATGCTTCTCTTGTTCCAATTGCAACATCAGGCTGTATATCGGTGACTCTTTTCAAAACATATTAAACAAAAGATGTGTACTAACTCTGAATTAGTACAGCAGTGGACACTAAACGAGGGTCAGATGAGGAAAACGAGATCCAAAGAATAGTTGGGGTTCCAGCTAGGCAACCCTGTTTACTGCTATAGTAAAAAAAAAAAAAAGAACAAAAATAAGCATGGAGTGGGGAAACAAAAATTCTGGCATAACAAGTACCTGCAAGGCAGTAGCACTACTGTTCCACGACTGTGCCACCCACACATGTGTAATAATTAACAGTGTTCATTATTTAAATGAAGTTATGAATTTATCTCTAAAATGTAATATACATACTTTAATACATTTTGTCATGAAAGTGATATCAAGAATAAATCTAAGGATTTTAAATGTGCAGGGAGCTGCAATATCATAAATTTAATGTGTTCTTTGTGGCAAATGTTACCTGCCGCTGCTGTCACCTTGGGAGGAAGCTCCAGAAGCACATAGCGATTAACAACTGGGTCAATTTTAAGATGATGTTTGCGATGGTTTACTTTAATGATAAAATAAACTACAAAATTAAAGTGGAAATTTCAAGATTGAAACCAAAATTTCCACTTTAATCACAAAGTAGACCTAATATTTTTGCTCTGTGGCTCAAATACTCTTATAAATACACCATAAATTATAATGCTGTTGTGAAGGTGCAAAAAAAAAAAAGGACGACACAGAGGGTGGTATGTATCACGTCACTACAGTGGGGAATATGCAACGCTTGAAAAGAAAAGCACCACGAATACATTTGTATGTCAGCATTATGCATCACCACATCGAACCATTAATCAAACAATGAAGCACAGACATCGATCCTGTAGGATCTGCGAGCGGCTTACAGTCACATGTCGATATTAAACAGAGACCCTGGCGCCACGCTCCAACTTGAACACCCCCCTAATGTTTTACTGGTACTGCAACTCACATACCAATTTCTGAGGACGTGCTCAGAGGATGCGTGAAATGAACACTGGGAATGCGTGGCAGCCATGATACATGAGCATACATGTAGTGAGCGTAGAGTATAGACCAGCTCCTAGGAAGTTAATAGGTGAGCTGTGCAGCCACAGCGTTATCTGTTGTTCAACAGACTGTGATTTCACTCTACAGATCCAGAGATTAGAAGTGTCTCCCTAAAGTAAATGCCCATCTAACTGTATATATAGAAGCCTTAATACCAGCAAACACCATGTGCCTTTGTGCTTTCATTATGGTAAGACATTTACAAGCCATTTACTGTGCCTGAATATGTTAGTTTGATTTATGTAACTTATTTATCTAGTGAGACTAACTAGAATGTCTTTTTAACCAAGAATATGTTGCTTGTTGATAGTTTTGCTAGTTTTTTTATTCAGGTACCAGAGGTTTTTACACAAAGCAAGAATGGAAACGGTAAGACTTGTGGTTGTGTTGATTCATCAGGCAACCCTTTGCAAATGGTAGTAACAAGAAATTGTAGACATTGTATTTTGTAAACAAAACTATAGTTTATTTCTTTTTACAAAGAGTCTTTATGATTAAGTAGGTTCATTTCAGACAAGGGATTACTGAAAGACTTAGCCCATTAATAACATGGCATCAGGCATGTCATTAAATGATAAATGTTCATTGGCAACACAATAGTGATCTTTAACAAAAAGAAACACAAAGATGAAGATAAAGAAACAAACTAACAAACAGACAGACAAAATAAAAAATACTCCAAAACTGCAAAACTAGTCTAAAATCATTTCTGGTAAATATATCTTTTTGGATTGCACATGATTTTCCTATGCTGCTTTGTTTAATTCTTTATAATACTTTTACTCTATTACTATAGAGTGAATATTTAATTTCAATGATTTTTTCAAACTCCATTCATCTGTTGAGTCTTGACAAATCAGATCAAGGGTTAACAGTCTGTTTTCAATTTGACAGTGTTAAATTAACTTTCTCTTTTAAATCACACTGGCCCTTTCCTAATAACCTATTTTAAGGAAGGATTGACAGATTGATGCAGACATGGCACAGAGCATGCAAGTAAAGAAATCTGATGAAGCGTTCAGCCAAAATTTCAGAGCTTGTCATTTGTGTAGCGAAATCTCCACAGAATAAAAGACATTGAAGGATGCAGCTGTATGTTTTCTCCTGTGTAATGTAGCTCCATGGTGTGTTATGAGCTAGAGGCTCTATTTTGTCTACTCACAAGATGGCAGTAGAAGTGCCCAACATGGGATATCTGCACAAAATGTAGATGTGATGTCCATGCTAATATTTATAAATGTCCAAATCCCCTCCATCGTATGGTCTGGAGTTGAGAGGCAGAAGATTATAATACACTGGTGAAGTCGGTAAAATATAAAGATGGATTATGGCAGTAGATTGAGCAGAGTTTTACCTTCTACCACTGAAGGTTCCCAGCATCTTTACAGATGCACAGGGTACATAAATTTGGTACTGCATATTATTCTTACTGATTTTTTTTTTCCTTTGCTTCTCCCGTACTGCTTTTCCTTTAATTTATGTAACATTGATAGTTATGGAATTTAATTCACTTTCACTAAAAAAATTTCAGTAACCCCCCCAAATCCCAATTATATTTTTTAGCATTCATCTTGCACACTCAACACGCATTGTGTCTGTTATAAGACTATAAGTAAATTATGAATTATCTTAAATAATGCCAGTACCCTTTAAAATAAAATTGTTCCCAAAGATGCATGTGAGGAGAAAAAATGAAGGACTCCCTCGTCTACTATTCCGCAGATGTGTGTTCAAAAACTGTGACTTTGTGTCAGACAGATGAGAGTATGAGAAAGGGATGGATGGCTGGCCGACTCAACCTGCCTCAAACAGTACATTTATCATAATGCTGAATTCTGGTTTATAGCCATGACTTTTGACAGATTTCTGTCAAACACATCATTCCAAATTGTGAATCTGTTACTTGATGGATTATTCGTGAAGAGGATTCTGCCATATGTGGCATTTCAGCAGTAACTTTGACATTAATTGGCCAGAAGTGGCACTGGTTTTCTTTATTTTTAAAGTGCACAAACAGGAAGCTGTTTTAATATTTGGTATTCAAACCATGCATTCATCTTCCCATGATGCTGCTGCATCTTTCAGTAAAGGGTTGTTAGGTGTTGAAACCTATTTTTCCAGGAGTGCCTGCTGGGCAAGAGCCAATTCTGGATGGGACACCAATCCACTTTAGGGCACATTCATATATACAGTAATCCCTCGCTACTTCGCGGTTCACTTTTCGCGGATTCACGACTTTGTGGGTTTTTAAATATAGTAGTAGTATTTCCTAGTCTAAGAACAACAAAACAAGTTCGGTGACTAAGTGCGTTGTAACACGGGCTGTGATTGGTACATGGGAGGGAGACGACAAATAACAGCTTCCCGCTTTCTAATCGGGCCCGTGATTGGTGTTTTGACTGATGCCCAGATCCCACAGCTCCTCCCCTTGTCTCTCTGTCGCGGCCATTTCGCTTCAAGCTTTCTCGCCGAGCGGTTTACTTCACACTGTACTTTGTGTGATTTTTTTGTGGTTTCTTTGTGTTGAACTTCGCTTCAATTTTCACCCCCTGCAATGGCTCCCAAACGTGCTCCTTCTTCCAAGGCTGGTGCTGAGCCTAAACGTCAACGAAGAATGATGACGATCGCTGAGAAGGTGAAACTTCTGGATATGTTGAAGGAAGGGAGAACGTTCGCGGCTGTGGCTGCAGACTGGCTAAGGATCTGCAAGAGCGGTCACAGGAGTGGGACGATGATATGGTTCGATCGGTCCAATTTTGCAACAAGGTCGACGACGTTATGACCGCCTACAAGCTGCTCTTCGACCGGAAAAAGAAGCAGCGGCAGCAGCTGCCGATCACAATGTTTTTGCAACCTTACAAAAAAGAGCCAGTTCCTACTACTACTAGTGATACACCTTCGGAAACCGTGGAAGAGGTGCCCCAGGAAATGGCACAGCCGTCTGAAGAGACGTAAAATACAGTCATCGGCTGCGCAGTAAAAGTCATCATCACCTTCATCGTCATCATTTTTACTGCACAGCATATTTATCACCATCATCATGTCATATATAGGTACGTGTACTTCGCTATACAGTAACTGTAAACTTATCTACCGATTTCATATTGCTTAACAGTTGTCCCTGTTATTAATAGAGTAAAGGGTGGGTTGTAAACAGTTCAGGGAGGGTTTAAAAAGTCCAAATACACGTTAAATTATTAAATAAATATGGTGTCCCTACTTCGCGGAAATTCAGTTATTGCGGCCGGCCTTGGAACCTATCTCCTGCGATAAACGAGGGATTACTGTATGCCTATCCTGACACACCCTGAGGCATCTACTAGCATATTATGATACAGAGAGGAGTACAATCCAGAGCAGCATGAGATTGGATTATAGGAAAACCTATATGTAATAACTGTAGTTCTATGTGTAAATTCTAGCACTGGGCACTGCTTTTTTTAGAGTTTACACATTCTCCCCAAGTCACCAGTTCTCCTCTTACATCTTAAAGACATGGTCTGTTAGGTTAATTGGCATTTCTTTATGGGCCCAGTATGAGCTAGTCAGGACATTTGCATGAGTGGACCTTACAATGGAAAGGTGTCTCCCTCTGGGGGGTAGTTCGAACCTTGCCCATAATATTGATAGTTGTAAGCAGATTCCACATGACCCTGAACTGAATAAATGGCTCTGACAAATGGATGGTAGTTCTAAGCACAAGGGAGATGAGTTTCAGTAGGTTTTAAGTAGGTCTTTACTATCAGTAAAAATTCATAGATGGAGTAATTCTCATGGCTTTTGGATAGGAGACTTTGTCCTCCATGACCCTTATGTCCTAACTGTTCACGTGTTCTCTAATATATCCCACCTCTTGACAGGTGCTATTGTAATGAGGTAATCAATGTAATACAATTAACCAGTCAGACGTTTTAATGTTGTGGCTGATCAGTGTATGGAGTTGTTGTAACTCTAGCTAGATAGGACTTACATTAATTTTATGTAATGTTTTCATATTTGTTGCTTGGGTATTGGTCTACCAAACACTCTTTAAGTTCCACAGTGCAACAGTAGATGGTGTTGTACAGATCCTCACACTAAAGCTGCCTGGCCATTTTGTTAGGTACACTTACATTTCTGAGATAACTGACTGCAAATTCAGTGTAGAGAGATCGCTTAAGAATGAGTGTCTAGGTAGCATGACCAAGTGGCTGTGAAGTTTTGTAACTGAATGAGAACGAGTTGAAATTTGAATACTGAATTTTTGATATCGCCTTAGTAATTTTAGGATGTAAAATTTATCATTTTTTAAAAGTTTCTTAGCATATGATAATCCATTGTTGCAGTTTCAAGCTATTATATTCAGTAGTCTTGACATATTAAGAGTCTTTTTTTATGTGTATCATATGCTAAAATACAGTTAAAGACACATTACTCCAAACATATTTTGCTCTATGACCTGTAGTATCCGTACCAGTATCAGTTTAACACAGCTGTGCAGTATCAATGAAATATATTTTGTTTGGGCAAATAGGAAGATCATTTTATAGCTTCCTCTCCTACCAAATGGTATAGCAATATTTATGAGGATTCTTCAAAATATGTCTGCACTTTTTAGTTCTCATCCATTTTTGAAGAGTTTACAACATTGTCATCCTTAGTGTGAAATACAGCACCCTATTGCTGTTGACCTTACTGTCAATGAACAAGATGGTTGTTCATTTGTCAGTTTGTTTTGTGGAAGACCAGTGTTGTGTGATTTTTGTGAGATAAATCCATACCCATTTATGCATTCAGTATGGTGACAGTGCTCTACGTGCAGATGATGCTGAATAAGTTCAGGCAAATGTTGACAAATAAAGAATGCTCTAGAAGACAACCAGTAACAACAATTGATAAGAAGCAGGAAAAGCCTAATCATCACTCTACCTCACAAAAGAGTTAACAACAAAAGAAATTCATTACAACTAGGAGAAATCATTGATTTGTGATGATGATGAGGCAAAGGAAGTGGTCCATAACTGGCTTTATAATCAATCAAAAATATTTATTTTTCTGAAAACTTTCTCAAACATGTACATTTCTAGTAGATCTGTATTAAAAAGTAATGAATTGTAGTTGTTTCCCAACATAAATATATAGTTTTAAATAAAGTGTGAAAGATTTTGAAGAACCTTTGTATTGTATTTGTATTATAAATAGTTGATGTCAAGGCTACTGTACATTGGCAGCTTTTGTCAACTTAACCCTCAACCACACACTGTTAACTAGGCTTCAGGGTAGGATATTGAGCTATAGCTTATCAAAGCCATACTTCTTTTTTTCAGTTGATCTTTTTCCACATAGGAAAAAACACTGCTCAGTTTGTTGTGATTTGTTACTGTCTCCAGATAAAGTAAGGCCTTTCTGGTTTAATTTCCCATATTGCTTCATTATTACTGTACTGTATTAGTATCATATTAAGACGGCAGCAGCAGGTAAGCTGATTACAGTTAGAGTGGCACTCATCATCACCTAGCATGCTGTAGCACCTTTCAGTGCAAATGTCAAAAATGCTTAGTCCAAACATATTTCAAAATTAAGTCTGAGTCTATTTTTTGTTGCTAGCTAAATATGAAAGTCACATGTTGTAATGCAGAAAGCCAACAGCTTAAATGATTAATAGCACTAAAGAGGGTGTGCGATGACTGTTCAATAGTTTATCACTCTGAAGTGCAGAGGTGGTATGCCCAGAAATGACTACAATGATGCACTTTTCACGTTCAGTGTCCTAAGTAACATTTTTAAGACCATGACAAATGTCTTCACATGACCAGTACATTGCAACTTATAGAAATAACATGTACAAGTAGTTGGTAATGTATATAATGTATCCATTAAATACATAAATATGTATTCATTTTCAGATTCACTTATTCACAGGTTATAATAGATCATAACCCTAAACCAGATGACAGTCCATTTCAGGTCACACTCGCACACCCATCCACACTCACCCATTCTGGGTCAGATTAGTGATGCAAATTAAACCAGCATGCATGTGTTTGGGAAACTTGAGGAAAGAACTGTGTTACTTTAAGAAACAGCAAAATTCAGACACAATAATAACATACAGACTTCATACAAATATTGGATTCAAACATCCTCGAATGTGAAGAAGCAGCACGCACTGAACTGCCCTGAGTCATGAGCAGTGAATTCTAACTTGCTTACGTTATTATTAATGTGAAACAACATAGGAACTAGTACTTCTGATACAAATAGTAATTATTTAAAAAAATATCAAGTTACAAACATTAAGATTATGCCAACTGCCACAGTGGTACAGTGCTGTTACCTCCCATCTCCAAGTAGCTGAGTTCAGTATCATTCTTTGTTAATCGTGAACATTTCTTCTGTGTCCTTGACATTTTTGACAAATGCTCAGATTTAAACTAGGTGGATGCATGCATGCGTGAGTGTGTCTTGTGTTCTAGCTCTTGAATTACACTCAGTATTGCTGGAAAGACTGATGACTGACAATGGAGAACGCCAATTCCTATAATGGATATAATTCTGATCGAGTAGCAATGGAAAAGAAAAAGCAAACTCTACAGAGGGAGGAGTCTAGTGGAAAAAGTAAACCAATAGGAACTACTGGTCATTGTGGAAAATATGGCTACTGAATTAAAAATAAATCAAATATTGTGTATTTCTTATAATCATTTACTGATGTTTGTGACTAAGATATGGACTGTTTGTAATTTGGGAGCTGAGGGAATCACACAGGAATCTAAACCTGCAAAGTGATGATGTCTGTCTAGTCTAATGCATTTGCCACTAAATCAAATTATTTTAATAATAATAATAATAACATTGTATTTATATAGCGCCTTTCCAACACTCAAGGCGCTTCACAGAGTCCCATAAAGAAATAGCAGGTATATGTAACATTATATACAGATGTTTCATGAATAGAACATTAAAATCGATTATACAAGATATACAAAGGCATAAAAGAGAATCAAAGACAATAAACTGGAGTAAAATACTACAATAATAAAAAAAGCCTAGCAAATATAGGTATATTGTTCAATTTTTGTCAAGGATATTTTTCTGCTTTAGCATTATTGGTGAAACCATACCCAACTATTATTGTAAGAACATTCATCTGGTTTGATTAGTTAACTAGCACCAAACTGATCTAAGTACTGATGTCCGCTATTTTGTTGAAAGAAAGTAGGCAGTTTATTAGCTCTATTTTGTTACCTATTGTGTATGTCTCTTACAGTGAACAAAATTCGGAAATAAACACATTTCCATCATTTTAAATATTTTGTTTTTCCTTTTCTGCCATGAGATTCATGAACAAAATTAAATTAACCAATCCTGAGCATAAACTATCTTTGATGTCATCTTAAAATAGCAAATAAACCACAGATTAAGCAAATTGATTTTAACATACCTCCCACTTCATAGAAGAGTTGCAAAATGAGACATTCCATGTGTGTTGTGATGTACTGCCTGCAAAGTGCCAAATTCATGCACAAGGATGAGGGCCAATTGTTTATTTTCTTTGCATCATCATGGGCCTCTAGCCAAAGTGAAGAAGGATCACTGAAAAATGTCTGCAAAGACCTGTGTATGGTATATAGTTTAACCACATTGACTCAATCGTTCAGTGATTTAGTTTAAAGGGAATAAAATACAGTCTATTCTTTGAAAGGTGTTGGCAAGTGATGACAGTGTTATCAATTAAAAATAGCTTGAGCTAAAAGAAATATGTATTTAATGCTTGGTCCTAAGCCTTTCATATCTATCTGTCTGTCTGTCTGTCTGTCTTGCTCCTTCTTCTGTCTTTCTGTATTTGCTAAAAAATGACAGACCAACAGATGAGTTAACAATAATAATTACAAATATAAATGCACTTTTTTAAAGAGTGGCTGGAGAAGTGAACAGAAGAGTTCAAATGAGAGGATCTGGTCTCACTATTGTCCTTTGATTTGTTGTTTTTTTTTTTTAGACATTACTGGCTGAGTGGAATTTTCTGTAGTAAACTGCTTTTGGAGTTTTTAGTTAGGTTATTTTGAGGTGCTTTGTGTTTCATTTCCTTTTTCGTCCCTCTTTTGTCAGTAAGTGATGTTCTCAGAGACCGTTTATTTTGTGTCTCTATGGTATGGCTACTGGAATTTCTTAGAAGATAAACACAGTGGTGAAATAATTACTGGAAGCTGCACGGGCCTCTTTCAGCCTCTTTAGTTTAGTGTATGACAAAATGATTTTAGTTGAGCAGGTCATTTGCTGTATATCAAAGCTGCCATTTGGACACAGTATTTTGTTTATTATTTAGCATGGAATATCATTAAAAATTCTGGGTTAGCGTACAAATATTCAGCTATGCATGTTAAGAAATATGAAAAGGTATACTGTATGTGTCTGGTCTAATGGAGTAGTATTTAGTGCTGAAAACTCACAATGCCAGGGACTTAAATTCAATTTCAGGTTTTAGCAGTGTCTATGTTGAATTTGCAAACATCCGCCACGTCCTCTCAGTTGTGAGATGCAGATCATAGATATGTTATAAAGTATCTGCCAAATAATACAAAGAGTACACAACACGTTTCACCCTTATTGGGACTCATCAGGTGTATAAACTTTTGCATCCCAAAAACTTGCGGGAAACATACATAGGATGTCAGCACCTGAGGTGAAACCTCTGACGTTGCCGCATGGTGGCTAGTTCGCTTGTTTGACAGGGTGAAGATGTACTGTTTGTATTATTTGGCAGATACTGTATAACATATCTGTGATCTGCTTCTCGCACTTGAGAGGATGTGGAAGATGTTTACCAACTGGCTGACCAACCACAAGCGTTATCTAGCAGGTAACCACCCAAATAATCAGATTGAAATTTAGACCTATGAATGTAATACTTCGATCTTCACCCTGTCAGATAAGTGAACTTCAGGCACTGATGTCCGAGGTTCAATCCCCATAAGGGGATACAAAAGTGCGTACACCTGATGAACCCCAATAAGGGTGAAACACGTGTTGTGTACTCTTTGTATTATTTGGCAGATACTGTTTAACACACACATATATATATGTATACGTAAATCACTGTGTCACATTGTCAAAATAGTAAAATTTCATGCTGTTTGTGTTTGTTTAAGGGCTTTTTAAGTTATAGAACTTGAATAGCAACATAGCATTGCTTGTGTAGATCTGTGTGTGAGTGTACTCTCCAAATGACCAGTATCCCATTCAAGGTTACTTCATACCTTGTGCACATTGCTGCTGAGATGATGACTAAAGTGAAAACAAAAATTAATGGATGGGTGCTGGATGATATATGCAGTTCTCTAATCTAAGCTTGTTTGTAAAGCATTATAATAAATTGAAAGCATATTCGGAAGTGAACTAGTTGACTGTGTGGTGCAGCATGTATCACCAAGTGCTAAGGATGTCATGATAACAGGATTTTTGTATTCAGCATCAATACCAGTAAAAACTTTACAATTTCAGGTATCTGTTCAGCTCCACTATTAAAACAGAAATCCCATTCAACACCTTTTTATTAAAAGTACCTCTGTTATTCAAGTGAACAATATCATTCCTTTTTCTGAACATAAAATATACAGTATTAATACCAACAGTACCAACAGTTTTAAAATAATGGTACAATATATTCATCAAGTAGTTAGCCAACTATCATTTAAGTAAACTAGTATTATCATTCTTAAATATCAAAATACAATGCAGTTCTTGAATTGTAATGTGTGATGGACAAGGGGATTCACCCAGTGTAAAAAAATTAGGGAATTTTAGAAATTTGGGGGGATTTCAGCATAGGGTTTTTAAAGGATGAAGTCATCATGATTACATGTCTTACCATGTGCCAGTTCTAAATTTATTCTGTGACATTTTCTCTCCAGAATTACTACTTAAAATCAATGCTAAAAATCCACTTTAAAACGTATTATATCTGTTCTGTTGAATTAATGAATTCCAAGATAATTCAGGATATTTTCATTGAAACAAACTCTTTAAAGTTGTTTTTCTAACAACATGCTTTTAAAATCTAGTATATCAGTGAATCACTCTGTTTGTAACATTTGCTATTGTAAGATCAATATTTCCATCATTAGCTGGTTAGGAAAGTTACTAAAGAGTAATATTTAACAGTCAAATGAAATCGATTTCCAATTTCAAATGTCACAAATTCTAGCTGCTTTTATTTTCTAAATCTCTCCCTGCTTTTGTTCCCAGCTTTAAGGCTTCCTCTGCAAAATCAAACTTGTCAGTTTAATCCATTGTTTCAGAACTCTTTTAAAAGTTGTCTTACGCTGTTTTCAAAGTTATCTTAAATGAGTGATCAGACTTTGTTATTGCTTAGCCTTTGTACAAATTCAGAATTAGAATATTCACAGGTTAGCTGCAGTGTATCTAGTTAACTGTGTTATAATCGCTAAAGTACCTTTAAAATATATGACGTATGCTTTCATTAAGTTTTTCACATTTCTGGGTTATACAATGCACTAATGAACACTACCTTCAAAAACCAAATGAATGATACATACTTAGCTTTGCAGATTCTTATTCGTCAGCAAACTCTGCTGTTTTGTCTCTCTTGCTAACTTTGTGTGTCTACAATGCTTTACACTTTGCAGCACAAAGCAAATTTTATTTTTATAATCAACAAATGGAGCAGCTCATTTCATTGCCATTGTACACCAAATAGCCACTTCATCTGAAATTTGCCTTGATTTTTATTTTTTCCAACTGTAAGCATTGCAGTTTAACCCACATCCCATAGGACTATGTGCGTAGCAGCAGATACATGTGAGGATTCCCCTGCAACCTGGAACTGTATACACTTGTTAGAAAATGAAGAGAGAATGAACGTGAATCCTCAGTTGCTTTTTCGAGACTGCATATGACACAGTATTAAAAAGGGAATAATCTTACGATCATTTTGTCTCCTCTTACAAATATGCGACACTTCAAGTTAAATGATTGCAACTCACATCTGATTTGTCACATCATTGAAAGCTTTCAAAGCATACAAGAATCTATTTCTGATTCAACTCCATAATGGAATAAAAGTGGCAATAACAATTGTGCACTGAAATTTTCCAGTCACGAACACAAAAAACGTGTGCTCTTTCTTTTTTGACAGGAGTTAATGCAGTGCTTATCACTATTGTGAACCATTTTCATAGTTTTTACCTTCTAACATAAATCGTTCTGTTGCAGTCACCCATGAGTGCATTACTGACTTTCACTCAGTACTACTAATAGTATAAAAAAATTGATGCCATTATACTTTTAGAGTTTTGGTATTGACTTGTTATCAAAGTATCACTTCTTATGAAATCCCTACCAGGTGGTAAGCGTCCCCAAGCTGTGGTTGAGTTCTAACTTTGGTAACCATTTAGTCATTTTCTCCTGTTGGTGAACGAGTGGGAAGTACCTCACCAAAGCCTTTCTCTCAGTGATAATTTCTGCATTGTCCTTAATGGTGTTCATTTGTCTTTTTTGTAGTATCCATTTTCATTTGTACTTTTAAATGATTTCTTTACAAATATCTCTTCATTAATATTAATAATATTTAATACTTTACATAAATAATTTTTTTTATTGTTATCTAGAGATTCACCAGTTGGCTGTTTATCGTATTCAAATAACTAGCAAAAAAATATAGACGGTACATGATTTTTCCAAACTTATGTTGTCCTTGGTGATGGCAAGGTGGCGAGATGTGGTATGATTGTACTGTACATAGATTTAGATACTGTTGCGGTTGTTTTCTTTTTTATTTAAGCAAATGATTTAAATGTGCTTTTATTTGCAAACAGTGCATTATTTTATTAAAACTTTTAGTTTAAAGTAAACACAGAAGCACAGTGGTAGTGCTGCTGCCTCGCAGTAAGGAGACCTGGGTTCGCTTCCCAAGCCTCCCTGAAATGGAGTTTGCATGTTCTCCCCGTGTCTGTGTGGGTTTCCTCCCACAGTCCAAAGACATGCAGGTTAGGTGCATTGGCAATCCTAAATTGTCCCTAGTGTGTGCTTGGTGTGTTGGTGTGTGCCCTGTGGGGGGCTGGCGCCCTGCCCTGGGTTTGTTTCCTGTCTTGCGCTCTGTGCTGGCTGGGATTGGTTCCAGCAGACCCCCGTGACCCTGTGTTAGGATATAGCGGGTTGGTTAATGACTGACTAAACAGTATGTTCCATTACTATCAATAATTGCCTCTATATTAATTTTTTTTTAATTTAAACAAACACACAAATGATAGCTGATAATAAATATATGAGCCTGATAAGAAATAGATAAAAAGGCTGCTTTTGTCAGCACGGGTGTGGAGTGCCTGAAACTACTATGAGGTAAATACTGTAACTAAGAGTTGAAACAAAAGGCCAAAGACATGGTTGAAACTTGAAAATGTGCTAAGATGAAAACCAGAAAAGCAAAATGGTTGAAATGACAAAGCGTAAGGGCAAGAGTGAATATGAAGTCAAAAAACAAAACCAGGGCTGAAATCAAGAAGCTGAATTTCTTAATGCTCGGTCTACTTGAAAAGAAAGCTGACAATTTCTAAGAAGATATTTTTATCACAGAGAATATCCATCGAGGGATACTGACCTTGCTGCATGCCAGCATATATATACCAGAAAACCATATGACATCACGGAATGTGGCAGCAGTTAGACATGATCAGGATTGGTGAACACAATGTCTCCCCATTAGAGAAAGACGTTAAAAGAAATTAAATGAATGAAAACCATACAAATAATTGTGAAAAATAAATTTCACACTTACAAAAAACACCACACTATAATAGGAGAAAATTGAAAGGACCTACCTAAGTAACAAAATAAGTAGACAAAACTATACAATTAATACGTCGGCAAGTCGTAACTACTTATAAAAATGAATCATGAAAAAGTACAATCAGACATTTTAAAAAGATAAGCTAAGTGCATTGATTTGTATGGTGAGGCTAACAGTGAAGAGGTACGGGGCATCTTCATTGTTATCCCTTTTTATTATTCTTGCACACTGTAGGTTCACTAATGGGACAGTGTCTTTTTTCACAAAGCACATAACTATGATTGTGGGGAGAAACTGTCCAATTACTGCTTAGAAAAACAGTATTCAAAAAAATTGATTTTCAAAGCTGTGGTCCATCCTGGTAGTGTAGGCGATGCCCATACGTTGCTTAGTGTTGTAGTGTTTTAAAATTAACATTATAATTGATGCTGCCTGATTACATATTACTATTGCAGGCCTTCTTATTCACTGTTCATATTTTACAAAAACGGGCTTAAATAATCATCCATCTAATTTGACATCACATAATATAATTTGAGATCTTTCATCTCTCTGCAACCCTGAGCAGAAAAGTCTGTCAGAAAATGGATAGACAGATAATGCATTGTGATAATACATGAATTTTTCTTAATATACAAAGCTATATTTGTTTCATATTTTCTTTGTCGGAAGATAAATGAGTATTTTCCTAAAAAGCTGACCCCTGTATAAAACTGCAAGAATTTGACTATGAACTGTCAAGCTTATTTCGTTAGGTATACTGTAGCTATCTCATGCAGATTCTTTTTAAAAGCTGTGAAGGTTTCTGCATCATTAATAGTTTGTTCCAAATTTCCATGACACTGTGAAAGAAGATAAAGTGCTCCTTGAATTCTGCTTTGAGCACACATCCTAGTAATTTCTACCACTGACCTTCAATCTGCGATGTACTATTTAATTGAAAGTATTCCTCTGGACCAGTTTGCAAATCATCACTTTCTTAAACCGATAGTAAATAACATTTCAGACACTTGACTCTAGATCCTCTAGTGACTGTGAATTTTGAGTTTGGCTCTGTTTGACAAGTGTTTCTAGCCACTTTGTTTTCTGAATGTTTCTGACTACATGTTTGCCTTGTGATGTAGGTCATATCCTGTTAGAAACTTGTGTTTGTTTAGTTTGTGTTATTTTTTTTCTTTATTTTAATAAGATCCTGTCAATAAACGCATTAGTATCAAAGGTGTCATTAGGATGTGTTATTTTTTTATTTCTAGTTGTTTTGATGTTTTTAATGTTCCTCTTTTTTAGATGTTCACCATGTTTACCAGGCTACTAGAGATACATCTTTCATACATCCCATACATACATCCCATCTTTCAGCGCTCAAAAACAGAGACTAGCACTCAAACAACTTCAAGAAAGAAAGAAATTAGGGAAAAAATGACTGTTTTTGGCATAAGGAAAGATAGATAAAAATTTCAATATACACATTTTGTTGACATAGCTGTCTGTTCTCCTGCTTTCTCAGAAAAGGAATGACATTTGTAATCTGTGCTGCTCACAAAATATTTTTGTTCCCAGGGACTTCCAACCAGTCTAGTTGAATGTACAGCAATATTTGCTGTTCATAAATAAAATCATCAGCACCATAACAACATGGTAAATTAATAGATATATTAATGCTGTCAGGATTATTTTATGGGTTACCTTTTCTTATCTCTCTTTACCTTTTTTAGTTTATTATTTATAATCTTGCTCACTTTTTGACCTTGATTTTTTCTTTTGCCTGCTATGTGCCTCATCTGGTTTACCAGTGTTTTTCACCCGCTCCTTTGCTTGAGTATAGTGATTGACTTCTGAAAGAATTTACTCTGTTTGTTAAATATCATTATTTCTTCAAATTCTTGATTTTCTACATTGAGATTATTTTGATTTCTTAACCTTGCATTCATCTGTTGAGATGAAAAATGGTGGTATAGAGAGTACTTATTATTGTTATGACTGGTTTAATAAGCTGTCTAGTTTCACATTTCACATACTTAACTGCTATAAACTCAACAACAAAGATGCATTTGTTGGAAAGTTTAGAGTTAATCTTCTGGAAGATGTTAAAATATATTTGTCTGCTATCTGAACAAAACTAGTCAGCATTTACGGAATGTAATGATTATTACTCTTTTACTTTCCATAAAATGCAAAGCACTGCTGACAAAGTGGATGCAAACAACATGAGGAAGTTTATCAGGAAAAATAATGGTCAGTTAACTGCCTCTGTGCCTTGTGGCTATGGGTTGTGGCTGTAGAAAAACAATGAGATGGAAGTCTACAGTAAAAACTGATTAAGCAGCGAATGCTTGTGTTCAAATAAGTAGTTTACCTAAATCACAAGTCTGTTGCCACCATGACCCTCACCAGAAAAATCAGATTAAAATTAATGGATGGCCAAGAGATGAGGTGAGTAAAAGTCTTAATTTGTAGTAGTAAATTTTGAGGAATATATTTAAAGAATATAAGTAAACAGGACATGATTTATATTGCTGAGTGAAGAGTTGGAGCAGCAGAAAGTTAATACTACTTTACACTGACATCATGTTTACATTTTTATTAAGCCATGTTCACACAAAAAACACATTTTCTTCATATTTGCATTCACAAAATAACGGCGGCAATAATAAGAAATGGGCGGCACGGAGGCACAGTGGTATCGCTGCTGCCTCGCAGTTAGGAGATCTGAGTTCACTTACCGGATCCTCCCTGTGTGGAGTTTACATGTTTTTCCCGTGTTTGCATGGGTTTCCTCTGGGTACTCCGGTTTCCTTCCACAGTCCAAAGACATGCAGGTTACGTGCATTGGCGATTCTAAATTGTCCCTAGTGTGTGCTTGGTGTATGTGTGTGCCCTGCGGTGGGCTGGAACCCTGCCCGGGATTTGTTCCCTGCCTTGCACCCTGTGTTGGCTGGGATTGGCTCATGCAGACTGCAGTGACCCTGTGTTAGGATATAGCGGGCTGGATGAATGAAATAACAGGTTAAAAGAGACAATTTAAGGAACACTAGACAGTTAAACCAGTTATAAATGCTATTTTAACTTTTTATCTCTTAAGATATTGTCAGGGTCTTGCAATGGCAGTGAGAAGTCTGCCTAGGGTGTTCTTGTTGGTCAGTTCAAGTTATATTAGTTTATCCATGTCTTGAATAGTGTAGAATATAAATGAGGATTTTTTACCTTGTGTTTGAGTAGAAATATTTAACCAAACTGCCACTACTGAACTGTACAGTGGTTGTGCTTTTTGGTCTTACAACTTAATGCCATTTTTACTAATATAGTCACCACTTGAAGGTTGTACACCCCAGAGCAATTTAGTGGTATCAGAACAAAGACAAATTGTGGAGTAGTTTAAATCAGATATGTTTAATACATAAGGGACATCAGCAATGGAGCTGCACTAAAATACTGGGTGCACCTTTCAGCTAGCCAAGTCACTGTCTGTGTAAAGTTTGTATGTTTCTATATTTGCATTTATGTTTTACTTTGTGTATTCTAGATTTTCTCCCACATTCCAAATATCAGTATGTTAGATGAATTGAAAACTGTAAGTTGGTCTGATAGTAGTAATAGTACTGTCACAAATACAGAGAACAGTGAAATTCCTACCTACATGTCTGACCAACATGCAGCATGTTGCTACTCACCATTGCCGTGATAAACAAGGATGTATTTGTGATACCAGCTTTTTAAATATCATAGAAATGTCAAGAAGCAGACCTTTACTGCTGTCTGCTGATTAATTTAAGGTCACGACCCCAGAGACCACGGCCCTAGAAACGCGGGATGTGAACATAACAGTACACCATATGGTTTCTTTAGCTACATAATGTTAATATTCAGTCTAAACCATGACAAAGAGGATGAAAGTGTCAAAAATCACACAAAAAAAAGAGAGCTATCCTATTTCTAGGTCTGTGCCCATTCCCTAGGCCTCACTACAGGCAGTCAACCCCCAAAACTCAAAAAGCAGACACCTGGCTTACATAGGCCCAAAAATATCAAAATGTTCAAAGAGTGTCCACAAAAAGGAAGAGAGGAATCTGTAAACCTCTGGTCCCAATATTAACAAAAAATTCACTAATAGTTAAAAGGATTTATTTACAGAATTCAAAAAAGAGCAAAAAAAAGGCAAGGCATGAAAAGGGAAAAAAACAAATCCAATAAATCATTATACAGAACACAGTACAGTGGAACCTCAGTTCACGAACGTCTCAGAACCCATACAAATCAGTTTATGACCAAAAAGTTAACTTTTGCATCTGTTCATGACCACAGACTCGGTATACGAACAAGCCAGTTTCCCTTTCGGTTTGTGCGCGCCAATGATTTCCGCACGTGTTCAGTCTCTCCCTGTGCAGCAAGAGAGAGAGACACAGACACACACACACAAATGCGAGAGAGAGACACACACACACACATGCACGAGAGAGAGAGAGACACACACATGCACGAGAGAGAGACACACGTGCGAGAGAGAGAGACACACACGTGCGAGAGAGAGATAGACACACACGCAAGAGAGAGAGACAGACGCACGAGAGAGAGAGACAGACGTGCGAGAGAGAGAGAGAGACACACACGTGTGAGAGAGAGACACACACGCGAGAGAGAGAGAGACACGCACACAATAGAGAGACACACACGCAAGAGAGAGAGAGATATACACACACACACGCGAGATAGAGAGACATACACACGCACGAGAGAGACACGAGAGAGACACACGCACGCGCGTGAGAGACACACATGCGTGAGAGAGACACACATGCGTGAGAGAGAGACACACACACACACACACGAGAGAGACACACACACACACACACACGAACGATAGAGAGACACGCACGTACACGAGAGAGACACGCATGCAGGCGAGAGACACACACACACACGAGAGAGAGAGATGCGGCTGGACACATAAGGCTTGTTTTTAAAGAGACAGATCTCAGCATTGTTTTAATCTTGTTGTATTTAATAAAGACTTTTTTCTACTGGATTTTAACCTCCACTTCTGTTTACAGTGATCGGTTCGTAGCGTGCATTGTTGCAATGTTACTTTTCTTGGTGGTTTATTAAATTAAGGATTTTTCAAATGTTCTTTTTTTTCCCTGTGCTTAAAAATGCAACTTCCCTTCAACTATTTGCTTAGGCCAGTACTCCATCTGTGTGATCATGGACAGAGTGGCAGTTCATCAGAGGCCCCACTCATATGGCAAATTTAGATTTGCTCACTAACTTAACGCAGACATCTATGAGGACAACCACAGGGAGAAATTGTGAATTCAAAATGGACTAATACCAAGAACAGGACTTGAGCCCAGAATTGTAGACCTGTATTGTGGCAGCATTAAGCGCTGGGCCACTTTGCCACTTCTTTTTAAACTGCTGTTATTATACAATACTTAGTTTTTAAAAATTGCATAAGGAAGTGCTTCCTGCTGTCAGACTAAGATGGAAAGAGTACATAACCGTGGTATTGTTTCATTTTCCATAATTTATACCATCTGATAATGAAAGTACGCCGGAAGGGGCGTGGACTCACTGAGCCACAGACAAGTAAGACACCTATGGCGCACGCAGAAGGAGCCACGCCCACCAACTTCTGGCACCTCCGAGCCACCTTGACTGTTTATAGTGGCATGTTTCTCGCGGAGGTGAATTGCCATAGGCAGCGTGTTAAACGGTTTGCGAGGGGTATCCCATGGGATCCTCAAAACAATCCTTTACAACTGAGGTTAAAACACAATGAAGTAAGCAGTCTCTAAAAACCGAGTTTTCGGTTACGACGCACGACTGCGTGCACCAGGGCAAACTGTTTTACTGTGTTGGTTATAATGTTGCTTTTCTTGCTGATTTATTACATTACTGATTTTTCAAATGTTAATTTTCTCCCTGTGCTTAAAAATCATTATAAAACTGGCCTGATTATGCGGCGTATGGTACGCCACGGGTTGACTAGTTCAGTCAATTTCTTGTTGGGCAAAATTGCCTAGCCATCAGAATGCACTGTTTTTTTTTTTTTTGTATTATTCTTCTTGCTGCATCATACAGTACATTTGCTTGGCCCCGTCACTGATCCAGACTTTGAACTATGCCTTGGCACGTGTATCTTATGAAATTGTTTTGCATGTTTCTGTGGGTCTGGCTTGCCTCTGTGACATGCAGATGGTATCCTTTGCTGTCTAGGCTTGGGGCCAAAGTAGCAGAAACAGAAGTACAATATTGAGAACCTCATTTTAGAGCCATGTCTCTGAGCAGCTTCAGCCGACATCATTTTGTGGAATTCAATTTTTTTGTGAGTAGTGCAAATGTAATGTTCAATTTCTTCAGTGGTTTGAGAAGAAGACACATAGGCTGTGGAAGGAAGTCGTTGGTCTTCCATGTGTGTTCTTATTCTTAAGCAGAACTGGAAATAGAATGTCCAAATTACCTGACCACTAAGTTCGGCAAGTGTGCCATTTTATGGATATCACAGCAATGCTTTCATTTGAAGAATACAGGCAAACAGTACATAGGTGATTAGTGAATTACTGGTGTAACCAATACCATTTGGCAACAAGACTTAGCATTAACAAAGTATACTTTCTCATGGACATCATGAAAGAGAATGGTGTAAATGTTTTTGCCGTTGTAAGAATGCTCTGAACATGGTTACAGAGTCCTGGAAGCAATGGCTCTGATTATTGCAATGGTCTTTTCTTCATATTTCAATCATGGAATGTTCTGCAACCTCATATTGAATTAAGTCAGTCAGTCAGTCATTGCCCAACCCGCTATATCCTAGCACAGGGTCACAGGGGTCTGCTGGAGCCAATCCCAGCCAACACAGGGCGAAAGGCTGGAACAAATCCCGGGCAGGGCACCAGCCCACAGCAGATATTGAATTAAGTGCCTCTTAATTAAAACCAGCCCTCACGTATATGGTGCATGTATGTACACACATAGTAAAAAATATAAACTTGAAATGTAAGCCTTAAACAGTAGCATCATAGGCAGAAATGTTTCCCTTTTTGTGTATTGTCAGTTTTTCTTTTTTGTTTTTGCTTTGAATAATAATAATAATTCTTTGAATTTTACTAAAACTTTTAAAAACTGCCGGGGTTGCCTGCAGTTTCTCGGGTTGATAGTGTTCACATTAGTCAGCATCAGTGGCATGTTCTTTCTTTTTGTGTATTTTACTTTTACAGAATATATTTGAGTCAAGAACTGGGCAACACCATAATTGGGAAACTGAGCAACAATATAATCAATGTGGTGAACCAGCCCCGGACACAGACAGACAGACACTGAATGTTCCAACACACACATTTTAATTAATTCAGTTCGGCACACAACATAGTGCTCTTGCGCCAGGCACCATATGTTCAGTGCTCTCTCTCCTCTCTGGACTTCTCCTTCCGTCTTTCCACCTCTCCTCCCGAGCTTTGCCTTCTTCCTCCCGACTTGACTCTCACATTCGAGGGAGGCGGCCTCTTTTATATTCACCCGGATGTGCTCCAGGTGCTCTCCGATGAACTTCCGGTGGCATTTCCTGATATGGCGGAAGTGCTGCATGAGCACCCGGAAGCACTCCAGGTGTCATTGGAAATCCTTCCTCCCAGCACTTCTTGGTGTGGTGGAAGTGCTGGCCTCCAGGGCTCTACAACTGTCCAGGCCCCCCCTGGCGGTGGCCCTCCTGTGGTCTAGGGGAGGTATTGTCCCTCTCCCGGGCCTTGCAGGTCTCCCGGCTGTGCATGGGTCCTGGCTGTCCGCCAGCATGGATCAAAACATGTATGCTACGGCATTTTTTAAATTTTGTCATATCTGATAGTAAACGAAGCTCAACTGTTTTCTTCATCAATTTGAAGAAGAGTAACGTTTTTCTTTAAAAATCCTTTCACCTTTTAAAATAACTAAACTTTCTTGAAATGATCAAGCTGCTTACATGAGTCTTTTGTAATTTGTCCAATCAAAAAAATGTCAGCTTATTTATATTAGGATGCTGTGACATTTTATGAGCTCTACCTGGCAGTACTCTGGTTTTATTCACGCATATACCAACCTGGGAAATTCCTGAGAAGTGTACAATGTCTTGAACCAAAAATAGCTGGGTCAATATTTCTGTTATTTTTAAACCTGGTTTTGTTCACTTGACCTTAGAAAATGTTAGGAATAGCCTGCATGTATAAATGGTGTTACTGTATACAAGGAAATGAGAAAGAGAGAGAAGGAATTGGGAAAATAGAGATAATAACAAGGAATAGAATGTTCAGCTTCATTGTTCAGAAATATGAATAAATAACAGAACTGCTTTGTGGCCTTGATGGTATTATTGAACATGCATTTATTTTTAAGGGTTTGCTATCTTTTCTGCTTGAACATCCTCTAAAATACAAATGAGAAAAAAATGGCTTGCTCTCGTTGGATTCAGTGCAGCAATTGAAACTAAATTCTTTTGGTTCAGACCTTCTGGGAGTTTCCTTTTCTTGTCATATATCAAGAAGAGGATTCTGTAAATTTGAAATGATAGCATAACAAAGCCTCCTCTATATTTAAAAATAAACAGGAAAAGGAAAGATAGGGTATTATTGTGTAGTCATGTTTGAGGGAGTGATGTGTGGCAAGCTTGAAAGCCTGTGTCAGTGAGCATAGTGCTTATTTTTGTAACTTTAATGAATCAATATATTATTTTAAATAGCAATTGTATGCACAGGTCTTGTATTCGGTTTGTTTATGAGAGTAAACACAAAACAGAAGTTACTGTTTTGATAATGATGGCTACTGGTTTCATTGTAAAGTTTATATTTATGTTTGATTTGTATGAGCTTTGCCAAATCAAATTCCATGCAACTGCCAATGTTACGAAAATTAAGTAAGGGATGTAACATCATTGTGTTCTCTGTACTTTCTTTTATTATTATTTTGAAACTGTTTAAAGATCCAGTGTTTGTTTTTGTTTAAAAAGTTAAAGGAACACTTTTGAATCAGAGTATAGCATCACGTCAATGATACTTCTAGGATATTGATCTGATCAGTTAAGTAGCAGAGGGGGTTATTAATCAGTTTCAGCTGCTTTGGCGTTAATGAAATTAAAAACAGGTGCACTAGAGAGGCACCAATGAGACGACCCCCAAAACAGGAATGGTTTAGCAGGTGGAGGCCACTGACATTTTCCCTCCTCATCTTTTCTGACTTTTTTCCACTAGTTTTTAATTTGACTATGGTCAGTGTCACTACTGGTAGCATGAGGTGATACCTAGACCCTACAGAGCTTGCACAGGTAGTCCAACTTCTATTGCCAGAAGATTTGCTGTCTCTCCCAGCACAGTCTCAAGGACATGGAGGAGATTCCAGGAGATGTGTATTTTAGTATTAAGCAGTGTTAAAATTATTTTATACAACCCCATCAATGTATAATATGCCAATAGCAATAGGATTTTTTTTTTCCATGGGAACGGATTAATCATTTTTCCATTATTCCTTATGGGAAAAATTTGTTTGGTATACATCCTGTTTGGTATAAGTCAAAGGGTCTGGAACGGATTAAGAACGTATACCGAGGTTCCACTGTATTTTTATATATATGTATATATATATATATATATATAAACTGCTCAAAAAAATTAAAGGAACACTATGAAAACACATCAGATCTCAATGGGAAAAAGAAATCCTCCTGGATATCTATACTTATATAGACTGGGTAATGTGTTAGGAACGAAAGGATGCCACATCGTTTGATGGAAATGAAAATGATCAACCTACAGAGCCCTGAATTCAAAGACGCCCCAAAAATCAGAGTGAAAAATTATGTGGCAGGCTAGTCCATTTTGCCAAAATTTAATTGCAGCAACTCAAAATTGTACGCAGCACTTTGTATGGCCCCTGTGTTCTTGTATACATGCCTGACAACATCGGTGCATGCTTCTAATGAGATGACAGATGGTGTTGTGGGGGATCTCCTCCCAGATCTGGACCAGGGCATCACTGAGCTCCTGGACAGTCTGAGGTGCAACCTGGTGGCATTGGATGGACCAAAACATAATGTCCCAGAGGTGTTCTATTGGATTTAGGTGAGGAAAGTGTGGTGGCCAGTCAATGGTATCAATTCCTTCATCCTCCAGGAACTGCCTGCATACTCTCACCACATGAGGCCAGGAATTGTCGTGCACCAGGAGCCACTGTACCAGCATAGGGTCTGACAATGGGTCCAAGGATTTCATCCTGATACCTAATGGCAGCCAAGGTGCCTTTGTCAAGCCTGTAGCGGTCTGTGTGACCCTCCATGGATATGCCTCCCCAGACAATCATTAACCCACCACCAAACTGCTCATGCTGAATGATGTTACAGGCAGCATAATGTTCTCCATGGCTTCTCCAGACCCTTTCACTTCTGTCATGTGCTCAGGGTGAACCTGCTCTCATCTGTAAAGCACAGGGCACCAGTGGTGCATCTGCCAATTCTGGTATTCTATGGCGAATGTCAATCGAGCTGCATGCTGCTGGGCAGTGAGCTCAGGGCCCATTAGAGGACATGGGGCCCTTGGGTCACCCTCATGAAGTCTTTCTGGTTGTTTGGTCAGAGACATTCACACCAGTGGCCTGCTGGAGGTCATTTTGTAGGGCTCTGGCAGTGCTCATCCTGTTCCTCCTTGCCTAAAGGAGCAGATACTGGTCCAGCTGATGGGTTATGGACCTTCTATGGCCCTCTCCAGCTCTCCTAGAGTAACTGCTTGTCTCCTAGAATCTCCTCCATGCCCTTGAGACTGTGCAGGGAGACACAGAAAACCTTCTGGCAATGACACGTATTGATGTGCCATCCTGGAGAAGTTGGACTACCTGTGCAACCTCTGTAGGGTCCAGGTATTGCCTCATGCTACCAGTAGTGACACTGACTGTAGCCAAATGCAAAACTAGTGAAGAAACAGTCAGAAAAGATGAGGAGGGAAAAATGTCAGTGGCCTCCACCTGTTAAACCATTCCTGTTTTGGGGGTCATCTCATTGTTGCCCCTCTAGTGCATCTGTTGTTAATTTCATTAACACCACAGCAGCTGAAACTGATTAACAACCCCCTCTGCTACTTAACTGACCAGATTAATATCCCATAAGTTTCATTGACTTTATGCTATACTCTTGATTAAAAAGTGTTCCTTTAATTCTTGTGAGCAGTATATATATACTGTATATATATATATATATAGTATATAGTAGCCTCCACGCTGGGAGGACCGGGAGAGCAAGCATGGCCAAAGCGTTACTTCCCCCAGGGCGCTAGATGTCAGCCCCCCCTGGGTTACAGTGGTGCCTTGGGCTCCTACAGGGCTTGGAGTCTGATGTAGCCCTGTTGGGATCTGTAGGTGCCGCCAGGGGATACTGCAGCAGGATTTGCTGAGTCCTTTTGAGCAGTGCTTCCACCACACCCAGAAGTGTCGCAGGAAACAAGGTCATCAAGCACCTGGAGCACTTATGTGGGGTACAGTATTAAAGGAGCCAGCAACCACTACTTGGGGAGCTAGAGTCAGGAGGAGGAAGACTAAGCTTGACCAGGGGAGTGGAGGAGAAAGAAAAAGAATGAGAGAAAGAAGTGTATTGTTTTGCATTATGCTTGTGAGACTGTGCTGTACTTTGGGAAATGAGGGAAGGTGTTTTCCATGAGGTAAAAAAGAAAAAGAAAAACCCATGTGTGCCTTGTACTTATGCTTGTCTGTGTCGGGTTGAGGCAGAAGTGCCAGCCTGGTGGCCTATAATATATATATACTGCGCCCAAGGTCTGGCCAAGTTATTTATTCTACCAAGCACCTTTTACAGACTTCTTTCCAACAATATCTCACAGTTATACAATTCCTGCTGAGTATTGCCTTATTGCCTCCCGACTGTAATAATAAAAGTAGGGAGGTCCTCACCCGACAGCACCCTCTATTGGAAAGTAGGGACACCCATGGTTCCCATGTGAGGACCACTACTACTTGACGTATGGAGAATGGAACTGCTCCCAAGTTCTGGCCAAGCTATCCTTTCATCTATTGTTCCTCTTGGGCCTCCTGTCCAGGTAACATACACTGCTCCTACCTTGTTGGGATGCCTGTTTTTATCCTACAATGTATCTTGATCTTATATTCTTTTCCTACCTTTGAAATAAAAAGAATCGTAGCCTCATTGATGCCGTAATGGCGTCCTACAGCGGTGTAGCTTTTCCTTTCCTTCAACATATCCAAAACTTTTACCTTTTCAGCAGTTGTTAACATCTTCTGTTGGCGCTTGGGCACGGCCCCTGAAGCAGTAGCAGGAGCAGATCGTTTTGGAGCCATAATGAAGGGCTTGACTATGCACAAAGATAAACACAAAAGAGCACAAAAGTTAACTCTTTACACAGTGAAACACGTTGATGCTGAATGAGCAAGACGAGACTTCCTGGTTAATGCCGTGGAATCGAATTCGGCACTCCGTCGCTGAGCCAATCAGCACACAGAAACTTAACTACGTGCTCTGATTGGTTAGCTTCTCGGCCATCCGCCAATAGCGTCCCTTGTATGAAATCAACTGGGCAAACCAACTGAGGAAGCATGTACCGGAAGTAAAAAGACCTGTCCGCAGAACCCGCGAAGCAGCGAAAAATCCTCGTTATATATTTAGATATGCTTACATATAAAATCCACGATAGAGTGAAGCTGCGAAAGCCGAAGCGCGATATAGCGAGGGATTACTGTATATATATATATATATATATATATATATACATACAGTTTGTGTGTGTGATATTACATATGTATATATGAAGGAAGGGCAAAAAGTTAGAAGAAATAACTGCAATTATTTTTTTTTCTCTGTTGAACTTCAGAACTCCATATTTTAGCACTTTTCAACACAGTCACTCCCATGTCATTGCATTTCTTCATGCAATAAATCAATTTTTTAAAACACTGCTGTAAATCTTCTTGAGTTCATTTGACCATTTTGCTGACTTGTTCTTGATCGTGAAACTGCTTGCCATTCAATGATTAATTGATTATTGGGAATAGCCGGATATTGTAAGGTGCCAGGTCTTTGGGACAAGAAAGAAGCCCTTACTTGGTTGATGCCTGAGTCCTCTTCTTGGAATATTGTTCCAGCAAATTGTTGTGGTGAAGTAAGATGTTATAAGGAGGTAGTATGGGGTGACGTCTGTGCAACAGCTTGAAAATCAGGGTCAAGAAAGCTTCGCTGTAGGTGTTGTTTTTCCTTTTTTCAGTATATACTGTATATGTATCTGTATACAGAGCAAGATGCAGAAGACAGGAAGATAGAGAAAAAGATGATCTGCTGTGGCAACCCCTAACATATACATTTACACATAAATACATTTACACATATCTATTTTAGCTTTTGCACATCCATCTGTATTCAATCTGCACCCATTTAGCCCACATTATCATGAAAGTTTTATTACACAGAAAATAATAAAATGTAAGTATAAGATTGAATATGGTCAGGTACTGGCATTTATTTCTAGAAGAAAAATTCGGTTTAATGATTAATGTACAAGTTTCACCAGCTCTTGTCTGCAATACTCCACATAGATTTCTGATCCCTACCTGCCCTTATATTACATATTGCACATTTACATTTCTGCTGATACTTATTGACATTGCACTAATGGCTTATTTTGCATTGGAGTACCTGATTGCTTATGTTATTTCCATTTCTATCGAACTTTGTTCAGATGTGATGTAATTTAATATGCCATATTTTTTTACTTGGTACAAAACTTCGTAATCGTGTTCGTGACAAGGTCATTAAAAAGATGTCAGAGATTTCAAAATGTGATTTCATTAAATGTGAATACATGGCTCACTTAATGTTTTATTTAATGTTGGTGTTGAACAAAATTTAGCTCTATATGTAACAGTTTTGAAAGACTTGTATTTCGGAATGGAATCACAAATGTTGTAGACAAGCTGATAAGTGAAAGATGAAATGGCAACTGGCCTCTGTTTATTTTTATATGAAATAATTTGATTACTTTATAATCATTTTCAGTGGGATGTGGCTGTATTCAATTTATGGGCAACACGGTGCCCGCACTTCACAGAAGTTTGTGGCAGATGTGGTGTGCAGCCCATGTCATTCCTCCCTGAAGTACATGTCTAGCAAGGCAACTGGTGTTAGAGCTAAGAAGAAACTGCTTTGTTGACAATTATCGAGATGAAATTTTGTATTTTGGGTGGCATTGTTGTGCAGTGGTTAGTGCTGCTGTCTCACTGATCCACCAACCTGCTTTTGAAGCCTGCACACAAATGATTTTGTTTGAACTAATACTATTAGTAGTAGCTATTGTAGTAGTAGTAGTATTGCAATGTGTAGGAGGTACTGTGAGATACTTACTTGCATATCCACTCTTTTGCACCATCCATCCATCCATTTTCTAACCCGCTGAATCCGAATACAGGGTCACGGGGGTCTGCTGGAGCCAATCCCAGCCAACACAGGGCACAAGGCAGGAACCAATCCTGGGCAGGGTGCCAACCCACCGCAGGACACACACAAACACACCCACACACCAAGCACACACTAGGGCCAATTCAGAATCGCCAATCCACCTAACCTGCATGTCTTTGGATTGTGGGAGGAAACCGGAGCGCCCGGAGGAAACCCACCCAGACACGGGGAGAACATGCAAACTCCACGCAGGGAGGACCCGGGTGATACACACAATTGTATTAAAATATATACAGTAACTTCACTCTATTAACAGAAACATCTCAAGTTGCACCCTGTAAGATTTGTAAGTTACGTTAGTTGGTGCCTATAAATTGATCTGTTGCACATGACCATGGATCTTTGCATACACATGTCCTATTATAACCTATTGCCCAGTCCAGGATGGCTTTATGTGGCTGCTAGGACAGGATCTTGCTCTTTGGGACCCTGAATTTGATTTAAATGGATTTGAGAATATACAGGTAGTCCCCAGGTTATGGACATCTGACCTATGACATATGAACGGGGCCCTAAGTGCGACGCATGCGCCTCAGTAACTGCAGTCCATCATCTTTGGCCTGGGGACACTGCAAGCGGTGGCTGGACGGAAGCTGAAGGGGGGTGATTTCGCTTCTCGCGTAGTGTAGTGTGTCCCTCAGACAGCTCCGGGTGGCAATCAGTTTCACTGCCCTCCCATCACACACGGCTACCCTGTTCGTTCTTGGTGGGCGGCTGGTAATGCTGCAAGCGGTGGCAGGATTGAGGCTGAAGGGGGGCGATTTTGCTGCTCACTCATTGTAGTGTCACTTGGGCGGCTCCTGGCAGCAAGCAGCTTCACTGTCTGCCCACCACACACGGTTGCCCTGTTCGTTCTCGGTGGGCGGCTGGCAATGCTGCAAGCGGTGACCTGGTTGTGGCTAAACGGAGGCCATTGAGGGTGAACGGGCCGGCGGGGGGTAGCATTACAGTGTGACTTGGGTGGCTGCCTATTGAATTGGGGCGGTGGTGGGCGATTCACTACCTGCCTTTGGCCGCACTGTTTTCATTCTCGGTGGCCGGACGCTGCAGGCAGCATACTGTAGTGGAGGTGACTGTGAGGTGGGCTGGTGATGAACCGCCCGTTGATGCCCCCATTCATTCTCAATAGCAAGCCTGCTTGTACTTTTACACAAATAGCAGGAAGTTGTCTCTTGTCCATCAGACGTGTTGACGACTGGTGCCTTCCTGCTGTGATAGTGTGTATAGTGCTGTGCAGAAGAGCTCATCTTAATCTTTTGTCTTCACCCATCAACAATGTCCCTGAAACACAAATATGATGCAAGTGCTGGTGATACAGTAAAGAAGAGAAAAACCATCACCATTGAAAATAAAGTAGAAATAATAAAACGGTCAGAGAATGGTGAAACTCCATCATTCACTGACAAAGCACTTGGTTACAGTCGGTCAACAATAGCATTTATTACATTTATGTACCTGTTCCGACTTACATACAAATTCAACTTAAGTACAAACCTACAGTCCCTATCTCGTACGTAACCCGGGGGCTGCCTGTATATGCATCTGTTCCATCTTGACATTTTATAAGTTTTATTACAAAATCAAAGCTAGGTTTTTGTCACTGTTTTTGTGAAATCCCAGTACTACCCAAAACACACTGTTCAACATGAAAAACTTCATTCCTTACATGTTTGGGACTTATAAATTACATCTTTTACATCTACAATTCTGTGATGATCAGTGCAATTTTCTACACTCTGTTGTGCTGGGCTGGTAACATCACTTTAAGAAAGGCCCTCTGAATCAACAAGCTAATTAAAAAGGCAAGCTCAGGTATGGGGTGTGTCATTATGAACAATGCCACACATACTTTCTCTACCACACTAACACTGATGACTTTCAGCCAACAAATCATTCAGCCAAATTGTATTAAGAAATGCTTACTGTGGCTCCTTTATACCAACAGCAATACACCTGCATAATGCTTCAATGGGACAGTAACTGTCAAGTCTGAAGTTTTTTTTTGTTTTTAATTTTTCCTCCTTTTTAGTTATTCTGGTGTGTGTTCATATGATAGTATATGCACATATATACAATATATATTTATTTATCTATTTGTTGATTGATTCATATTTTTAAAGAGCTTCTGTAAAATGGCAAATTACCCTGGGCCAAATAAGTATCAATCGATCAGTATATCATTCAACCAATCTATCTATCTATCTATCTATCTATCTATCTATCTATCTATCTATCTATCTATCTATCTATCTATCTATCTATCTATACACATTTATGTTTTTTTTATTTTAGAGACATTTTAATCACATATGCTCAAAGTGACGGTAATTTAAAGAGTAATGTAATAAAGGATGTGCTGTCCAAATTAACCCAACAGGTACATTCACCACCCCAGGGTAATAGTTGTACATTTACTTCATTTCAAAATATTCAAACCACCATTTTTGAACTCTCTCTTTTATCAAATTCTTAAATTACTATCTCTTGTGCAAACATGTCCACTTGTTCTCAGCTCTGAGCTTGCAGTGCATCTGGAAAGTATTCACAGCGCATCACTTTTTCCATATTTTGTTATATTACAGCCTTATTCCAAAATGGATTAAATTAATTTTTTTCCTCAGAATTCTACACACAACACCCCATAATGACAACGTGAAAAAAGTTTACTTGAGAGTTTTGCAAATTTATTAAACATAAAAAAATTGAGAAAGCACATGTACATAAGTATTCACAGCCTTTGCCATGAAGCTCAAAATTGAGCTCAGGTGCATCCTGTTTCCCCTGATCATCCTTGAGATGTTTCTGCAGCTTAATTGGAGTCCACCTGTGGTAAATTCAGTTGATTGGACATGGTTTGGAAAGGCACACACCTGTCTATATAAGGTCCCACAGTTGACAGTTCATGTCAGAGCACAAACCAAGCATGAAGTCAAAGGAATTGTCTGTACACCTCCGAGACAGGATTGTCTCGAGGCACAAATCTGGGGAAGGTTACAGAACAATTTCTGCTGCTTTGAAGGTCCCAGTGAGCACAGGGGCATCCATCATCTGTAAGTGGAAGAAGTTTGAAACCACCAGATGTCTTCTTAGAGCAGGCCGGCCATCTAAAGTGAGCATTCGGGGGAGAAGGGCCTTAGTCAGGGAGGTGACCAAGAACACGATGATCACTCTGTCAGAGCTCCAGAGGTCCTCTGTGGAGAGAGGAGAACCTTCCAGAAGGACAACCATCTCTGCAGCAATCTACCAATCAGGCCTGTATGGTAGAGTGGCCAGACGGAAGCCACTCCTTAGTAAAAGGCAAATGGCAGTCTGCCTGGAGTTTGCCAAAAGGCACCTTAAGGACTGTCAGACCATGAGAAACAAAATTCGCTGGTCTGATGAGACAAAGGTTGAACTCTTTGGTGTGAATGGCAGGCGTCATGTTTGGCCATTTGGCCACAGCCAAGATATCAAAGGAGTGGCTTCAGGACAACTCTGTGAATGTCCTTAAGTGGCCCAGCCAGAGCCCAGACTTGAATCCGATTGAACATCTCTGCAAAGATCTAAAAATGGCTGTGCACCGATGCTTCCCATCCAACCAGATGGAGCTTGAGAGGTGCTGCAAAGAGGAATTGGCGAAACTGGCCAAGGATAGGTGTGCCAAGCTTGTGGCATCATATTCAAAAATACTTCAGGCTGTAATTGCTGCCAAAGGTACATCAACAAAGTATTGACCAAAGGCTGTGAATACTTATGTACATGTGATTTCTCAGTTTTTTTATTTTTAATAAATTTGCAAAAACCTCAAGTAAACGTTTTTCATGTTGTCATTATGGGGTGTTGTGTGTAGAATTCTGAGGAAAAAAATGAATTTAATCCATTTTGGAAAAGGCTGTAACATAACAAAATGTGGAAAAAGTGAATACTTTCCGGATGCACTGTATATTGTTATGCCATTTATGTATTGAGATCATGGAAGAAAGTACAAGGCTACAGTCCTCTGAAAAGTGCTGTTTTCTTATAACTGAGTACAAATACACCCTGGTCCTCCAACTGAATTCACTATGCTCTTATATTGTCCTGTTGGGTTTTGAGATGAATCCTCCACTGAATGTCTCTTTAACACCAATGTAAATAGCACTCACTAATGGACTGCTTATAAAGGCCAGGAGGCATGATGGGCCTAAAGTCATTTAGCAGGTTGCATTTGAAATCTTGGACAGTAAACTGCACCATTGATGTCTGTTACTTTCATATTTATGCTTTAAAGTGTGCTTTCTTGCCAGAGGCTTGGCTACCTGAAACTTCATAAAATATATTTATAGTTTAAAACTTTTTATTTCTAAATGTTTTTTACTTGAGTTTTTACTTTGTTGTATTATGTAGTACAATGAGTAGCTCCACATTTCCTCTCATGTTCTGTTTGGTCTTCGGCAGCTTCCTGTAACTTTATGTGGTGAGGTCTTTGTGTCTGGGTGTTGTTTGTGACTAATGTAAAAAAGGTTTATATTGTAGTTACATTTCAGTTTTTTGTAGTGATGTGTCTGAATAATAGGAATAGTAGTGCTAAAGCACAATGAGTTGAAGTAGAGCAAAGTTAGGCAAGACCTGGAAAAACAGCAAACATAAAAGATTAAAACCTGGAGATAGATGAATTATACTGATAATCTCCAGGATTAAAAAAACTAATCTGTTTATAGCACTACTTAAAAATGACAAACCATTCTCAAACAACTCTTAATATGCAGCCTAAGGCCATTCTTCCAGTTGGGGCTCTAGCTTGACTTTGTGCACTTTGCTTTTTGCTTCCTGCTGCTGTGGTCGCATAATGCGTAGTTCTATAAAATAACTGCTGAAGAAACAAAATATGAGAACAGCATTTGAGAGAAAAAGTGACATAATGAGTAAACATGCACTGTTCTTTAAGTTGCCATTTACTTGCAAATGAACTCAGTAATGACATTTTTAGTGCTCCAGGTTTTGGTGTTCATTTGTAATGATGTGACTTATACTTACGAGAAGCCTCAATGTGCTGTGAATAAAATTACTTTTTAGAAAGTGCTCTGATTCAGTGGCTACCAATTCTATAAGTCAAATGCAAAATGTTATTAATCATTTTCTTCTTATTCTTAGTTTCATTTGTAAGAGGGTGGACAGGGAGACACCTTTAACTACTGTGTGCACCTGGAGTACAAATAAAAAGTTATAAAATATGCTTTATTTCTAATGCTCCTTTTTAGCATTTCTTTTTGGGAAATGACTTTTGATGGATGGGGAGTCATTTCATGTACAAGATTCAACCAAAAAATTAAGTTGACCAATGCAAGATTGAAGTATGTTGCTCTACGGGTATAGAAGTGTTTGCCAGCTTTTTGTTAATTTAAGTATGTTGAATAAATGACTTTGTGAGTGAGACACACCGTGTCTCAAAAATAAATAGCAAAGAAGTCTGCAAAGAGTGTAGAGGTTTACAATACTAGGGTCTTTGTTAATTGCTGGGATGATCTTTTGTGGACAGGAAATACACAATATGGGATGGTTGCTTTGCCAGAGGTATTCATTATCAAAACCTTAATCCAGTCTGGGGTCACCGGGTACAGTAGCCTATTCCAACAACATTAAGCACAAGGCTGGATCAGTCTGATGATGGAGCATGTTCTGCCTATAGTGTAGACTGTTTGAATTGTGTTTTGATTATTTTAATTTCCATAGCGTGTATTATTGATTGTATATTTATTGTTGCGAAATCCTATGAGGGTGATATAGCATGGCTATTACAGCAGTTAGAAAATGTTACAGTGTTGTGAAGATTTCCTAGTGAAGTAAGAAAATTAACCTCATGATTTTTTTTCATATTCCTGTTATACTGTGATACATCTCGATAAAAGTAATACTGATAGCTTAGATATTTTTTCTGGGTCTCCTCTATCTAAACTCAGCCTTATTTCTCTTTCTATTAAACAAGTAGACAACATTTAATTATGTGCAAAATAATCAAAAATCTGATCATGAATGTACACAAAGAAAGACAAATGATACATAGCATTTCAGAACTGTTAAATAAAACTGAATACCATTGTGACCTTTAAAAATGTATATATGAGAAATTGCATTATGTTTATGGAGGGTTTTGAAAAAGGTCTTGGTTAACAAATTCTCGTTCCTCAACAATGCTCTGGATAAAAGTGCTTCCAGCAACCTTTGGGGAAAGCATGTCTTCATTTCATTGGTACATTAATCTATGATGGGGCGATTTTTCCAAGGAGCACTGGTGTCCTCTACAAGTTGTGTTTCATGAGCTAAATTTATTAGTGTTTCATTTATCCATGTGGCCTAGATATTTTTTGAAGTGTCCAAACTGCTTTCCAGTATATCAACATTTAGTATGTGTGGCCATACTTCTACAATTGGTTATTCTCTGCATAGCAAAGTCCTATTCTTGTGAACAGAAAGGCACTAAAAATAAAAGGAATGATAGTAAAAAGACATTTTGCATAGTCATACTGCTCATTTTTATATTTTACTCTTTTATGAGCTTGCTAAAAACAAATTTCATTTTCAAACAAAAGAGAAGATTGGCATCCACCACCTTTTGTGCAGTATGTGTATGTCTCTGTGTTTATAAACCAAGTGCATTGTCATGACTAAGCCAAGATACTCCCTTTCATTTGGTCTTATTTAGTATTTTGGATGGCTGTATTAAATTAGATTCAACTTTATTGTCATTGAACACATTACAAGTACCATGAAAACAAAAGGCAGTTTTGCATCTAACAAGCAGTAGAAATAGATTGTACAGACAAGAGTAAGTCAAGAGCATATATACAAAAAGGTTAGTGCGGATTAAAATGCAGAATGGACAGTGTTTACAGAAAGTACAATATGAGTAGAATGGAATAAGTACAGTAAAGTATTACAACAGTTTAAATAATAGAAACAGTGACACACAGACACTTGTATAGGTACGAGTACAGCAGAGCCCTTATAGTCCTGTGGCAGTAGTAGTCCAAGACAGGGTATCCCAGCAGGTTAAATAGGCCTAGGGTGGTAGGAGGAGTCCACGATGATTCTATGTGCCCTTCACAGGCATTGTTTGCACTGTGGGTCCTTAATAGCAGGTAACGAGCCACCAGTGTTGTGCTGGGCAGTTTTCACTACCTACTACAGAGACTTCTGGTCTGACACCATGCAGATACCATACTATTGTTCTTAGTGCCATCGATGGTGCAGTTTTAGAAGTTCACTAGATTCTGATGAGACAGTTGGACTCAGAAAGTAAAGACACTTGCTTCATGTATTAATTAGTTCCACAAAGGGTGACCCCCTGTAGCTCATTTTTTACAGCCAAACACATCCAAGGATTTGCACAAAATATGTGTGTGTGTGTGTGTGTGTGTGTGTGTGTGTGTGTGTTTGGACATAGTCTGTTTAACATTTTTCCTGTGGAAGATCCATCCATCCATCCATCCTCTTCCACTTATCTGAGATCGGGTTGCGGGGGCAGCAGCTTGAGCAAAGATGTCCAGACTTCCCTCTCCTCTGCCACTTTTTCTAGCCCTTCCAGGGGAATCCCGAGGTGTTCCCAGGCCAGCCGGGAGACATAGTCCCTCCAGTGTGTCCTGGGTCTTCTCCCAGGCCTCCTCCCGGTTGGACGTGCCCAGAACACCTCACCAGGGAGGCGTCCAGGAGGCATCCTGATCAGATGCCCGAGGCACCACATCTGACTCCTCTTGATGCAGAGGAGCAGTGGCTCTACTCTGAACCCCTCCCTCCCAGATGACTGAGCTTCTCACCTTATCTTTAAGGGAAAGCCCAGACACCCTGCAGAGGAAACTCATTTCAGCCGCTTGTATTCGCAATCTCACTCTTTCGGTCACTACCCATAGCTCATGACCATAGATGAGGGTAGGAACATAGATCGACTGGTAAATTGAGAGCCTTGCCTTACGGCTCACCCCTTTTTTCACCACGACAGACCAATGCAGAGCCTGCATCACTGCGGACGCTTCACCGATCCGCCTGTCGATCTCATGCTCCATTCTTCCCTCACTCATGAACAAGACCCGAGATACTTGAACAAGACCCCAAGATACTTGAACTCCTCCACTTGGGGCAGGATCTCATCACCAACCCTGAGAGGGCACTCCACCCTTTTTCGGCTGAGGACCATGGTCTCGGATTTGGAGGTGCAGATTCCCATCCCAGCTGCTTCACACTCAGCTGCGAACCGATCCAGAGAGAGATGAAGATCACGGCCTGATGAAGCAAACAGGACAACATCATCTGCAAAAAGCAGTGACCCAATCCTGAGTCCACCAAACTGGATCCCCTCAACACCCTGGCTGCACCTAGAAATTCTGTCCATAAAAGTTATGAACAGAATCGGTGACAAAGGGCAGCCCTGGCGGAGTCCATCTCTCACTGGAAACGGGTTCGACTTACTGCCGGCAATGCGGACCAAGCTATGACACCTGTTGTACAGAGACCGAACAGCCCTTATCAGGGGGTCTGGTACCCCACTACTCCCAGAGAACCCCCCACAGGATTCCCAGAGGGACACGGTCGAACGCCTTTTCCAAGTCAACAAAACACATATAGACTGGTTGTGCAAACTCCCATGCACCCTCCAGGACCCTTTTAAGGGTGTAGAGCTGGTCCACTGTTCCACGACCAGGACGAAAACCACACTGTTCCTCCAGAATCTGAGGTTTGACTATCCGACGGGCCCTCCTCTCCTGGACCCCTGAATAGACTTTTCCAGGGAGGCTGAGGAGTGTGATCCCTCTGTAGTTGGAACACACCCTCCAGTCCCACTTCTTAAAGAGGGGGACCACCACCCCGGTCTGCCAATCCAGAGGCACAGTACCCGATGTTCACGTGATGTTGCGGAGGCGTGTCAACCAAGACAGTCCTACAACATCCAGAGCCTTGAGGAACTCCAGGCGTATCTCATCCACCCCCGGGGCCCTGCCATCAAGGAGTTTTTTGACCACCTCGGTGACCTCAGTCCCAGAGATGGGGGAGCCCACCTCCGAGTCCCCAGGCTCTGCTTCCTCATTGGAAGGCATGTTAGTGGGATTGAGGAGGTCTTCGAAGTACTCCCCCCACTGACCCACAACGTCCCGAGTCGAGGTCAGCAGTGCAGCATCCCCACCATATACAGTGTTGACACTGCACTGCTTCCCCCTCCTGAAATGCCGGATGGTGGACCAGAGACGCCGGATGGTGGACCAGAATCCCACAGGCTCGGCCACCAGGCGTTCGCCATCAAGCCCCACCTCCAGGCCTGGCTCCAGATGGGTGCCCCCGGTGACGTGCGTCTGGGCGAGGAAAAACGCCATCCAAAATTTTTATTCTTCATAGGAGGTTTGATGAACTGCTCTTTGTCTCATCCCTCACCTAGGACCAGTTTGCCTTGGGTGACCCTACCAGGGGCATAAAGCCCCGGACAACAGAGCTCCTAGGATCATTGGGACATGCAAACCCCTCCACCATGATAAGGTGGCGGTTCGAGGAGGGGAAGATAAAGGTCATAAATGACAAAAAGACATTTTTTGGATAAACATAAATATCAGAAATATATAATAGTTAGAAAAGTGTTTTTAGGTTAGTTGTCAATTCAAAGTTGTCCTTATATGAATGAGTTTGGGTAGGTGTAAGAGAGATGGACTGGTGCCCAGTCAGTTATTGTTTTTTGCTGGGATAGCCCCCTAACTGGGCCAAGCTGGTTTAATCATATGCACAGTAAATGGACAGATGGACATATACAGTTTTAACATTTTTTTTTAAAAATCTGAAGACCAGTGTGTGCCAAGGCTATTTTTTCTGCAGATCCTTGCAATGTAGACTAATAACTATGAAAGTGGTGTTTATCTTATTTTAAATGCAGCAGTTATTTAACATTTTATCTTTGTGTTTCACAGAGGGAGATTCCGGGGATGAAGACATGGATTTTAATTGGGATGAATATTTAGAAGGAGCAGGTGCCAGCGCAGCACCACATACTTCATTTAAACATGTAAGTAATGAACCTCCTTTTATTGATTACAGTTTCACTGCCTGAGAGTAAATATTAATACAACAACAAGCAGACTGAACCCAGGTGAGTTTGCCTGTTAAGTTGTAGCTTTACTATCTGTTGCACATCTCTGCTGCTTATATTTACTTGTATAAAGCAATTAACGTTTTCTTCAAATGACTACAAGTGCTACAGTTGGTTTCAAGGCCATCTGACATTGCTGTATTAGAATGCTATTTTTGAACTCTTAACACACCTCTGAGTCAACACAAATACGTCTTCTTAGGTAACAGACATATAATTGGCAATAGCAGTAGGACTGCTGCATGAAACTTTATGAATGATGTATGTTTTACTTTTGGAATCACTTTCATTGAGGTTACTAGGAAATAAAATGACCTATTTAAGATGGTTTACTTGATATTTTGATGTTCTAGACTAAATGTTTTTAGTTATATTATTTTATTTTCTTGTAAAAAATTTTTAAAGAACACTGAAGAAAGAATCCCTGAACCCTACGAAAAAAGTCGTAATGCCGGGCCACCTTAAATTCCCCTGCACCTCTTCATCAGCGTCTTTGTTTTGCACATGTGTCAATTAGCACAAGCAGCAAGCAGCCTGCTATCCCATTCCCCCATCAATGTAGCTGCAGTTCTCCCAGCGCAAGTTTCTTTATCTGGGTGTGAGGTGTCTGGAGTTGTATAGGGTAAATACCGTTATTTGGAATGCATACATTTCATGTGTGTTCCATGTCTACAATGATCTGAGTAAATGTAGGATGACAGGAAACACGAGGCAAGAAATGCTGAGCACATAGCAAAACAGAAACTTTTTTCATGTTCTTCTAATAATTCGCAAAATGCTGACGTGAAATGTATAATGTGTGAGGGCTGAAGTCCAAATATCAAATAAACACTTTTAAAAATGGCATAACAAAACAAGTGTGCTTTTATTCAAGAATTTAACCAAAACAAAATAAATGATTCAATTTACATGCTGCTCTCAATGAATAAAAACCAAAGCTCAAATATCAATTAACAGAAAGTTGACTTGTCTGGTGTAAATGTATATGGGTTGTGGGTTCAAGCCTGGGCTCTTCTTGGTTTGAGTAGTGAGCTGCTATTGTTATTATTACTATAATATAATAAAAGTATACATTTGATTTGAGTCTGTAACATACATGGTAAATTTTTGCTACATGTAAAAGTGAGCTTTTTTTTATTCAGCTTTATTCTCTCAGTCAAGTTCACATAGTACAACAAACTTGCCTCTCCCACTCTGAGTTGATGCTGTTTATCTCCATTCTTTTCACATGAGCAGCGATGACCACAGTTAGTGCTGTGGTTGATGCCTGGTCAGAATTATTTGTTGTACTGGTAATCAAAGATACGACACCCCGTGACTGCTATCAGACTGTCATGCGGCATTTGCGCTATGACAACAAAGACACCCGTACAGAACGTGTGAAAAACGACAGATTTGCTGTGATCTTGGACATCTGGCAACTTTTTGTTGAACTGTATTTTGAGTTACAACCCAGGGCAACATGTTACTTACTGTTGATGAGCAACTGTTTCCAATCAAGGTCTGTTGTCCTTTCTTGCAATACATCTCAACCAAGCCTGACAAATTTGACATTAAGTTTTTGGCAGTCAAATCACATGTGTAATGCCACTCCTTATTTAGAAAAAGATCCCAGTCATCCCACGGGACAAAGACTTTCCGAGACTGTGGTCATAAAGCTTATGGAACCATTTCTGGACAAAGGCAGATTCGTAACAACAGACAACTTCTTCACATCGCTTTCACGGAACTTTCACCTGTAGCTAAAGACACTTCAGTATGCGAGAAATTCTCCACGCTAGTGTTTAGATCTGGCAGTACCATGCACAATAATGTGGAGATTGGGCAAGATCAGAAAAAAACATGTTCAAATGACAAGTCATGTTCAAATAAGATAGCGTTTTCAAATAGTGATGTTTTCATGTATGAAGTTGTGTGTACATGTGCGAGGGAGGCAGAGACAGATTTGATGTCATTCAGCTGGTTACTGGAATGTAAAATAAACACTTTCGCAAAGGTATAATGAAACAAGTGTGCTTTTATCTATATATATAAAAGTCAATGTGTGTATGTATGTTCCAGCATCACGTCCGAACAGCTGGAGCGATTTTCATGAAACTTGGTACACAAGTTCCTCATTGGTTGACTAAAAATACTGTAGGGTGAAATCATCCTCAACCCACCCCCTTCTGGGTAGTGTGGGGGGTGACCTTGCGGTCTTGTATGCATGTTATCATCCAGTTGACACTAAAAAAAACCACCAGAGGGCGAACTGGAGGCGACTGCCAGCATTCTTTATGTTTGAGCACCACCGCGTCCCTGTTGCTTTTGAAATTAAATAGAGTTATATGCGTGGAAGTGTGTGTCTGTCTGCCCAGAAGTGAGATGTAGAGTTTGGGTTGAGGTCACCAGCTCCAAGGATACGCAAGCAAGGCCAGTACACCGGCAAATGGAAACCTCCTAAGAAAGACAGTTGCTTAGCTGCTAATATACAAACGATGTGAGCACTTCGGCAACATGAATCCTTCGAGCAGAGCGATGCCCAGATTATTTCTGACGATTTAAATACTTTCTAGGATCCTGTGCTTTTAACAGCACAGGCTTACACAGTTAGTATATACCAGGCGACTGCCAGCATTTTTTATTTTTGAGCAGCACCGTGCCCCTGTTGCTTTTCAAATTAAATAGAGTTGGCCAGTTCTGAGCGTCAACTAGATGATAACATACTGTACATACAGGACCGCAAGACAGGGACATTAGTGTGTCTTTGTTTCTTTATTTATTTTTAACATCGTGTTTTTTTAATAATGTTTTTCTCAAACAACTAAAAAAAAATTGCGGTTGAACTGGAGGTGACTGCCACCATTCCTTATGTTTAAGCACCACTGCGCCCCTGTTGCTTTTCAAATTAAATACGGTTTGCCGGTTCCCAGCGTCAACTGGATGATAACATACATACAACACTGCAAGACTAGCTATTAGTGAGTCTTTATCCATCCATCCATTATCCAACCCGCTATATCCTGACTACAGGGTCATGGGGGTATGCTGGAGCCAATCCCAGCCAACACAGGGCGCAAGGCAGGAAACAAACCCTGGGCAGGGTGCCAACCCACCGCAGAAAACCCACGCAGACACAGGTAGAACACGCAAATGCCACGGAGGGACAACCCGGGAAGCCAAACCAGGTTTATTGTTTAATTTATTTTTATTTTTAAAGTTGTGTTTTTTTAATCATGTTTTTCTCAAACAATTAAAAAAAAACTTTATTTTCCTCCTGGGCAACGCTGGGTATTTCAGCTAGTTCAAGAATAAAACTGAATAACAAAAGATTCAATTGACAACAAGATACCAAGAAGACATGATTCACCAGCGTTTGTGTGTCCCTTTAGCGATATCTTTTACAGGTAGCAAAAATGGGTATTACAGACTCGAATCAAATGTATGTTTTTATTATATTGTAGTAATAATAATAATAGCAGCTCACTACTCAAAAATGAGAAGAGCCCAGGTTTGAACCCACAACCTTTTGCTTACGTGGCAGCAGCTTTTACCTCTACACCAGCCGCGTCAACTTTCTGTCAATTGATATTTGAGCTTCGGTTTTTATTCATTGATAGCAACATGTAAATTGAATAATTTCATTTTCTTTGGTTATATTCTTGAATAAAAGTGCACTTGTTTTGTTACACATTTTTTAAAAGTGTATATTTGATATTTGGACTTCAGACCTCACACATTATACATTTCATGTCAGCATTTTGCCAATTATTAGTAGAGCATGAAAAAGGTTTCTGTTTTAGCTATGTGTCTGACATTTCTTGCTTTGCATTTCCTGCCATCCTACATTTACACAGACTGTTGTAGACATGAAACACACATGAAATGTATGTGTTCAAAATAACAGTACATTATTTACCCTATACAATTCAATGCACCTCATACCCAGAAAATCAGACTTGAGCTGGGAGAACTTTGCAGCTGAGTTCAGCTGAGTCGGTGGGGTATGGGACAGCAGGCTGCTTGCTGCTTATGCTGATCAACACATTTGTAAATCAAAGATGCTGATGAAGAGGTGCGAGGGAATTTAAGGTGGCTTGGCATTACGGTTTTTTAGTAGGCTTCATGGATTTTAGTTTTAAATAAAATACTACTTTCGGTAAAATTTCATATCGGCTTTCTTTTTATCATTATTATCTATACAAAATATGAATCATCTATCTGTAATTATAACCATAATTTACTTGAAAATTCACGAAAGTATTCAGTTAACGCACCACTTCCGGTTGCTGGAAGTAGCCTAAAATTTGATAGGATTTCTTATTTTTGATATAAACCAGGTGTACAAAATCTTAAACATTTTTGACTTATGTTTACACACAGACAGGTATAATTTCAAAAATGGTATCTTTGGACTCAGGAAGGTCTAAAACGTTAAGATTCATCAAAATGTTGAGGCTGAATTTTTTTCACAATTCCTATACTTGCTTATATACATATTATAGAGAAAGTAATTGAAAGGGATAATCAGTGGATACAGAAATTATTAACAGCACGCAAGATGCAATATTTTCCTTCTAGAATTTCAAGCACAAATTTGCATGTACAGTTTTAGAAACTAGTTTTTCTAAGTGGTCTGAAATGTGACTTTGGCTGCATGTAAAATGTGAGAAATTAATTAAAGTAAGAGGTATTTTGGAAACTTATCTATATATATAATTCACTAAGGCAAGACACTCATGGAAAGCACGCCGGAAGGAGTGTGGATTCACTAAGCCGCTGACAAGTAAGACGCCCATGGCACACGCAGTAAGGAGCCACACCCACCAACTCTAAGACTGTTGGATACGACGACAACTCGCAGAACCACGCCCACGCTCACCAACTTGGATGCGATGACACAGGAAAACCGGCGTCATTTATGTTAGTCTGTCGTAGAGTCCACATGCAACTCTGAGCCACGTTGACTGTTCATAGAGGCATGTTTCTCGTGGAAGTGAATTGCTATATGCAGCGTGTAAAACAGTTTGCGAGGGGTATCCCATGGGATCCTTAAAACAATCCTTTAAAACTGAGGTTAAAACACAATGAAGGACGCAGTCTTTAAAAATCAATAAGCCCTGTGCCTCTGTTTCATTACCGTCTCACCTGCTTCACCAATGCAGGCCCTGCAACAGTCGAGACGCTCTCTCAGCAGCTGACCTTCTCTGTGCCTGACGTGTTCAAACAGAGGCAGCGCAAGAGAAAGCCACGCACACACACAGGTAGCGCCAAAGACAGACAGAGTCACACACACAGGCAGCTGGTGGGCGGCGCTCCGTGAGTTTCTCTTGCGAGCGGGCACATGACCAGGCGGTGTGTATGCTTCGAGAACGAGAGTGGACGCGGCTTGTGACCTGGCACATGACCAGGCAGTGTGTATGCTTCGAGTGCGAGGGTGGACGCGACAGGACCATCTATGAAAAATCATGTCGCGGATGTGAATCGCTGTATGCAGTATGTTAAACAGTTTGTTTGTCGCAGATGTGAATCGCTGTATGCGGCGTGTAGAACAGTTTGCGAGGGGTGTCCCTGTGTCTTTCCAGAAGTGTTCAACCATCAATAAATAATTATGCAGCATTTGTTATGCCACAGGTTCACTATTGTGTTGTATTTTGCTCTCTCCAGAGTTCCATCTTTTCATTCACTTACTGTTGTATTCTCACACCAACCCGTTTTAGACAACCGTGTCTTTCCAGAAGTGTTTAGCATTCAATAAATAATTATGCATGAGATTGAGCGTGTGTCTACCCGGCGCAGAGAGGCGTGGGTAAGCCGTTGAACCCCATTCGGGCTGCAAACCGTGGAATTCCCACTAGGTATGACTCATACTCTCTCGCTAATTACGTCCCTACCCTTTGTACACTCCCCCCTCCAACCTCGCTACTACCGTGGTTGGGTGTCTTGGTGGATTATATATAGAAAAGCAGCCTAAACCGCACAGAGCAATGAAAAGTCTACGTGAGTCACAGGTGCATCTGGACTGTGCAGAGACGACAACGACTCAAGTGATGAGTTGGAGGTGGGCATATGAGCAGGCAGTGCATACTGAACAAGAGATCAGCAGACTAGCATGACGGAGGGAGCGGAATAGACGTCCTTCTCCTCTCCTCCCATTCCACCCTCCGCACCTGAGCTCTGTCCAGCTCCATCCCTCTGTCTGGCAGGAGAAGGCGCGATGCCGGTCCGCCAGTTTTCAGTCATAGACGATTGTGTGTTGGTTCGTTCCATGCATTGTTACGATGTTGCTTTTCTTTCTGATTTATTATATTACCGATTTTTCAAATGTTAATTTTCTCCCTGTACTTAAAAATCATTAAAAAACTGGCCTGATTATGCGGCGTATGGTACGCCACGGGTTGGCTATTTTACGATATTCTGTAATGTAGTTTGAGAGGGTACCATCCTTTTAATTGGTGTTGCCCAGACATGGCCATAGGTCTGTTGGTCTAGAGAGGATGACCCATAATACTGGTAACTGGAGAACATGTTTATATGCTTCTGTGGTTAGGCAGGGGCTGCCAGGGAGATATACTCTGTCATTGCAAATGGTACCTCATAAATAATTAGCTAGATAAACTTTAGAGTTAGAACGGCCCTGAAGGACTAGTTGTAGGGCATGCAGCACTTGCAGGCTCAAAAGTAGCAGCACCTGAGACAGGTGAGGCTTTACTCCCTAACACAGAGACCTGACATTCCCAAAGCTTTTTTAAAAGTCTGGCAAAGATCCTCCCAGAGCAGGCTATGGCAGTGGAGTGCAATGGCTTTAAGCCAGACCCCAGAAGTGACTCCAGGGATAGCCTAATGTGGGGTTTAAATGCTGCCCTTTGCCAACCTATCATTTGAGTCTAGACCTGGCAAGTGAGTTGGAATGAGGCCTCACTGACAAGGATGAGAGCCCAGAAAACAGAGAAAAAATTGAAAGAGAAAGAGAGTAGGAATTGGGAAAGTAGCCTGTGTGATGGTGTTTTGAAACAGGTAAGCTGATGAGCCAACATGCTGAACATTCACTAGAAGATCTGTGCAGTCAGACCCAGTGGGGCAGAAAGCCCTTTTGTTGAGCTTGATTGTCTCTTTATTTTACACTTTGGTGCTTCTTTTGTTCAGTCTTTACCATGGCTCTTTAATTAAAAACCTTATTTTGATCATACCTTTAAATTCTTTGGGTACATTTGTTCCAGGCTGGTGCTGTTATTGAGATCAGGCTGCCCATAACACTCTACAAATTCAGAATATCTGGTCAGTATTTTAAAACAGTTTTCTTAGTGAATTATCAAAAAAATGAAGAATTGTATAATTTGTGGAACTTATAGAACATTGTTGTTTAAGAAAAGAAAGAAAGCTACTGCCCCTTAACCACCTGCCTCTTATTTTTTTTTACACGTTGAGTAGTGCCCTGACATATTTTAAAAAGTATTTTTTTTGTTTTCTTAGGTTGAAATAAGTCTTCAGAGCAGTTTCCAACCTGGCATGAAACTGGAGGTGGCCAATAAAAGTAGCCCTGACACCTACTGGGTGGCAACTATCATTACAACATGTGGCCAACTCCTGCTTTTACGCTTCAGTGGCTATGGAGATGATCGCAAAGCTGATTTTTGGTGTGATGTTATGACAGCAGATCTGCACCCTATTGGCTGGTGTACACAGAATAACAAAGTCCTCATGCCACCTGAAGGTAAGGATTATATTATAAAGCTGAATGCAACAAAACGAGACACTGATTGCCAGTTTATCTGAATGTATGCAAGCTAGTGTTTATTATATAGAGCTGAACCTCTTTCAAAATATTTGTTGTAACCACATTGTTTTTTAGAAATTATTTTGCATTCTGTTTTTGATCTGAGATATTTGACAAGTTCACTTAAAAGATTACTTTAGAAATGTGATCAAAATTCCATAATGATGGCTGATTATTATTGTACTGTGCGCTGGCCTTGTTTTTAGCTCAACTGAAGCTTAAACTTTGGCATAAACGATTGTTTAGGAAGAGGTTGTCATTATTATTGTTGTTTATTTTCCATGTAAATTTAATTGTCTGTTTATTCTTGAGTTTTCTTAAAGAGGAGATTGTTTTCCTGATTGTTAATAGTGTAGACTACATGCCGATGATTGTCACTCATGATTTTGGATTCATTTTTAGTGTTTGTTTCTTAAAATGGGTTATTCCCAATTTGCTGTATCTTCCCAAGAGCAAATTTTGCACAAAACCAGGATTTTAAAGCAGTACTTCATCTGTGAGAATTTCTCAGTGTAAAAAGAGGCAGTAAACAGAGAGACAGAGGACTATGTGAATATAAGACTTAATACAGATGTTTTACTTGTGGCTGGGTGCAGAATGACAGGCTGGCAACACTGAAAATTTTGTACTAGGTCAGCCCGTTTAATTCGAAAACAAGTACAAAAAAAATAACTCCTGTATGAAAAAAAAACAGCCTCTTGGGGAATTTATGGACGTGATCGCCCCATTAATGGTGATGGCCTCTTGTTCAATCATTCTTGTGTCTCGTTTCTTGGTCCAACAATCATGTATCCGGCTGAGATACATGATTGATTGTTTGATTCTGTCGACGACCTGACTCCATACGTTACCAAGGCTGCTGTCTGAGGTGTCAGTCTGGAGGAGAAAAGGTAGAGAGGAGTTAGGTGAAAGCATTACTGGAACCTGTATAAGGGTTGCCTTTAAGTCTCAAAATGTGGCTGCTCGCAAACTATGACCATGTCTGGGATCCATAACTCTGGTGATGGAGGCAATGACAGCTTCCAACTCCTTCCTGTGTTGGTGGCTGAGGGTCACCGCAAAGTTTATCTGTCCAGCATCTGTCATAAGTAATAGGACAGAAGTGGCTGCCTCTTTTGCTGGGATCACCATCACCTCATGACTTTTGAAGGTTGACATGATACACTAACTCCCATAGACGTCGGTTAGGTTGATAGACCAGTTAGTGTATGAGCCACTTGTGCTCTTGGACTTCATAGGGCCCCTGCCAGTGGACCAGCATTAGGATGTGGCATTAGCACCATAGCCTTGTCACCTGGAAGTTACTCTTGAAGGCAGGAGCCTCTATTGTAGAGCTGCGCCTGTGCTTGTTGTACACCCTTGAGGTTTTCTTTAATGAAGGGGTGGAGTCTGATGAACCATTCCCTCCAGAATTAGATCAGAAGGCATATGATGTGAAAGGCGTCCATTGGTCCATCAGGACTTCTTTAGGGATGCAGACTCATGAAAAGAACCTCACAAGTTCAGAGGGGTATGGCATAATCCACCAGGACAAGAATATATCTATTCTATTCTTATATATATAATGTATCTATGCCCCTTGGCGGTGGGATCAAGTGGACCAGTGGGCCAATCCACTCAAAGGGAATATGAGTGATTAGAAGAGGGATGGAGGTGCACAGTCCTGCCAAGGTATTTGAGCCAATTGACTCTCAGTGCAGCATCTACAAAAGTGGCACACCTCCTAATGCACACTGAGCTAATAAAATCATGCAGTTATCCACTCCAGGGTCTTCTCTGTGCCTAAGTGTGCTCCCAACAGGTCTGCATGAGCCAGGTCACAGGTCTTGCAGTTTTAAGGCTGTAGAAAGGGGAGTGGGCTGCAGCTCTCCCTCTGGAGATCTGTCATCCAATACAACAGATAAGTTGTCAAGGACGAAGTGAAGCTAGGGGATTGTAGGACTTTCTGTTGGCTACCCGTTTACGGAGACAACTGCTTTCTTACATGCTTCAAAGAGTTATCATTCCACTGCTCACACTTGAAGGATGCTGGCAGTTCCAAAAGCAAAGATGCAGTGAGGCAAGTGGGTCAGGAGCAGCCCCCACATACCCAGTGGGGTCAGGGGTTTGGTATGGGGAGGTTGGAGTTGTGATCTTCACCTGGCTTCAGATCCACTAAGCTGTATTGGGTAGATGCCCCTTTACTGGCGCTTTTGCATGGCTGGGATTTTCCTCAGGTTCGTCACTCTGGGCAAACGTTGCCCCCCTCGTCAGGTTTCCTTTGGGGCCAGTTTCTTCCCAGGATCACCATATATGGTGCTGCAGTATGCCTTGGACCACCAACCAGAAATTGGCGATGGGGTATTTCCAGGACACGCCATGGATGCAGGTCCATTTACCATTGTATAGAAATTTTGCTGCCAGAGTCAGATAGTTCTAAGACCATGTGGCTGTTCGGGCAGACTGTGTCTGAAAAAGAAAGTGAGAGAGCCTTAATCGTGACCATAAAACAGTCCCTTTCTCTCTGAGCTCATCCACGCTCCATTTTTTCGTCCTCTTGGGGGCAGTAGGCTACCGTATGTCCTGGCTCCCCTCCTGCAATAGTAGCATTGGAGCAGCGGGAGTGATCACTCCCTCTTTCTCAGGGATGTCTTTGACTCTCTGGCAGCTTCGGTTCTTTGGCTACATATGGGCTAGGATCAGCAACACTCATGTGGTTGCTCCGTCAAGCTGGTGGCACGATGTCTTTCCACGAGTTCTGCAATCTCCTCCCTGTTTGCTGATTGCTATTATTTCATGTGGAGAATGAGGTGATCCAGGAAATAATGGATAACAAAATCTGTCTCCACCATGTTGCTCTGGGGTGTTTTTCCCACGGCTGCATCAGGACAAGCATTTTGCGGGTCCTTGTCCTCTCCCATGGCAGGCATTGACTGCCTTGTGGCATGCCTCCGCCCCAGTCATCTCTGCATGTTGCAGATGCAGCAGGATTATCTGGCTTGATAGCCTTTGGACCACATCTGCAAGGTTGCCAGGATCTGCCATAACCTTAGCTAATCCTGCCGACTACTCCACCTGTGGTATGGAATGACAGGCTGGCAACATTGAAAAGTTGGAATATCAGCAGGTTATCACATCCAAGGTCAAGGTCGTGAGGAGTGCCTCAGAGGCACATGCGTGACATAATGTTAATTTGCATGAAATAAATATATTGCAGGATGTTCTGAGGGAAAGGCGGATGTTTTGACAAGATGCTTAATTTAAATAGATTTTAAGTTCTATATACAGTATTGCTAGGAAAAATATTTCAGAAAGTGAATTTGGAGGAAAAAATAACATATAAATTGGCACTTGATGTCAAGTGTCAACTGTTTACTATTCACAAGCAAACATTGCGGAAAAATAAATACTAAGGCTAACATAATTTGTTGTTGTTTAGTAGACTGTGTACATGTACATCTTTGGAAGTACTGTGTGCAGTTTTGTCCTCTATAATGTAAGAAGGACAAAAGAGCACTAAGAAAATTACTGTTAGACATTTTCCATGATTGTGATGAGTATGCTAAGAGGAAAGATTGAAGGACTAGACACAGATTAAGAAATTACAGGTGAAAAAAGATGTTTAAAATTACAAGCATCAGCTTTTAGCTGTTAATTGCGAGTATGTCCTTCATCAACAGAAACTGAGCTGTTTAAGAGTAAAACTTGCACCAGTGTTAACAGTCCATCTGTTAAGACAGAGTGGTATATATACAGTACAGAACAAGTTACCTAATAGTGCTGTTGAAGGTAGCACCTTAGAAACCCACAAGTCTGATTTGCATGTGTTAAAATGTTATTTATGAATCCTGATGGGCTAAAAGGCCTATTCTAATTTAAATGTTTATTATGTTCTTTGGGAAACTGTCAGCTTCACTAGGATGTGTCTGAGGAACTAAAGCTTTTTTTGGAAGAAAGTGTCAAAGATGTTTAATGCTTGATTTAGTTAGTAGGAGTTGCATACACAGTAGTTCAACCTGTGGGACATAGCTGATTATCATTCTTCAAAAATTTTCAGCTTTCACTGGTGTATTCAGTGTATGGATTCAATCTCTTTAAAGTCTTCCTGATATTTTTTTTGTTAGTGATTTTGCTGTGAAATGTTGCTTCACTGACACCACATAAATGTAAAGATTCCTTGAAAATGAACTTACAGTACGCTCAGCTGTGCTTTGCCTTGCAGCCATTCTTCCTGAGGCACATGGGGGGTAGATTGCAGGTGTGTCAATCCTGCTGGCTGTCTTTTGGTTTACATTTAATTGAACATAGGTGTGATGTATAACTGCGGTGGGTTGGCACCCTGCCCAGGATTGGTTCCTGCCTTGTGCCCTGTGTTGGCTGGGATTGGCTCCAGCAGACCCCCGTGACCCTGTATTCGGATTCAGCGGGTTAGAAAATGGATGGATGGATGTGATGTATAATGTAGATGAGGATGACGCAAGATAGACAAGAATTTTAGCTCAGTTTAAACTGTACAATTCCATAAATAAAATCATCCGTTCCCACTACCTCAGTGACATCTACACTAATGTTGCTTGTGTCTGACAACACCTATCATGGTAACTAGCCTTTGGCTCCATCTCCCATTTTGAGTTTCTTGTCAACTAATAATCTTATGGGACAACTGAGTTGTGCAGTGTTTGTGCCTATTTAGGCAAGCTGTCTGCCTTTTTATATAGGGCTCCATAAGACCCTTTGATTTTGCTCCTTGTTAGTACTTTTGGTAATCTTACCTCTACTATTCTGCCGCATGCTTCTTCAGCCTGAAGATATCTGAAAGTGTGGTTACCCTCTCCTTCTAAAGTATTTGTAACAGTTTTTGGCTTCTCTGCTTGATTATTTTTTAACCAAGGCTTGTGAGACTATATTAAGTGTACAAGAAATCTTTGTCAATTACCTCCCCATGACGACAATAAAAACCTGAAATGTCAATGTTATAGTATTAACCTATTAGCATAAATTACTTGTTTAACCATTCATTCTCATGTCACATTTTTACTGCAGACACGAGTAATTGACTTTATGTGGAGTATGTATGTAGAACAACAAAGTCACAGCTATAGAAATATAGTGATCCCTCGCTATATCGCACTTCGACTTTCGCGGCTTCACTCCATCGCAGATTTTAAATGTAAGCATATCTAAATATATATCACGGATTTTTCGCTAGTTCGCAGATTTCTGCGGACAATGGGTCTTTTAATTTAAAGTACATGCTTCCTCAGTTTGTTTGCCCAGTTGATTTCATACAAGGGACGCTATTGGCGGATGGCTTAGAAGCTACCCAATCAGAGCATGTATTACTTATTAAATAAAACTCCTCAATGATATATGATGTGCTTCCCGCGCGGTGCTTGATCGTTTGCTTTTCTCTGCCTCTCCCATTCTCTCTTTGACATTCTCTGCTCCCTGACGGAGGGGGTGTGAGCAGAGGGGCTGTTTGCACAGAGGCTGTTTGCCTAGAAGATACGGACACTACACTAAAAATGCTGAAAGACTACCTTCACATTGCTCCCTTCTGTTGCGGCTGCTTTATCGCGGTGCACATACTTAAAAGCCCAACAGCACGTATTGATTTTTTGATTGTTTTTCTCTCGCTCTCTCTCTCTCTCTCTCTGACATTCTCTGCTCCTGACGACGCTCCTTTGAAGAGAAGATATGTTTGCATTCTTTTAATTGTGAGAAAGAACTGTCATCTCTGTCTTGTCATGGAGCACAGTTTAAACTTTTGACTAAAGGGTGTTATTTCATGTCTAGAGGGCTCTAATAATGTTAACAGTGTGGGAGAGTTTATAAGGGCTTAAAATATATAAAAATACCCATACAAACATATGGTTTCTACTTCGCGGATTATCACCTATCGCAGGGGGTTCTGGAACGCAACCCCCGCGATCGAGGAGGGATTACTGTACATGGCTTCCATATTCCATATTCCATACTTAAGGTGAATTGATGTCTGATGTACAGTATAATAACAGCACATTTTTGTTTAGGACAAAATTGAAAGTGTATCAATACAACAGAAAGTCAGAAATCATTTTACTAAAATAAGTAGGGACTCAAAATTGCATGCCTAATGCTTTTCTGGGGCCCACCTCAGACATAAAATATGTACCACGCCGCTAGAGATTCCTGTGCTGTCTGTTTTACTAATACTAGTGTGGCTCTCTTCTTATTATGTAAGATCAAAAAAATCAATAAAAAAACACATTCTTATTAGGAAAGAATTATTTATTTTTTTTGTATTTGTCAAAAAACATGTTATGGTTTATATCTTGCTGTTTGTTACCTCTTGATGATTTATAACAAAAAACCATATACAGTATTCTAAATATTGTAGATCATATTTTATTTGCAATTATACACTCTTTTGCATAATATGGCCCATATGCCCTATCATTAGCACTGATTATGAATGTTCTTGTACTTTATGATGAAGTAGATTTAGATTTAAGTGGTTTGGTCTGTGAGAGAGTAATATCATTTCTTTATCATAGCAAGAGTAAATTCAAGTATGTGTACAATATTGCAAGCTTTAACTTGCATGGGTATTTTCTCCGTATAGCAATAATCTCCCACACCACGGATTTAACTTTGGCCACCACTCATTGGTTTCACTGTTTAATGAATGCATTTTGAGTATGCAGCTACATGAAAAATTAAATTCAGTTTGCTGTTTGTTATATTTTGTACCACTGATTTCAAATCACAGAGTTACTCAGCCTTCTCCTTTGAATATTTCAATTCCCTGATGAAAATGTGTTAGATATGTAGTTAATCACGTTTAATCCATTAATCTTTACAGAAGAAATGTTGTGGATTACAAATATCTGGACTGCAGGTGGTGGGTTTCATTAAAGGTCTTTACTCCACATCTATAGTATGATAATATTAAACGCCTGGTGATGTAAGGAGTTTATAATAGACTACAGGAATGCAGGGAGACAGATTTCATACATTTAGCATAGTCAAGAAAAGAAAAGCTAATGAGGTGTACTTTGGCAATGGCTACCAGCAATAAAAGAGTACTTGAGCTTAAGCAACTTAAAAACAAGAGAGACATTATGATATTGATGGTGATTTCAGCATATTCCTGTAGAGAAAGTTTAGTCTCCACTTGGGTGCCAAAAATGATGAAAATTATGCACTGGCATGGTTCTCCTTTTGGCAAAATAAATTAGAAATTTTGGTTTTGTCCCAAAATGATTTGGCTAATACTGCTGGTATTTCAGAGAGAGCTTAAACATTTTCACTGTACAGATCTGTCAATTTGCTTTATTTTTGTTAGGCAACTTCCCAATGATGTGAAGTCTTTTAAGGGAAGTCTGGAAGGGGATTGGATTAGAGCCTTGATGCACTTCTTGTTACTACTTTGATTTTTCAGTAGGGAAACCGTACAGATTAAGGAATATTTCTTAATTGTATGCTGTTTTTCTTAGTGACCATTTCTGACTGTGATTCTCATTTAGCCTTAGTAAATGGCCTAGTGGTGCTCTAAACCTGCCTGTCTTATCTTTGATTCGGCCATTGCTGAAAATTCAGTGCTGATTCATGAAATATCATACACCACAGAAACAGCTACTCTGGCACATATAAATGATGTCTGGGTACATTCAGCTCAGTGTGCATGAATAATTTCAAATGGGCATAGAATTCAGGTATTTTGTCCTCAACTTGGGAAATGATATGATTTAATTGAGTGAACACTGATTAACAGATGACAACAAATTGGGTTTTGCTAAAGGCTTACAATCTTACTACCTAAATTAAAGATTTGTAACAATATTGATTCTTTTTTTACATGTAAAATAGAACAAAGGGTTTAGTATTACTTACATTACTTACAATTTATGTCTCTGAAGCTAGCCAAGCATAAGTTACAACTTCCAGACCAATGTTCAGGCTAAACTATCAAGTAGCAGGCAGTAGTTACTGTGAGATTAAAACAACTTCTCAATAATGGCTTCTGTATTCTTCTCTTCTGCTCTACAGTATACCCATTGCTTTATAATACTTCATGACATTATGAAAACTTTGAATGTGAGAACATCATAATACAGCACCAGAAAGGAAATGACCAATAAATAAGCTTTGGTGGCAAGCTTATCCTTTTTTTGAGCCAGGCAAACTCTACAAAGCAGAAAGCAGAGGCAAAATCCTGCAAGAGGGATGAATTTGTCAAATAATGCTAAATTAACATAGATTAATATCTAATCAATGTCAGGAGCACCATAGTGTACATTAAGACTTACTAAGACTTAATAGAATGAAAGCAGAATACAGAAAATAAGAAAGGGAAATGGACTGGGATTTTTGTGGTCAGTTCTATAATTTTTTTATACACCAGAATACAACAGTGAGTTGATCCCACTTATCTTATCATGTTGTCAGATTACCTGTGACATGCACCTAACACAAAATATAGCATCTAACCACTTAGGTTCTTTCCCTAATGAGAGATTTAAAGAAATGTCAGGATCAGCTCTACAGCTTTTGCCTGTAACCCCCTTACCTGTCTCATTGTCCTTATTGTACCTTGTATATTGAACCCTGGTGACCTCTCCAGCACTGGGGCTGTCTTTACTTACAGACCTTTACTTCAACCCAGTTTTACCACCAATAAAATACTTCACATGATTCAGCAGCTAGATAAGGAATGGACAATTTAGATTCTTGGCTACGCTGATAGTAATCATACAAAGACAATGATTTAAGCTTTCTCTTAAAAATTACATTTATTTGCATCAAAACCACTTCAGCAAATTATATGTTCTCAGTTGAACAATGAAAAGAAAATGATTTCTTGCTGGAGAGAGAACTGTTTGCATTGTGTTCATAGCAGCAGATATAAAGAAAAGCTTCAATGAAAGTATCCATAGCATTGACTGAGCTGTGGTCTTTACAAAAATGTCAGAAAAACAATAAACTAAAATAAAGTTTCATTTTTGCAAAAAGCATCAACTGAAGGAGAACTATTTTTGAAAACCAGAAAATTAGCATCTGGCTTGCTTGTTTTCATCTGTATTAGCACCGCATTCATTACACTTTTCAGTTTCTCCGAACATGGGAATGTTACTAAATCATTATCTCAAGCTCAATGTTATATTCCCATAGAAATCAAAGACTGTATTTTCTAACTAAGCAAAATATTCTAAATCCTGCCTTGCCTTTCAGCTTTCCCAGAATACACTGCACTCCTGTTCAACATGACAAGACTTGCAAGCTTAAGGCCTATTTCCTGAAATCTGTCAGCTAAAAAGGTTAACTGCTGCTTTGCAGTAAAGAGATCATGGATTCATGTCCTGGATCATCCCTGCATGGAGAGTGTTTTGAGTAGTGAGAAAAACGCTAGATAAATGTAAAGAATTATTATTGTTATTAATGTACCTCACCTGTACCTCTCAATATAACTCACACATGCACATATTTTTGAGTGAGTTTTGTTAATGATAAAGATTAATGCATTTTTTTTATTTTGCCATTGAGATTTAAATTTATATTCCTCAGTAGCAAATAATAACACAGAGACACCAAGCTTTGTATCTTGAATTTAGATCAAATGGACAGCTTTTATTAAGAATGTGCAACATTGAAATCATAACTGTCCTCTCTATAGCCTTGTTACTTGGAGTCACAGACTACACCTTTAAAAATAAAAAAAAATGCTTTCGGATTCTCACTTTTCAACTCTCAGTTCTTCTTTGCACCCACACTTCTCCATTCAGCTGTTGCTCTTCTTCTTTACTTTCCTTTTCCTAATCTATTTTTTCCCTTTCTCTACCCCTTCTCTCTCCCTTCTTTGTACAGTAATGAAGGAGTCCAAAACTTTTTCGAAATGATTTATGAACTCTTAACATGCAGCTAGAAAGTAACTCTTTTCAATCCTCGCATCCCAAACACCAAAAACTGCAGGGCAACCGATTTCCAGAAATTCCTTGGTTTCATCCATTCTTTATTCAGCATTCAGATGGGCGCTGGATTAATTGTTGGACCTGAATTAAGCATCTCTTTTATTATAATTCAAAACACTGTCATCAAGACCTTGTGAACTTCTTCTGATCTCTGCCATTCTAGCCGACTTTGTTGCCTAATGATCTTGTATTAGTACATTTCAAAGGAAAAAATATTTTGTTTGTAGAAGTTACCAGTGGCTGCTTTGAAATCACTTCAGTGGTTTTGTCTGGTACCTCACTGATATGAGAAAACCCCATCCCTCCATTTTTGACCCTCTGAACCAGAAAACCCATCATTGTTAGGCCATTTTTAGACCATATTTTGAGTAGGAAATTACACCCGTATGATAAAGAGTAAACCAGTAGGCATCTTCAGCAAAAATGATGAGAAGAACTTGAAGGTGTGCATACCACATCAACCAACCCCACTAAAGAGATACAAGGGGTTAAAGTTACTCCTTTTCACAAAACTTTGAATAAAGAGGGGTCAGTAATATAGATATGTGGAGTGTAGTTTTATGCTATTTTGAGGCTGTTGATCACAAATATGGTATTTGTCACATTTGATTGTTTGTTGGTGGTCCTAGGCTCCTGAGAGTAGGCCACAAAAGGTAAAAGAAAACAAATTTGAAACATAAGCATGTGTAGCATCTTCTTAAACTATTTTAAGGTCAATTAATTTTTGATCCTTTACTGTCCCTCAGTGGACCTCAGAGGGTGAAAAATGGCACATTTCTTTTGCGATTGAAAATGTTTAGACTTTGAACATTGAAATGGAATCACACATTTTAATATTTCAAATGTCTCATTATGTACTTCTATATCATAAAGCAAATTATTATATTTCTTATGAACACCCTCAATTAGGATGGCTTATGCCAATTCAGACTTTTTGAAGGATTGTAACCCAAGGTTTTTCTAATTATTTTCACACTCTACCTTAATTCTACCATAGTATGTTTATTGTTTTTCTTTGTATATTAAATAAATACCCATAGTGTGTGATATAATGACAACTGTAGTTGCTGTCATTTGGAAAGGATTGCTATTGAGACTCAGTAAAACTGTCGATGAGAACAATCCAGTTTACTGCACATCATGAAGTGCTATTACTCCATTGTTTTTCAGTATGATTGCAGAGGGGCCTATGAAAGACCCAGATATTTAAAATTATTCTTGCCATTAAATTCCTATTAGATTTTCTTTTGTATTGCTATTTATGTAATGTGTATCATTCTACACTGGTCTGTACAGCAAGTACATCATGACCTGAAACAACAGGAAGCAGCCTCTGAAAAGAGTTAGGATGGCAATATGCTTGTCATGTTAGTAATTAAAATGGTAAATTACAGCAAGCATAATATTGCCACAAGAACACCCATGGAATATAAACACAGAAACATGCATATTGTTTTATTTTACTATTAATGTTTTTATTATTTTAAGCATAAAAAAGTAGTCCTAGCTCAGTCTGCATCTAACTGCGCTGTGGTGCATGCAAGTGGCAGCATTTCCAGCAAAATGCTATGCAGATCTGATTCTCCATCACGGGAGACAAAACTTCTGCTCAAAGTTCTGTCTTCAAAAATTTAGAGAGATTACAGGATAAAAATGGTAGTAACACCAAGTGGATCACAGGACATTAAAAAGTTCAAAGAATTTAGAAGGATTTAGCAACATTAAATGAAAGTGTTTGCCATAATTTGTTAAAAAATAAAAAACAATGTGAACAGCCCTAGCAGCAATTCTTATTAGTCTAAGCTTTGCTAAAATAAAGAGACTAAAAGGGTCTCTCTAATATTTGCTGTTAGATGTTTCCAGAATTTGGGTGCCCACGGGTACATTTCTTCAATACCTGTCTTATTTAACCTTATATTTTATGCAGGCTTATATCTTGAGAGTATAAAGTACTGTCTGAAGTAGAGAAATAAATAAGTTCTCCAAGGTAAACACAGCTTTTATTCTATTGTTCAACAAGTAATGCTCATCCATTTTCAAATTTAAGCTTCTATAAAGGAATATGTTCATGTTGTAAAATATCTGTAGGCTTTTCCCTTCTCTGAAGATGCAATGCCTGAAAATATTCCAAGTTACCCAGGTTACTGTCTTTCTGAGCTAATGTATCTCTTATCAGTTTTCTGCCTGCCTGTGGTTGACTGCCAGCCTGATCTTGCAGCTGCTGACCATTCCAGATGGTATCCTCTACTGGGCACATCTGCCAGATACTCTGGGATAATCTAGTGCTGTACATTTTTTTCAGCATTTCTCCATTTGATTTCCTTAATTGCTTACTAGAGTGTGTGCACAAAATATGTGTCTCACCTGGAGCTTCTCTTGTCCTTCTTCCCTAGTTAAAATGCATTTAAATTACCATTAATTTGAATAGGAAATGTCAAGAAAATTCTAGCAGGGCAGAGTGCATGCCACTTGATTAAATAATAACATTATTAATTATTATTTGAAAATATAGTGTAGTATTAAAACTACATGCATATTCTTTGCACGTTTCTGGGACCATGGATGGTTTAACCATATTCTTTTCTCCATTGTCACTTACCATCCAACTTGGCATCATTCTTTTAACATTTACATTGACTTTTTGCATCTTCAGTTATTCTGCATCAGTGGAAATAAGACACTAGAGTGTTTGGCTCTTGTGGGGCCATACTTTAACCATTAGACAAGTATGCTAAAATGGGTAACACAGTGTGCTTCTTTATAATGTTAACAATTTATTTTATATATAAACAGCCCATCTGTTATGAACTAAAGAGTTCCAAAGCATAAGTTCCTAAAGAATTACTCAAAATGCCCATCAGAGGGCAAAATACTGTCAAGTCCCTGCTAGTTAGAAAAGGGCAACACAGTTTCTTTATAAATAAAAGATTAAAAAAAATAAATAAAAACAGTGACATTCCAAAGAGCACAAAAGGCACATCATGGGATGCCTGACAAAGCAATGGCTATCCAAGGCAAACAATGTCCACATGCACAATCATGTAGGCAAAGTTCAAAATACAGATCAACTATTTAAAAGATCCAGAAATAACCCAAAGAACAGAATTAACTCAAGAGAACTCATCACGCAACTAGTGCACTCATTGCAGAGTGAGGGACTGTGGGTTTTCCTCAGCCTTTATAGGGCAGAGGGCAGTCTCATACAGTAATGGACAGGTGGCACCCACAGAATACATGTAACATAAAAGACAATAGATAAAAACAGAATTTGAACCTTCAGCCAGGGGAGGAACCTTAGTTGAAATACACCACCCATGTTGACCAACAGTGACTCTCTCCAGGCCAGTTTAAAGTCTGATCGTAAGGCCAGTGTCACACTACAGGACTTTGAGTTGGAGAATTAATGACACTAGTTGCTGGATGTCAGACTTGACGAGTAGGAATTGCAGGAATAACAGATTAAATGATTCCAGCTCTTTAGCAGTTTCAAAATTCCTGTTGCATCACCAAAGTATTGTGAACTCACTTCATTTTGACAGCTAATTAACATTAGTGTGCTGGCTAATAGTGCTAGTGGCTGCAGGAACATTTTTCAGGCATAGTGAGTTCTAACACAACTTCAATCTGTTTTTTTCCTTGGTACATTCTGTCCTGGTATGCAAACACTGCAAACTGGAGAGATAAGACACCTTTCTTTTTGTGTGATCTAGAATATCTGCTTTTGTTGTAGCTGCATTGTATATATTGTACAGTACTTCTGGATTAATGGTCATTGATTTTTAACTCTCACAAGAGCCTGTCCTGATGAAAAGTCATAGAATGAATGACTGAGTCACTAGGGTTGGTATGCTATCCATGACTCACCAAGATTATAAAAATGAAGGCTACAACTAAAATTTATTGGACAAGTCATGTACATAGTGTGATGGGGTCTTAACATGCATGTCTTTGTAATGTGAAAGGAAAATGGGAACAACTAGAGAAAGGCACACATGGACAAGAAAGAATTTTCATAATCCATATAGACAGTAAGCAGGATTAAATTCAAAGTAGGCACTTTGATCTTCTTTTCATTTTTGAAGGTGTGTTCTTTTTTTGTGTGATTTTGTGCATGGGTTGTATCAGAAATGCTGTTTGCTGAGTCTCATATTTTAAAAATCCACTGCTGGACTGGGATGTATGATTTTGCTCTCTTATGTGCACTGGGATGTGGTACATGGCATCTCCCGATATCACACTAACATTTGTTGGTCTGCTTTGGACTGGATTGGCAATTACTTCACAAGTTGTTTCATTTTCACTGAATCTTAATTGTGCCCACAATCATTGTCATGACGTGATAGTATATTCATACATACATTCATGTATATACACTCTCAAATGCACTTAACACAATTCATGGTTATCAGGGCTTAAAGCTCTTCAGCACAAGGTGCGGTGCAGGAAATAGCCATGAAAAGGGCAATGATATTATGTGAAATATTATGATTACAAAGACTCAAATCATTACATGGTATTTCATCACTTAAATACATTAGACATTCAAGATACAACCTATGTCTCATTTCTAGAATCTCGTCATGGACAGCATTAGCAGTCGATGAGCAAAGCTCACTGGTGACAAATGAAGTGTGTTAGAGGAAAATGAGTAGGGAAACACTCTGATGCAGAAAGAAATTAACTTCAATAATGTTGCATTTCTGCACTTCAGTACAGTTCGTAATGGATAAATGTAGGCATTCACATTGTAACTACAAACTGAAGTGACAAAATAAACTTTTATGACTTTTTAAACAGCACCAGAGATCATTCAATGCATGACAGATCTTGCTAAAAACAGGTCATTTGAAAAAAAATATATTCCAGACTCATTCACATCATAAGGTCAGTCATGGATGCATTTCTGAATGCACCACCCCGTAAGAAAAATCCCCATAGGCACTAGGAAATAAATTACTGATGCTATCACCTTCCATGCCACAATATATACAGTTAGTTCTTTGGGGCTTCCTGTGATCCATTCAATATCCACCTGAGGAAACAAATGAAATTCAAGTACAGTACTGTAGTCACAGGCAGGACCTTTCTACGTAGCCCCACATTAATTTATTGGCCATCTCATATCGCATATCTCCTCAGTGCCACTTACAAATCCTTGAAGCTGCTTTTTCTCATACATAAGCAAAAGGCATAAGAAAAGGTAAAACACATGCTGAATAATGCTTCCACCCCTCCTAAGTTTAATCCTTCAGGGAAAAATAGAAATTAAGGGAGGCTTTGAGGTGGATTTTTCCACTGACTGAAAAAGCGATAACATTGCACACTGATCTTCCTGAGTTGCTGTTAAGGAAAGGAAATAATGATGTGGAGCCAAACAGGTTGAGTAGTATTGCAGGCTATTGCAGAGAACAAAAAAGCTGATTTAAACAAAGCTTCCCCTGCTTATAATCATCATCTTCTTAATAGTAGTATTAGTAGTAGTAGTAGTATTTAGGTGTACAGTGGTTAGTGCTGCTTCCTCAAAGTTCTAAGCGCCCAGGTTTGATTCTTGGCCCAGTCACTAGATGTAGTTCTGTGCTGCCCTTGTTCTCCTTGGTTTTTCCCAGGTATTCAGGTTTCCAAATATATGCATATTTTTTTGATGATTATGGCCTCTCTGTCAGCAATTGTGGATTTCTATTAAACATATCCCATAAAGGGCAGCTTCCTGTCTGATTCCTAATGCTGCCAGGAAAAGGCATGTTTGATTATTATTATTATTATTATTATTCACTTATTTCCGTTCCAGTTAGTGCCTTTGGAAACATTTTATTTAAAACTTTTTGTATTTGTATTTTTTTAACGATTTACTTATAGTAATGCTAATCATACATTGTAAATTTATAGTGATCGAGTGGTGGCAAAAAATAATTCATTAGTTAAATAAAACAATATAAGCTACTTGTATTTTTTCACTCTCAAGACACTGTCCATGTGGAGTTTGCATCAACCTACCATGTTTGTGTGGGTCAGTGTTGGAGTCAGTCTTTTGACAGAGTAGTGTACTTTTCAGGTTTCCGGCCTTGTCCTGAAAACATAGGGATTGACTATTTGTATCACTCTATTAATCTTTTTCCAAACCTGAGTAGCATTGTGGGGAAAGTGGAACCAATCCCAGCAAGCATCTGGCAGAAACAGTCCTTGGACAAGGCACAAGTTCATTGAAGGGTGAACACAACTCACACACGTCCACACTCTAGGGCCAATTTAGTAATGCCAGTTCAACTAACCTGCATGCCTTTGGACTCTGGGAGGAAACCAGAGCACATGGAAGAAACCACATGTGTACATTGGGAGAACGTGCAAAATCCATACAGGGGTCACCTGGGACATGAACCCCAGTGTCCTTCTCGCAAGGCAGCAGCACTACTTCTTTGCCACCTTCATTGTTTTTATTTAGGGAAAATATGTTAAGACATATACCCATTTTTAAAGTAGGTTTGCACCCACAACCCCTCCCTACCCACCACCTCTTGCTTTCAGTCATTTCTAATGGATATCTAAAGTGAACATTTTTGAATATTTTACAGTATATTTTAATTTGTCCACAACATGTTCATATTGTTTTGCTGTCATTCACATAGATTGATAAACAAAGTTATCCAAGTGGCTAACAGAATGACGTAAAGTTTAAAACAGCAGACTTTTGTATGGCAGATGCTGAAAGATATTTTCATGAGCAGAATAGTCACATTTATCAAGGTTTTATGCTGGAGTACAGCAGTAAATTCCAACATTTATTCTGGTAGACCTGTGAAGCTAATGTTTATTGTTTCAGTCTTCTTCTCACGATCTTCATAATTGTTGTATTTAAGTAAATTTGGGTACTAGAATTATAGTAACAAAGGGATTGTTTCCTTTTTGTGCTTTTAATGAATGGCATTTTTAACAGCCATTTAGCAATACTTGTACATTTTGATTATTGCTTTTGGTATACAGTCTATTTATTATTACAAGATGTTGCTTCCTTAATTTAGATTGAGCGCAAAAAAGGGAAATAACACCACATTCAGCAGAGGAACGTCTATTTTTGTATCTCTGTATTTGTGTTCAGCACAAAGTGTCTGCTTTAAAGAAGTACCTATTATATACTGCTTAAGGCAAGTAAGAGTAACATTATATCTACTATGGGTTATTTTTTAGCAGAGCAATAAAATAGCAGAAACTGGCAAATTTAGAATCAAGTAAAGAGCTAAGAGTTAAAAAGGAGTATGACCAAATAGTTCACATAGCTGCCCCTGAGCTAATATTTGGTACATCTGGTATAGGGGTTTTATTGATCAAAGTGGGTGCCAGTAGTTTCTTTAAATATTGTAAGAGAAGAGACCAAACATAGAAGGTATGGAGCAAGACTGTGACCCTGTATAATATGAAGCAAAAGAAGGAATAAATCTTTTAACAAAGATAGGTGAGACATCTTTTCAGGAACGAGTACAACACAGAACTGATTTGCGGTGCCCGGTTCCGGATTTGTAAGGGCTGTCAGCACAAAGGGGCAGGACCAGATGGGCAGACAACTGAAATGACGTCATAAGTGGAGTGGCCATTGTTCTTCCATTCTGCAGAGGAAGGCAGAGAAGACAGTGCCAACCCCTTGTTTGGTGGATAATTACCATCACAGAGCCCTTAAACTAACACACATGACAATATGCACTTCACAATTATACATGTGGAAGCTGGTTAAAGGTAAATTGTGAATGAGTCACAGTGGCACATAGGATAGAACACATAGCATGGACCACATCTAGAAGCCATAAACTGTGTGAAATTTCAATAGCTGCTGAAATAAGGGAGTTGCTAAACAATAAGTGGGTTGGGGTAACCATTTTGTGAATGTATATTTAACTTTCTGCGGTTGGCTGCCACCCTGCCTTGCACCATGTATCGGCTGGGATTGGCTCCAGCAGCAGATTGACCCTGTAGTTAGGATATAGCGGGTTGGGTAAAGGATGGATAGATATTTAACTTTAAAACTTAGAGTGACATTTATGAAGTGTTCTGGTTTAGAAACCTTTACATCCATTTCCATTACATCTTAATAAAGGCATTCTTGTTGAATTTATGTGCTGCCCTCACATTTGTTATAAGGTACTTTGAATTTGTGATCTGCATTTAACTAAATATAATTTAATTATATATTAAGTAAATATTTCCATCAATCAGCATGTTTTATGTTTTCAATATTGGGGTCATCTATTGCTGGCAATTATCAGGAGAAAGGCATGAACCTTATGCAAATAAACATAACAGGTAAAACATGTTCTCCTTGCTGAAGTCCTCACTTAGTTTATATGGTTGACACACTTTACTCATTGGCCATTTTCTTTCTCTGAAATGAAACACAAGGTTCTGAACAGATTAGTGCTTAAAAATAACTGAAAGGTTAGATCAAATAACCTTTGCCCACAGTTTTGGAAGTTATTAATGTAATTCCAAAGATGGAGAGAGGTCACAATATGTTCAGTTTTTTTTTATCTCTTTCTGTTGGGTGGACATGGCAAAGCATTTTCTCACCATTTTAATGGCCTCTTCATATTTACTAGATGACGTCAGTAACTGATTTGCCACAATTGTGGAGTACTTCTATTCAGTGCCCCTACTAACCAGTTCCTCTCCCATTATATGAAAATTCTAAGCCATAAGCCTTGCAAGAGAACAAAGGTCACATTTCATAATGAATGCCAGCAACAGTGAAAGAGTGTGAATGAATTAAAATAGAATTTGCATTTATATTTTTCATTTCAGGTTGGGGTTAAGGCCATAAAGATGTATGTATTGTGAATTAGAGTTGTTTGGAAAGGTGAGGGTCAATTTCAAGACAGATTTAACCAAGGTTTTAGGCAGGCAATGCAATCTAGATTAATCTGTTTAGGCCTTCAGTGTTCTCTTTGAAGGTGTTGGTCATTGAAATTCTTTAAGACAGATGTTTGGATAAATTGGAATATTAGACAATTTTATTTTAATTTATAACAATTGACCCTCCTTTTGGGATTACCATTTCCGTGACAGCCTTTGTGAAAGCTCTCACACTCATGCATATGTACTATATGGCAGTGGGCATCAAACTGAACTCACAAATCATCTGCTTATAAGTATTGTGCTGCAGTGATGACTTGGAAAAGCAAGGCTGTGGTGTGAGACCGTTCAGCTGTGTTATTACCACTGATTTTTTTCACCTGGTTTTATAAAGAGAAAATCCCTGTTGGAATTTATATAAAAAGTAGACTCTGTTTCATTGCTATTGAAATTTTTTAAAGAGGATTAGACAATGGACTTTTTTAAATGATCTTTTAGTGTATGCAGCTTGTTTACTTTTTTTTCCACCTTTGTAAGGAAAGCTTGTCAGAAGTCCCGTTTTCACTAAATCTAGTTTTGGTGCTGCTGACACTAATGCTCCCTTGTTAGCGGTGTAAGTTAATTAAAGCATAACCACTAACCCTTCGACTGAAGTGACTTGTCAAGCCACTTTGGAATCTGATGGATTTGCTTTGATTTAGCAACATATACAGTATTTGAGTATGGGTTAAGCAAATGGCCTGTGGTGGTTTCCACGCAGAAAGCTGCATCTTGTAGAAATTCTTTTAAAAACATTACACTCACTTTGTTTGCTCATGCCTCTCTGATACTATTGGACTAAATTACATCTTGGAAAATAATACGTCTTTACCATTTTTTTTATTAATTTGGTGTGTCAGCTTACAGCAGGATGAATGTGTTAATCCTTCTTTTGAATTTTTGATCCTGAATGTGGCAGCTGATGCTCCTCTTTTTTTCGGCAAGACGACTTCCTGGATTTCTGATGTTCCTCAAGGCCTGGGTAGAATGTTTAAAGTTCATTTAGAGTATGGAGAAATGCATGCTGAATTTAGCCAGAAATAATTTTAACAAAGGTAAAATGAAGACAGGTGAACATTACAAGCTTTTGTCTGGCCATGCCTTCTAGTCCTCTCTGTTGTACCTTTTCATGGTGAATACTGCGGACCTTCACTTTGGGCTGCCTTTCCAAGAACCTGTTAATGAGCTTCACATCACATTTAGTTTATTTCTGGTTTGTGTTACCTGTTCTTCATGGATGTGACATCTCTAGCAGCTGTGAATAAAGTTACAATATTTACATGAACTTATTTTATATTTTTGTGGTAAGCCTTATGTCAGGCGGTTGCCATTTCTGGCTCATACAAACATTTGGACAGATTGTAGATGGTTGTGTCCTAAAGTGAAAAGTGACAGTACACAAAGACCAGATCACATTTGTCATTGACTGTATTGTCTCCTGTTCATACCGTCTTAAAGAATGAGTTACATGATAGTGCTTCTGTAAGTCTGGGAAAATAAAGACAAAGTTGCAAATAATTTTTTTAATAATAGTCTTTTGTCTGGAATGTTTGCTTGCAGTCACCTAAAATACAATTCAGGGCCTTAGGCAATAAGCAGAAATGTTTAGCATCAAATAATGGCCTCAACTGCCTTTCTACGTCTGTCAATCAGCAAACAGCCTTTTATGTGTGATTGAAAATCTTTAACTAATTTATATTAAGAGTTCTGTAATTCAGTTAAAGTTCGATTTTGGAGTTTTTACAGTGATTTCTTTTTATTTCTTTTTTGTTTCTTAGACAACTGTTACCTCAGAAAAGGTAAGCAGTGAAATCAGTCTTTCTTGAATTGTTGCTAATTATTTATGTGTTTGCCTATTTAAAAGGTTAAAGTAATGCATAATTAGAAGAGTTGAGGGCTGGGGAGTCTGGGCTCGGCTTAATTAACTGTACTGTTAACACAGGAAGAAAATAATGGGAAGTGTCCCTGTGGAGATGGTAAAAATCATTGTTGTAGGCATGTCTCCTCTTTACAGATTACATTTTTACCAACTGAGTCAACATTTTTTAGAAATTTAGAAACACAATTCAGAAGTGTTAGTTTTGAAGTCACTATTTATGCTTTTCTGTTTTATACAATGTACAGCATGTCTTGGTCTAGTGCTGTGATTGATTACAGTTTTCACAGTTTTTGCAATGTAAAAGATTTAGTAAGTCTTAGCTGATTTGATATATTATTGAAATTGCTGTAGTAGAAGACCTAGGCTTGCTTCTTACTAATAGCTCTTCATAACACCTCACATGTTATACAATGCTTAGTTAATGCATGAATAAATATTGTACAACCTGTCAGCTGAAATCAGTTAGTGGATCCATATGCTACATTTTGCTTTTCATTATTGACACCATCCTGCAGCATCTAACCAATAGTGTGGACTAGTAGCCAAAACATTGGACAGCAGACATCAAGATTACTGATTCACTTATAACCTCTAGGTCACTTACTGACTTGACATAGTTCTGATCTTGTTACAAAATACGCCAAAGAATGTGCAATATGTATTTTTTAAAAGTTAAAAAGTTAGCCACACCTCCATTGTCTTCAATGCTGTGTCTTGGCCTGTTATAAAGCTTCCTCCATTTCTCTCTATCTTGAGACTTCTTCTATCCGGTGCTTTTCTGTCTCTTGCTTCCTTTATCAGCATATCTTTCCATATGTATATATAGTACTAGCAAAATACCCGCGCTTCGCAGCGGAGAAGTAATGTGTTAAAGAAGTAAAGAAAAAGAAAAGGAAACATTTTGAAAATAACGTAACATGATTGTCAAAGTAATTGTTTTGTGTATTTGGCCGCAGCGTCACGAAGTTGTTTTCGTCTAGCTGCACCAGAAAATGTACCATGGCGTCTGACAGGCCTCCTTTTTACTGTTTTCTCACAGCTTGGATTGCTGTTGTTATAATCGGTTTGAGTCTACATATACATATATATACATATATATATATATATAAACATATACATATATATATATATACATATACATATACATATACATATATACATATACATATATATATATATACACATATACATTGTGGTCCCCGGCCAGGACGCCCAAGAGGACCAGAGGAGGGCTTGTGCCTCCTCCAGACCGTGAGGGGGCGTCTGCCCTGGTTATGTTGGGGGCCTCGGGTACAGGGCTTGGAAGCCCAGCCCTGTAGGGACCCGTGGCCACCGCCAGGTGGCGCCCCGGTGCCTGAGGAACCCTAGAGCCCAGCACTTCCGCCACACCAGGAAGTACTGAGGAGAAGAAGACAGGAGACACCCGGACGGCTTCCGGGTGCGCAGCCGGCACTTCCGCCACACTGGGGTGTGGCTAGGACTGATTGCCGGGAAGCAGCTGGAGCCCATCCGGATTCCCATTTAAGGGGCCGCCTCCCTCCAGTCAGGAGTGGATGTCAGGTGGAAGAGGACAGAGCTGGAGAGAGGACGGGAGGTGGCCAAGAGAAAGGCACTAGAAGAGTGTGGCCTGGACATTGGGGGAAACGGTGCTGGAGGCACTGGGGTGTGTGAGTGCACAAAAAAGCCTGTAAATATTGTAAATAAAAGTGTGTTGGGTGAACATAAGATGTCCGTCTGCCTGTGTCCGGGTCCCAGTTCACAACATATACATATATATACATATATATACATATATATACATATATATACTGCTCAAAAGAATTAAAGGAACACTTTTTAATCAAGAGTATAGCATAAAGTCAATGAAACTTATGGGATATTAATCTGGTCAGTTAAGTAGCAGAGGGGGTTGTTAATCAGTTTCAGCTGCTGTGGTGTTAATGAAATTAACAACAGATGCACTAGAGGGCAACAATGAGATGACCCCCAAAACAGGAATGGTTTAACAGGTGGAGGTCACTGACATTTTTCACTCCTCATCCTTTCTGACTGTTTCTTCACTAGTTTTGCATTTGGCTACAGTCAGTGTCACTACTGGTAGCATGAGGCGATACCTGGACCCTACAGAGGTTGCACAGGTAGTCCAACTTCTCCAGGATGGCACATCAATACGTGTCATTGCCAGAAGGTTTTCTGTGTCTCCCTGCACAGTCTCAAGGGCATGGAGGAGATTCTAGGAGACAAGCAGTTACTCTAGGAGAGCTGGAGAGGGCCATAGAAGGTCCATAACCCATCAGCTGGACCAGTATCTGCTCCTTTGGGCAAGGAGGAACAGGATGAGCACTGCCAGAGCCCTACAAAATGACCTTCAGCAGGCCACTGGTGTGAATGTCTCTGACCAAACAACCAGAAAGACTTCATGAGGGTGACCCAAGGGCCCCATGTCCTCTAATGGGCCCTGAGCTCACTGCCCAGCAGCATGCAGCTCGATTGGCATTCGCCATAGAATGCCAGAATTGGCAGATGCACCACTGGTGCCCTGTGCTTTTACAGATGAGAGCAGGTTCACCCTGAGCACGTGACAGAAGTGAAAGGGTCTGGAGAAGCCATGGAGAACATTATGCTGCCTGTAACATCATTCAGCATGAGCAGTTTGGTGGTGGGTTAATGATGGGGGAGGCATATCCATGGAGGGTCTCACAGACCGCTACAGGCTTGACAAAGGCACCTTGGCTGCCATTAGGTATCAGGATGAAATCCTTGGACCCATTGTCAAACCCTATGCTGGTACAGTGGCTCCTGGTGCACGACAATTCCTGGCCTCATGTGGTGAGAGTATGCAGGCAGTTCCTGGAGGATGAAGGAATTGATACCATTGACTGGCCACCACACTTTCCTGACCTAAATCCAATAGAACACCTCTGGGACATTATATTTTGGTCCATCCAATGCCACCAGGTTGCACCTCAGACTGTCCAGGAGCTCAGTGATGCCCTGGTCCAGATCTGGGAGGAGATCCCCCACAACACCATCTGTCATCTCATTAGAAGCATGCACCAATGTTGTCAGGCATGTATACAAGAACACAGGGGCCATACAAAGTGCTGCGTACAATTTTGAGTTGCTGCAATTAAATTTTGGCAAAATGGACTAGCCTGCCACATAATTTTTTCACTCTGATTTTTGGGCGCCTTTGAATTCAGGGCTCTGTAGGTTGATCATTTTCATTTCCATCAAACGATGTGGCATCCTTTCGCTCCTAACACATTACCCAGTCTATATCAGTATAGATATCCAGGGGGATTTCTTTTTCCCATTGAGATCTGATGTGTTTTCATAGTGTTCCTTTAATTTTTTTGAGCAGTTTATATATACATATATATACATATTCATATATATATACATACTGTATATATATACATATACATATATACACATACATATCTTCATATATATATACATATATACATATATACATATCCACATATATATATATTTACGTATACCTATCATATATACACACACATACATACACACACACACAGAAATTATATATATATGTGTGTGTGTGCGTGTGTATGTATGTGTGTGTATATATAATGTAGATAGGTGTGTGTGTGTGTGTGTGTGTATATATATATATATATATATATATATACATACACACACAGGTATATATATATGTGTATATACAGTATATATATACAGTATGTATGTCTATATGTGTGTGTATAGCTTTGGTCACTGAGTGCAAGGGAAAAATAATAAAATGTAGTCTATACGTTATTAAACAGTAAAACATTAATGTTTTAAGAAGAAAAGCCACAGTGAGCACAACTGGAGTGGTTTCGGGTAAGCTACATTTTAAAGACGGTGTAACACAACAGGTAAGTAGTACTAACAGCAGCTAAAATGTATCTGGATGATCTCTCGGTAGTACGTAGATCCCTTTTGAAAGGCGCTACACGACGGCTGTGGTATAGAAATTACATTTTCTATGTGAACGTCCAAATTTCTGCCTCTGGTTATGTGCCTTACCGGCATTACCAGCAATTAAAGAAAATTAGTTTTGTGTCCTCTGCAGTGTTAAGAGAGAAAGGCTTTGGTTTGGGATAAAAGGAAAAAAGGTGTAAAGAAAGGAAAGTTGCCTTTTTCTTTTATATAGTGTAGAGAGATGTCTTCGCTTACGATATGAGCGCCTTTTGGGGACAGTTGCGGTGGTTCTTGTGTAGACTGGTGAGACGTCCCTGCCATTAAATCGGCTATGATGGCATTGTCGGTCCTCCACTCCTGTGTGTGTCTTCATAATCCGAGCTGACGACCTCATAATCGTATACGTGCAAAAGAAAGTGCGAAGCGCCTTAATATTAGTTTGCCACGATGTAGAAAAGGGATCCCGTGTTTGCACTTGTCTCAAAGTTACCCTTTGCTTGGAATGCAAAGTGTGAATAAATGCATTATTTTTTTAACGCGTTATGGAGTACATGCATCGAAACTTCTCAGCTGTGCTTGTGCTAAGAAAAGGAAACATTTTAAAAATAACGTAACATGATTGTCAAAGTAATAGTTTTGTGATCGTTATTAGTGTTGCTGTCATCAAGGATTTGATCATCATTATTTCTTGCAATCAGGTTCGTATTTGGAGGATGTGTTTATTTAATGTTAGCCAAGACCCCGGCACATTTAAAAGTTTCTTGCTACAGCAATTTTAACTCCGTTACAAAGTGATCCAAAGTCTCATTTATACCTCGTGTCTTCTCAGTAAACTTGTATGTCGCGAATACTGTCATTCTTCGTAGGTATGACAAACGGCAGCGGGAGTGTGTCTATAAACTTAATGTAAAGTTACGGTTCACACCGTACTTTGTTTCCGCAGTAGCTGCACTTATGAATATGCATTGGCCTCACTCACTGAGTGCAAGGGAAAAAAATAAAATTTAGTCTATAAGTTATTAAAAGTAAAACATTAATGTTTTGTTCAGTTTCTTGCTACAGCAATTTTAACTCCGTTACAAAGTGATCCAAAGTCTCGTTTATACCTCGTGTCTTCTCAGTAAACTTGTATCTCGCAAATCTCGCAATTATCGTCATTCGCCGTAGGCATGGTAAATGGCAGCGGTAGTGTGTCTATAAACTTAATATAAAGTTACGGTTCACGCCGTGCTTTGTTTCCGCAGTAGCTGTACTTATGAATATGCTTGTATTTATGAATACGCTTGTATGCATCACTTGCTTCATAATCTTTTTCTGCCTTCTCAATTGTGAAATGGCGTTTTTTTGTTCAGCGCTGTTTGGAGGTCTTCCTTGTTCTCTACATACTTACGTAGGAGGCGTGATGATGTCCCGCACAGCCATCCAGCTCAACTCCATTACATTATATGGAGAAAGATAGCTTCCAGTTATGACCATTACACGTAGAATTTCGAAATGAAACCTGCTCAACTTTTGTAAGTAAGCTGTAAGGAATGAGCCTGCCAAATTTCAGCCTTCTACCCACACAGGAACTTGGAGAACTAGTGATGAGTCAGTGAGTGAGTGAGTGAGTCAGTGAGGGCTTTGCCTTTTATTAGTATAGATAAGAGATAAAGAGTTTGCACTCCACACTGCCTGTCTAGTATTTATAGTATTTATATGTAAAATGTAATCTATACTAATAAAAGGCAAAGCCCTCACTGACTGATTGACTGACTGACTCACTCACTCACTCACTCACTGACTCATCACTAATTCTCCAACTTCCCGTGTAGGTAGAAGGCTGAAATTGTTAATAGTTGTGACACATACAGTATTCCATGCTTTTCTTTGTTATAAAAAGCCTGGGTTAAGTTTGGCTAGACATCACTGGTTATACACTGTATACAAGCATCACAACTTCCATTCATGATCAATTCTGCTGAGTCTATCTTAGGGTCACAATGAGTGAGAGTACACCCTGAGCACTGAGTATAAGATACAAGTCATTGCATCCCAGTGTACGTTCACACAGACTTATATTGACCAGTTTAAAGTTAGTCAGTACTGGAGTACAGATCCTAGGAGATTGTGGAAACTCCTCACAGACTAACCGAGCTAGGATTTAAGCCCAGGACAATACCACTATGAGGGTGATATACTTACCACTGCATTACAGTGCTAGCATTAAGGCATGTTTAACAGAATTAATCCAACAACCATATGTAACATGAAATTTTATAATTTTTCAATATTATCCTTTCCAGCACACTTGAACTTGTATTGTGTAAACTTTTTTTTCTACAAATTAGGGTCTGTTTCTTCTTTATGTCCAGCACTGAACTCCTGCAATCATGAATTGGATTAAGTTAGTTTGAAAATATTATGTTATATGTACCAGTTCCTTTAGTTGTTGATTGCAAGAAAAATGATGGCCTCATAAAATATCTTTGAGAGGTCCAAATTAATGGTAATATGATAAGAGTATTTGGCTGCACTGTGTGAACATTAAATATCAGTGGCTTTCAACCTTGTTATTCCACTTATTTCAGACTCTTACTATGTGACTCTCAGAAAGTAATTACAGATAGATGCTTAATATAAATAAAGCTAACCTTTGTGCTACCTATTATCATATATCTTACCTGATATTGCTCAAGGATACTGTAAGTCAGAGCATGCCAGAAAATGTGTAGGCACCATTGCGGTATACAAACAGCCATTAATTTATTAATTTACATAGGACTTTTTTGTAGAGAACACACTTCTTGGACATTTTAATTTTAGCAGAAATATGCCACAATTATTTACATGTGCTTTTACAATTGGAGCTCTGGCTTTTAGAGGTCAAGGGCAGAGTGGTGGCTGTGAGGCTAGGGATCTACGATCTGTGATTCCATTCTTTTGGGCCCTTAAGTAAGGCCCTTAATTTGTAATTGATCCTGGGTATGATGTTAACTGCTTGCAGGGAAAATTTGGGGGTTGGTGGTAGGATTGGCACTCCGGCTACTGTAAACAAACCTCACACTGGTTTACTTCATTCAACTCGTGTGGTGCTGAAGTGTCACCTGCTTCACGACTGTGCTTGGGTCCTAATTTGGGATCTTGTGGTGGATCGCCATATGGTGGGTGTGGCAATGCGCTTATCAGTGCATGCTACCAACCCTCTTTTAGATGTGGGGATTAACTTGGCAACCTTGGGTTCTCAAATACAAACCCCTACCTACTGAACCAAAATTTGATGTTATATTGAAAATCAAGCATTTTTGTATTAATCTTCAAAACATCTTTAAAATGCTTAATCATATTCTATCAACTAAATTTAAATTGTCTGCTTTAAGTATACTGTTTCTACACCAAAAATGTACTCACTCCAGTAATGTCATGGAGGGAAATATAAATAAATCAGATTTTGTCTTAAATAAAAAATGTCTTTTTACAGTATGTGGAGTGGTCTGACCTTAAAAGAATACTCCACCCAAAAATGATATTTTTTATGTGAATGCAGGTTTATTCACTAGTGAATGAGGGGCAGAGGTGACCTTCAATTCAAAAGCACAGTATTGTGGGAATGTACTTTTTCTGTTTATTTTTTTACCCTGAATTCTCCAGATGTAAGCATTAATAGTATTTTAGCAAAAAATGCATGTATTTTGCATATTCTGTGAATATAAATGAATAAACATGTGGATTATGTGTCACGAGTTACGTGAGAAAGTTTTTCACATCATTTGCCAATGTCCACAGTTAGTCACTATTTTTCCCCAATCAATTTAAATCTTTGTTTTTTCATTTCCCCACCAAAAACATGAGATTTTTTTTTTCTTTGCCACCACTACAAAATACAGTATATGAGACATGTATTATAAAAAAAATATCTCTTTTGGGTGGAGTGTTCCTTTAAACCAACTGTCTAGCTGGCAATATCTGAAGAATATACAATTACAATAAATTACACTCTCTTTACTAATACTTAAATGTTATGCTGCTTTTTCATAAATAGCTTTATTATGTACAGTATATTTCAATAAAGGCCACAATAAAACTTAATTAAATATTTAAAGGGCCTTCTTCTTGTATGCTACTAACCCTGCATGCTGCTGTTGCTGCTACTGCTGCTTGTTGGCCAATTTGATCAGGGGATTAAAACAATAATTATTTATAGAAGCTTTGACAAATTGATTTAGAAATGATTAGAGCCAAATGGGAATAGTACTCATTTATCTTTTTTTTTCTTCAAGAGCTGTAATAGAGGTGAAATTACATGTCAGATTGAACAATCTTTATCATCTGGGCAAAAGCTGTGTTTTAAAAGGTGTGGGTACATTACTGGTGTAATATTGAGAGGAAAAACTACCAGAGGACTTTTGTTGCATTTGAGCCAATGCTTTAAATTATTTGTTTAGAAAATATTGATTATTTTATAGGAATTCTTGTGACTGTGCTTGTTTTGAAAAATGTTGTAGGAAAGCTGCAAGGTGTCTTTTGAATTTAATACCAGATTTAACATTTGTAGTCAATTTAAACCAATGCCAAACAATGAAGCTACTGTTTGAAAGTATAGTGTGACCGAGAGAGGTTTTCTTCAATAGACCCTAAACATACATAAACATCCAGGTAAGTCCAGAGACATAAATAAATAGGGTTGTGTTTGATTAAAAAAAAAGATGTGCACAGGAAGGTTTAATATAGAGATTACAAAATGAAAAAGAGTGAACATTAGAACTAACTGCACAAAGATGCCCTTAAATTGTACCTACAATGCTCTCCCACATAATTTTATTCTTCCGTCTAAAATAAGGTCTCCTTTTCCCTGCCCTTTGTCTTTGCCACTGACTTCCGCCCATCTGTAAGGTCATTATATATACACATTTATATGTATAAACATTTATAGACACATATATACACTTGTATATACATTTCTATACAAATATATAAATATTTCAGTTTTATTCCTAAAGTCGAAGAAAATGATAAGTGTAAAATCCTGTATTGGATGTCTAAGGATATTAGACCTCAAAGCATGATGACTGTTTGAAAAACTGGATAAGGAACTGGCCTTTCTATTTTTGATGAGGAGCATTTTTGGGCCAAGTATCAGAAACATCAAGTAATTGATTTGCTACCCTGCGGCTTTGGTATCAGTGGACACCCAGTGGATGGTGGCCATACTGACTGTACTTGCACATTCCACTCATTTTCTTAATTTGAGATCACATGTGTAAATTCATGGCTTGTTTCTGTTAAGAGCCTTCAGAGTCAACAGTATGCTGTAGTGTGTATTGCAGTTAACAGCAAGTTTATAAAGAGACATAATGTTTTTTAAATTTCAGTTCACAACACTATTGCCAATAGTTCCTTGATTATTGTATTATTACTGTAACCCATAAGCTTCATAATTAATTGACCATCCTGTTGTTTTTGTAATATAGCAGAGTATTTTTCAGGAAGTGTATAACTTCAGGTATGCTGTTTAAAGCATGAAACAATAGCCACCACTTTGTTGCTTCTGAAATTATCAGGAGCAGATATCAGTAACAGACAAGTGCCTCCAGGAACTTATTGACTATGCTACGACTTTTCAATAGAAACCTTATAAATTCAACACCTTGCTGTCTCCCACAGGTATGCTACCTATTTAGAAGGGCTGGGTTCGAATTAGACAGTAAAATTTCAATCTTTCATTACATACCACATAAACAGTACAGGAGCAAGTTCATACATTTGAAGACAAAACTAAAACATTACTGCAGAAGAATTCTTATAGCTTCAGTTGCAAAATGCACAGCTTTCTTTTTGAGTTGCCAGAATTAATTCACTGCTGACTGTTGTTTTCATGTTTGCTCTTCCAGGACTGTCACATGTTCCAGAGTACTAGCATAAATTTTCTAAATACCCAAAGACATTAAATCCTTAAACAAAAGCCTGCTTGAAGGCTGCAAAAAGAGCCAAATTGGATAGAGTGTCAAAGTATTGTTTATAAGCAGCCACTTACAAAGACATGGATAACATTTTAACCTAAAAAGCAACACCAGCACTTGTACTTGTTTGTTAAAAGCCTACTTAAAAAATTGTGAAAGAAATAAGTGAGTATAATTATGCAAAGGACACAGTGTTCATTCTATTACTTCAAACAGAAATTTGGCTTTCCTTTGATTGAATAGAAGAGAGAAGTGACCTGCTAGTAAGACTTTCCTAAAATACACTGTGCAGTTGTAATTGTTTCAATATAAGAAAAACAGACAACATTAACGCTGCAGCTTAAAGTGATCTAATTTTGTTGTTTTTAATTATTGCGTAACACAGATGTGATGATTTTCATGCTGCATGAAAGATAAAAAAAACAAACAGTTTTGTGTATGTGGTACTAATTCTGAAATACTCATCCAAAAAACCGGAGAGTGCTCAAACAGTATTTGCTTAATGCTTTATTTGACTGAATCTCAATTCTAAACGGTGTTAGGTGAATCTCATTACCAGAAATAGTCACCTACAACCTCTTCTAACAATCAAGTGCTTTAATTTACAGTTTAAGCAATCATTGATGTTATTGGTGGGCACAATGTCAGGAAAGCAACTCCTATCAATGGTTAACCATGCACTGTCCATGTTATTGGAAAGTCCACTCGGCTTTCTGGTAGCCATCTGGTAGCCATTGAATTGGGATGGTTGACATTGTTCAAATGTAGCTCTAAAATCTTCTCAATGAACAAGTGAAAGGCACATTGGAGAAACAAAATAAACAACTGGATAAGCAAAAAGAATAGAAAGATAAATGACCAAGATCAGAGCAAAAATGAAATAAGACAAGAATAACAGCTACAGTTACTAACGAAAATAGCAAAATATGAAAACAAATTACAGTATTTAAATTAACTGATGCTGTCGTGTATTGAAGAGTCTGAGTGAACAGCTATTTATGCTATGCTTTTTCTTCAAGATCGCATTGAATTTTGATTCCGTTTTTGGACATACATTGTGACAACGCAACGTATAACTGCCATGAGTGAATATTGTTTCTTTGTCTCTAATAAGTAATCCAACTTTTTCTAATGTTTGTCCCTGTGATTTGTTAATTGTCATAGTAAAAGCTATTCTCACGGGGAACTGTAAACATTTTAATACGAATGGCATATCAAGATCTTCTTTGGTGTCTAATGTTATTCGCAGAATATATACTACATTACCTTTCTTGTTAAAATTTGCATCTCTTTTACGTGATCATAAATATACACCTGACTGAATTGTTTTTTCTTCGATATTAAACTTGTCGTTGCTTTAACTGTTGCGGGACCACAGATTCTCATAGCGTATAGTCCATTATTGTGTAAATCTACGTTATGAGCATTGAATGATGTTTCGAAGGTGAAAAGATTATTGTAGACTCCTATATTTTGCCTGTAGTGTTTGTGGATTCTGCGGTGGGGTTTGTTCCTGACTTGCACCCTGTGCACCAGCAGACCCCTCTGACCATGTTTTCAGATAAAGCGGGTTGGGAAATGACTGAATGACTGTTTGTAGATTTCATTTTCCCCAAACATCAAATCTTTTAATTCTCTTGGATATGCCTCCTCTTTGTGTAGAAACATTGCTTTTCCCTGATGGCAAAACGAATTAGACGATCTACAAGTCTTAAACTTGTAAACTTCAAAGCCTTACAATATTTTCCATACTTCTGACATATCACCTATGTCCATATATTCAATCTCTATTCGCCTTTCCGTTATTTCACCAAGTAACAATTTCTCTTTTTTAGCGCTAATGTAATCTTCATCTTTTTTTGATACTTTAGGATTTTTTGTGCTTTTATATTCTGTAACTGGTTCTGTATGTATATCACGCCTACGTTTTTTTGTGTCTTTTGAATTCTACTGTTTTCATTATCTCTAACCTGCTCTGCATGTGTTTCACCCCCTCGTTTTTGAACCTAACCTGCTCTGCATGTGTTTTTCGCCTCCTCGTTTTTGAACCTCTTTATGATGTTTTACTTTGTTTTCTACTTTTTGTCTTTTATTTCTGACCTTGCTTTGTCCTGCTATTTTTTCAATTACACCTGGTCCGTGATGATTATTTTCCCTTTTTTCGAGTAATAATTTCCTTTTGTTTGTGCTAATGTGATCTTTACTATCTTTTTTTGATACCGTACCAACCTCCACGTCCGGCTTGCAAAGAGACGAAGTAAAAAACAGACAGATGTAGTAAAGTCTCACAAAAGTTTTACTTGAACAATCAAGAAAAAGAGCGCCGACTTCGTAACCCCAAACACAACCTTCTAGCACCCTCTCCAACCCCTCCTCCCGTCCCGGGTCCCATTGTCAGTCTTCCGTGCTGTACTCCTCCCTCCTTCAATCAGACCTAATAGTCATTCAAAAGAAAAAAAGGCTTCAACCTGGCTGGGGTGCTACAATACTTTTGAATTTTCATATTCTTTAGCTTTCTCTGCAGGTATATTGTGCCATCGTTTTTTTTGAGCCTTTCGAATCCCACTGCTTTCATAATCTCTTATCTGCATTTTCTTTCTCTCCAATGCTTTTGGGTTCTTTTCTCCGCGCTGCTCTTTCTTCTTCGCTTAGTCGTTGACATTTCATCTAGAACATAATGTCCTTATACGCTTTATATGAGCTGAGAGCACAGGATTTATGTCAGCTACATGCCTTTACATGACTGAGTGATTTGCTGCCCGTGGTCTTATTTGATATTAGTTGTAAGTAGGGTGTGTCTTGCAAAAATCTCATGTTCCATGTCTCTGCGAGACGGTCCTGGGACAATCTCCTTCGTCTCGCGGGTCTTTTAAGTGTCTTCCGAGAAGATCACGTCCAGTCTCCCTGGTTTTCCTTTCCAAGATATTTTTTTATAATAGAGAGATAACACATTTTCATACAAACAATGTAGCTCAAAGTGCTTTACAAGATGAAGAAAGAAAAGTTTATAAAAATTGAAAATATAAAAACAAGATTAGGCAATACTAAGTAACAAAGAATTAAGTAAGGTCTGATGGCCAGGAGGATAGGAAACATTATGAGTTCAGTTTTTGCTAAGCGTGCATCAAAACATGGGGTTGACAGACCTCATTATTCACTGATGACTATTGACTATGGTGGTAAATCCTCAGCTTCGCTATCAGGTTGTACAGAAAATGTTTCATTCAGCTCAAAATAATCAAATAGTGATGTATCAAGGTCATGTTCTTTGATTGCAGCACAGAAATGGCTAAACTAAAGAAGAACATTAAGAGCATTAAGTGACTACTGTGAAATGCTATAATACTGTATATGATTGCATTGTCTGCATGCTTGAAAATCAACCTCTTCTTATTCAACACATAAAGGAACCAAGTACTGTCTGAAATGTTTTCTCAAAATCTCATGTCTTTGAGATAGATAAGTAATATTCTTTATTCATGTATTACTGGAGAAGAAAGCAAAGGGGCATATTGTATATTAGAAGCATAATATTAGCAATATCTGGCTTTGAATTGTCTTTGTAGCAGAGCTTATTATTCTAGGGAAATGAATTTATCATAGAATTTTTTCCTTATTATTTGCTTTTTATTTATAGTGAATGTGATGAGAAAAAAATTAATACAATTGTTTGTGAAAGGAGTTACTGTCAGTGATGACTATTACATCAAGAGCAATTGAGACTTTCTTGTATACAGGTGTTTTAATGAGTGTGGAGAACATTGGTGTGTTGGGCAGCAAAGTTATACCGAGGTAATTAAGGCTCATCCACAACATCTGAACTATGAAGGAAGTAAGCAGATATGTGATTTATCCTCTTATATACCCCTCCCTTTATTTCAGCCTCTGTAAGCACAGCTGTTGGAACACACTCTTGACAATATACACACGCTTGCACTTCTCAGTTTATGCATAAAGTAATGCTTTTACTTTTTAAATACCTATTACTTCTAAAACTAATATTAAACTTGTTTCTTTTATTAACATTATTACACTATTATTATTGTCATGTTTTGATTTTTAACATTTTACGATTTTCTTTTCCTTCAAATGCTCTTACTAATTGCATCTGTATACTTAATGGTCATAGCAAATTGTGTTTTTATTATTACTAATAGTATTAATTATTATTTTTGCATTTTCTAACTCCAATAGTTTTGCCACATGTGTATCATTTAAAGATGCAAAACAGTATATGAAACTAACCAAAATGTTAAACAATAGAGGCCTCTGCACACTGCTGCATTAATAAACACCTTAAACATGAATGGGATGTCTTAGTCCTTGACTTAAATAACTGAATCTCTTAGATGAATCTTGGGATTCTCTCTAAAAACTTGGGATTTTTAGGATACTGATTAATTTTAGGCTAGAAAAGAATCACAAGACATGAATCATAAGAGATTTGATTCAATGAAAGGTTAAAATGTATTGACAAAGGTGCCTAAACTGATACATTATTTGCCTTAAAGAGAACACTCGATGGGTTTCTTGGATAAATCTAGTATTGACACATCAAGAAGCTTGATACCACCAAAGGGTTGTTGTTCCTAATAGACTGAGTAAGGGGTTGGGATGTGAAACTCAGTCTTTTAGGAACAGATGAAACCAAGAACCATTACACTAGATTGTGTACCTATGGTCAAGGCAAGACCATCTCTGACTTCCTGAAGTTACTGGAGGTGATCCAAGGGGTGAAGTTGTAGCGGGGCTACATAGTAGTAATAGTGTTGTTTGTGTTCGTACCATGTGCGTCTTGTTTCCATCGTCTCGTTTACTGTTTGTGTGTGTCAGTGAATGCCGGCCCCCTATCAGCCCCAAACCTGGAAAACACCGGTTTTCAATTAATCAATTACATTCGTCACAGAACTATAAAAACAATCAAGAGGAAAGAAGGAAAAGGGAGGAGAGAGAGAAGGAGACATTCATTTTACGACCACAAACCACTTGTACCTGCTGTATTCCACATCGCGCATTTCCATCCAGTTTGTCTTTCATTACGCCGGACTCACTCCAACACCCTCATCACGAGAGACCCTGGGGTCGGGTCATTTTCCACCATCGCCGAGGATACACGGTGAGGCTGTTCCATTTTGTTCCGGGAATTACAAACACTCCATATATCGGTTAACCAGTCATCTGCATTCAGGACAATTGTTACTTGGACTCAAGTTCACAACTGTTTATTTCCGCGCTTCATTCATTCTTTTTTTGATATTTGTGTTGTTTGTTATATGTTACAAGGGCAAGGGAGGGGTTGTTATATTCATATAGGGATTTGTCACGGTGTTGCTTTGGTGGAGGGATATTTATAATTTGTTTAGCTTGTCTGTTTCATTTAATACAATTTATCAGTTTAAGTTTACATATCTGCTTTTCTTTTGTTTTTTTTCACCGTCGATTGTGGGGGAAAGGTTTAATTTGTTAAAGGTACGGCTTGATTAAGATTTAACCTTAGCAATTAATCCAGGCCACAGGTCTTGGAGGTGTAGCTGCCGGCCGGGTAAGGTGTCGGCCGTTACAAAGTTTACAGCTGTCTATTGGCAAAAGCTCAATTGGCAGAATAAAATGGCTAAGTTGGAAAAAGAGAGAGAGAGAGAGAGCAATAAAATGACCAAGTTGGAAAGACAGAGAGATCAAGGAAGTGAGACAGGGAGTGCTGTAGTATACTTCTAAGATGTGTTTATGACCAAGCTATACCACCGGGTAGACACCGGATACCAAATACCTTTGAAGTTAGAACTAAAGTGGGGCAACATGATTCATCATTTTCGTCTTTATTTTAGTTTGCTGTCATGGGTGTTTTCAACATATAGCTACATCAAATTGGTGCACTTTTAAGTATGGAGCACAGACATTAACCAGCATTAAAACGCAATGTTAGACAGACATAATGAATTACAATAAATTAAATTTTAGATTGCCTGGAAATATTAAATATGATAACACTGGCTATTGCTCCACTAGGCAAATTTTTTATGTGATAGTCATGTCTCCCATTTAGGACATGCTGTATACCCTTAATGTGATATTATGTAGTTTTATCCAGATGTTTATGTAAAATGTCACCCATCATTTTCTAAATTGCTTTGTCCTGAATAGGTCTGGGGGGTGTGCCGGAGCCTATCCCAGCTTGCATAGAGCTCAAGACAGGAACAAACCCTGGGCAGGATGCTAATCCATCGCACGGTGAATACACACACCCCAACCACACACTAGGGTTAGTTTAGCAATTTCAATCCACCTAACCTGCACGACTTTGGACTGTGGGAGGAAACCAGAGCACCCGGAGAAAACCCATGCAGACATGGGGAGAATATACAAACTCCACGCAGAGAGGAACCGGGATGCAAAACCCTAGCCTCCTTACTGTGAAGCAGCAGCACTACCACTGCACCATCGTGCCGTCCCTGTGTCAAATGTTCTAGAGTTAATTTTTTTACATTTTTAGTCTTTGATGTGTTTGATGAGCTGAAAATATTCAGGCAAGCTGAGAGGCTACAGAACAGCAATATAATGTGCATACACATAGGGCAAATTGTGTTTTTTTTAACCTAGTTTAACTTCTCAAAGCTTTTGTTTATACTTGTGAGTTACATGTAAAAATGATATGTATCATCTTAGAAATCTCATTTTCAGCAGGCCTGAGATGCTTTGCCAGCTGCCACTGGATTTCAGTTGGAGTGATTACATAGCAACAGATGTACTATCAGCAGGAGGTGCAAAAGACATGATGTGGCTCTTTGATTGTACTTAATTTTTTATAATGCAATGAGTATTGAATAAATTCAACTTGAATATGCCTGCTTCAACCACATTCATATCATTTAGATTATTAAGCAAGTCATTACACTAATTACACTAACTGAAAGTATTTCTCCAGTCCAGCATTGCCCAGTTGTACAGTATCTGTAGCTGTAAGACTTCTACATTTGTGTCATGATTTGATATAGTGTAAATACATTCCATTGCACTGATGGTTTCAGGCAGTTTTTATCTACTAGTTGTAAGGCTGCTCAGCGCATATATGTTCAAAAAAAGTGCATGTTTCTTACATACAGTATATATCAGTCAGCCACAACTTTAAAACCATCTGTCTAGTATTGTGTAGGTACCCCATGTGCTGCCACAAAACCTGTGACTGATTGAGGCATGGACTCCACATGACCTCTGAAGCCGTCCTGTGGTATCTGGCACCAAGACATTTAAGTCTTTAAGTTGTGAGGTGAGGCCTCCATGAATTGGACTTGTCTTTCCACCACTTCTACAGATAATCGATCAGATTGAGATCCTGGTAATTTAGATGCCAATTCAAAACCCTGAGTTCTTTGTCCTTGTTCTCACACCATTTCTAAACAATTTTGTCAGGGTAGCAGGATGCATTATCATTTTGAAAGGGGCTACTGCCATCAGGGAATATCGTGGCCATGAAGGGGTATACATGGTCTATAATCAACAACAATCTTTAGATAGTTGGTACATGTTATTAATTACGTCTTGCCTGTTGACATTTAACAAAGTTTTCAGGAAGTCACTTAATAAAATTTTAGCAAAGAATGCACATATATTGCATGTTTTGACCATAAGAAAGAGTAATAGACATGTGGGTTGTGCAACACAAGTTTTTAACATTGTTTGCCATTGTCCAGAATTGGTTACTGCAGGGTTCTGTTGAGTTGAAATTTGCATTATGTCCTTACTCCATAAAAATATGAGGTTACATTTTTTTTGGCCTATAGTACATGGGGTTATTAATATATAAAAATTATATTTTTTTGGTGGAGTATTGCTTTAAGCCATAACCTTTTTAAAATTAAAGAATGTTAATGTATGAAGTTTGATGTAAAAAATAAAACTTACCTTAGGCTGTCTAATTAATGTACATTTTTGTCATATGTTACAGTGGTTACTAAATATTCTTTGTTGGAGGTCATATGAAGTTTCAATTTAGTTAGTTTTTTTTTAATTCCAGTGCTTGCTTGTGGAGAATAACATAATTATTTGAAACATTTATTCTTACTACAAATGGATGAAATGAGTATATTTCTTGCCAATAAGAATGTTATCTTATGCTGGCTTCTGTATATGCATGCACTGCTTAATTAGTCTCTTACTTTCTTATGGAAAGCTTTTAGAGCATGATGCTGCTGTTATTGACTCTTTTGTACCATAACTTGTAGAAAAGACAGATTCATGAATCGGGTTGATGTTCGTAAGAAAACAGAAATCTCCTATGAAGAATCAAGATTAATGGTATTTAGTAGAAGGCAGTGTTTCAAGTCTACCATCCATATTATTTATGATGCACTTTTTCATATTATTTTATTTTTAACTGAAATAATATACATCTTTTAAATGTACAAATGCATACATTAAGAAGAAAACAGCAAATGAATGAAATAAATATTTAAACAAGTATTTGTAAAAGAAGAAATAAATTGAATGCCTCAGAGAAAAGTAAAAAAAAAGCATTTAACATAGAAGAGTCAGATGTGCTTTAGGCGCTTGATGTTTTGAAGATGCATGGTTTATAACTCTTTTTTAGACAATAATTCAGCATTTACTCCAGATAGGAGAAGTATAAGATGACTGAAAAGTTGAAAAATGTTACTTCTGTTTACAAGAAGGGAGACAGAATGGATCCTGGTAATTATATGCCAATATATCTTACTATTGCATCATGCAAATTATGGAAACAATAATAAAAAATGAATTAGAAAAGCACCAGTATGAAAATAAAATACTAGACAACAGTCAACATGGGGTAATGAGAGGAAGTTCCACTCTCGTGTGTGTCAATGGTACACACTGGTTGTCAATGTCAATGTCAATTTATTTATGTAGCATATTGAAAACAACATAGGAATGCTGTGGCCAACGTGCTTTACAGTAAAAGAAGAAAAAACATACAATTAACACAAATACCATAAATAGAAGTAGAATAAAAGAACATAAATAAAATACTGTAAATAATAAATAGAAGTAAGATTACATGATCACAATGAAGAAACCATCAGTATTACTGAAGGTCATGAAAAGCAAGTGAATAAAAATGAGTCTTTAATCTTGTTTTGAACAGTTCAGTTGTAGACAACTCCTTTATGTAATGAGGTAAAGAGTTTCACAGGTGATGAGCAGCAGCTGCAAAAGCCCTGTTCCCCTTAGTTTTACACTTAGTACGAGGGACAACAAGAGACAACTGACCAGAAGATCTAAGTCAGTGGTCCCCAGTCTTTTTGACATCAAGCAAGGACTGCTTTACTTGAAGCAAATTTTTTCAGGCACCGTTTTACAGTGGGATTGGATTGGAGTTGGAGGGTTGGGGTTTGTGGGGTGATTATGGACGGGTTCGTAGGCCAGCTTTATACACAATTTACATTACATTTCTATTATTATTAAGTTATAATTTAATAATAGAAATTATACAGCTTACCATAATGCAGAATCAGTGAGAGCCCTGAGGTTGTTTTCCTGCAACCAGACGATCCCATCTGGGGACGATGGAAGACAGTAACACGCAAAGTGTTTTGTTTATGTTCATTCTACTCCGTAATCTCGTTTTGGTTGCTGTCACAGCTGAAAACCCTGCCTCACAAAGATAGGTTGTTTGACATGGAAGCAGCTTCAGTAGCCTCTTTCGTGTTATTTTAATCTTTAAGTTATGCTGACGAGAATTTTTCTCAGCATTTCCTTGCGATAATGATGCCCAAATCTAATGGCTGAAGCACTGCCGTGCAATTGGGTGGGAGGAATTCAACGCGAACATTATCTAAATGGCGGAAGCATGTTGTGGGCAGTACAGTTATCAATCAGAAGCCAAATCATCCTTTTCTTCTTTTTCATATTGTGAGGTTTCTGAACTCTTTTGGGATCCCCCCACCCAACGGGAACAATACGCTGAAGTGGGTCCCGAAGCGCAGTTGCCGTGTCTGTGTAAGATTGCTTGTCCATTACCGGGGCAAGGCAACAGCAGGCTCACAGTGTGTCGTCCCGTTGACAGAGGTCCCAAGAGAGTTTAAAAACCTCAGATTTTCTTGAATGAGTACAGCATTAATAAGAATGTTTCTTCAACGAGCATCACTGAACCATATAAAAACAGCATTTTTGGCGTCTTCAAATGGAGCAGTTTGCATAAGTTTGCAACCCAAGATTTTTCTTCTTTTTTGTTTATAACAAAGACATATGCATTGCATTTGTTATTCCAACAGATTGCACATCACAAACATTAACACTGTTATTGTTTTTTCGTGTCTGCCGTTTCTATAGGAGGGTGACAATGAGTTAAATTCTAATGGATGTTTTTTCAAATATTGATGAGCAATAAGCAAAAGATATCACTGAAAACCACAGAAAACAAAAACAGCAAAAAAACAGTACGACGAAAGTTTGAAAAAAAAATTTTTTTTTACAGTGTTTCTGTTTGGGGATCATTGTGCAACAGAACTAACTACTCTGTGGATGATTCATTCAAGCATTTCAAGGTCACTTCTTTGTAATGAATGTTATCTGCTGCTGAATGTTTTTCATAGTAACGGGATTTCTATAGACTTTTATCATATGGGGAAACTGTCAGAAACATAAAAATACTACGTTGTAATACTCTCTCACCTCGGTCTCTCTTCTCTCTCTGTGCTGCTGCAAAGCCCAGCCCGACTAGCATTCTGAAAGTGTCCTCAGTGAAGGGGGAAGCCTTTTTGCTGTAGCCCTTCACTGAGTGAGTCTCCGATGCCGGCAGTTCTTTCATGGCCCGGCTGTCAGACAGCCACGGCTGACCCGGGGTTGGGGACCCCTGATTTAAGCATTCTAGATGGCTGGTGTAGAGCGCACAATTCAGATAAATAGGCAGGAGCAACCCCATTTAAAGATTTAAAAACTAGAAATAAGATTTTAAAATTAATTTGAAAACTGACAGGCAGCAGTGTAAAGAAGCTAATATTAGAGAAACAGAATCAGACTTTCTTGCCCCAACCAGAAAGCAAGCGGCAGCATTCTGGACCAACTGTAACCTGTGTATCAGGGATTTGCTAATAATGTAATTGTGTAGTTAATATTTGCTTGGCACAAACCAGTAGAGCATCATAACATACATATGCATTGTTACTAGCCCTGTGCATTTTTTTATTATGAATATGTCCAGGAGGGAATTGTCTCAGTCTTGTAAAGTACCTTAGGAGGGAGGGGAAGCAGAAAGTGTTCAGAACTAAGCTGTGACCAGAAAAATGCACACTTAATTGTGAGATGCTAATGAGTTTATAATATCCTTAATAATGTAAACCCTTATCTCTAAGTATTATTATCTGCTCTTGGGGTAAAACTGTTTTTTCTTGATACTACTTAGGTATTCTTTATAAGGCATTTAGGAATATGATCAGATCTGATTAGACTTTGTTTAAAGTTAATACTGCTAAAGAATGTTCATTCGGTTACTGAATCCAAAGATTGAAAATACTTTTTCCATCCTTAGCCTTAAATATTTACACATCATGTTCAATAAAAATATGGCAATGAAAAATGTTGTGTGTGATTTTTATCATTTGTTATATCATAGTCAAATGAAGATCAGATCACATTTTAAGTGCCATTCATGCATGAAAACAGAAAATTCCAAAGGCTTTGCTAACTTAATCTCACAACTCTGGGACTCACATTTCCAGGAGGTTGGGTTTGAAACCAATCCGGATTTTGTAAACAGTGTCTGTGGGGGGATTCTACAGATTCTCAAGGTTTTCCTCTTTCTTCCTAGGGATGTGTAGATTAGAATGATGGAAGCTTGCTGTGAGAGGCTTTGCATGTGTGTCTGTGTGAGTGAACTCTTGTGCTGTAAGTTAAGGATGGTTCATGCCTTACCGTAAAGAGGTTCACTTTATGCTGTGATGGGTTTTTGATGTCCTCCAACTCCATGGCTTACCCCTTCATCTATTTAAAACGCACACATAATTCAAAGATGGTCACCTGGATGCGCTGGGTAGAAAACTGAAGTTGCTCTTGTGGAGCATCCATCAGTATTACAATGATCCTGATTTGTGTGTGACAATGTAGTATTAAGCCATAGTATAATGAGCTTCATTTTTTGAATGTAATTTTCAATGACCCTTTTAGTCACATATACATTATATCAAATAAGCGTGTCAGAAAATTACTGACTGACAAAGTCTGAATGTTAATTTTGAATCTTTACAGTCTTCAGACACTTACAGTGTAGTGTTCCAGTAGGGCGTGTAAGTGGGAAGATACAAGGTTATTTAACTCCACCCTACCCCACCTTCACCAGCCCGGGACTGACTTTTACCCTTTGTGTCCTTTGTAGATTTTTTTTGCTTTTACTCAAGCTTAATAGATGATTGATTACTACAAGGCCCTAAACTGTTCCTGTGCTGCCTTCTCTGCATAATTTTTTAAGCAGGCAAGAAAGATGTTACACATGTCGCTTACTATTCTGAGTAAACTGATGAATAATACATTTGAATAGTAAATTTGTCAGCAGTACTCTCAAGTTGGCTATGGGAACATCTTGTTTAGATTCATTATACTACATACCAAGATTTCTTCCCTTATGTCCATCTGTCTGCTGTTTTTGTAGTGTGTATACAAGTGACACTAGCTGTGTCATAATTAAATTATAATTATTTAAAATTAAAATTAAAATTATTTTAATTTTCAGTGGTTACTTAATGATTTAAAATCTGATATGAAAAAACGCATATTATAAAGCACAAGAGGCAACTTTACAAGGGCAGTGAAAATCTAATAAATAATAATATATAACAGACATATCTAAACCGAAGCAGCTTATATTTAGCCACTTTGCCCTGTAGAGTCAATGGATTTGTTAGTCAGACAGTCATTCATCCATCCATCCATTATTAGAACTCATTTATTCAATTTACAAGGAGCCAAAGTCTGGGGCACAAGACAATATTGAAGTCTTAGTGGAATGTCAGTGGACTGCAGAGTCTACACCTACACTCTCATGCATACTTGGGACATTTTATACATTTATAGAGTCATCAGTTATTCCAGCATACCTGTGAGAGGAGTGAGGCAGCTGAATCATCTGAGAAATGCCCCACCACCACAGGCAGGCCATGCAGGCTCCAAACATGCAGTGACCCATTTCCAGTGCTTCTCAGCAGCAGTACTAACCATTCTACTACGCCGGACTAAAAGATATGAACAGTCTGTTAATTAATTATCTTATTTACCCTAATTTAAAATTAACAGTAATGATAATTTAGTTAGTCACAAAAATGACAATTTTAAATATTATTAAACATTTACTTCATTATTGCTTATTATTGTATGACCATGGAATTCGATTAAGTGGTTTTAAAAATTTATGGACTGGGTTCAGTATAACAACAACAACAAGAAAAACAACATTTATTTATATAGCACATTTTCATACAAATAATGTATCTCAACGTGCTTTACATGATGAAGAAAAGAAAAAAATACAAAATAATAAAGAATTAAAATTAGGGAACACTAATTAACATAGAATAAAAGTAAGGTCTGATGGCCAGGGAGGACAGAAAACAAAAAAAAACACCAGATGGCTGGAGAAAAAAAAATCTGCAGGGGTTTCAGGCTACGAGATCACCCAGCCCCCTCTAGGCATTCTACCTAACATAAATGATCTCAATCAGTCCTCATGGTATTCAGGGTTCACATGGAAGAACTTGATGATGGTCATGTGGGCTTCTGGCCTTTAATCCATCAATGTAGGGACATCACGATGCTTTGATTAGGTGGTGGTGCAGATCGGCATCACAGAAAACCGGAAAAAGAACAGAAAAAGAATGGAATAAGAATAGAAGGATTTATTGTAATTTCCAGTGTTGTTTAAATCGGATTTTTACGTAGCTATAACAATTCATAAATCAGTCCATTTCCTTTGCTTACATTTTACATTATTAGATTGTCTAAACCAAATGTCGGTCCAGCCTCAGTAGAAAGTTTGGCATCAGGCCTGAATGAATATGAATCCATTTCAGAACACACTTCTGCGCTTACCTGTTTGCCACTCATACCAGGCCAGTTAGTAGTCACCAGTTACTCTAACTAGCTTATCTTTGGGAGTTGGCAAGAATCTGGTGTATCTTGTAAAACCTATCTTTAACATGAGCAGAACATCCAATATATATATATATATATATATATATATATATATATATATATATATATATATATATATATATATATATTAACAGTGATCAGGCCATCAATTAACTGAACCTCTCAGTTGTAACCAGTTAGCCATCTTCCCTCTCTACTAATGATATAAGTAATATGTGGTCACTCTTGTTTTTTTAAAGTTTGTAAAGCTCAGTTATTCCAAAATGTTAATGTGGTAATAGTAGTAATGTGCATTCACAGTTCAGTGAAATTGCAACACATTACCTGATGTTAACCTTCACCAACTGCTGGAAATTAATTTTTCTAGTCTTATTTTACCTGTCAACAGCTTCAGTGAAACAAGCAACTTTTGATAGATTTTTTGATAGTGAGTGTTTTGAACAAATAGAAATTAAACTATATTCAAATATAAATTACTAGCAAAATACCCGCGCTTCGCAGCGGCGAAGTACTGCCTTAAAATTTTTATTAAGAAGAAAATTAAACCTTTTTAAACCGAAGGAAAATATACCAATAATTATTTGTTAAGGATCTCTTTGTATACCACATTGTCAGTTCAGCCCTCCGGTTGTAATATGACCAAGCTGTGCGCTGAGCTTACTCTTGAGCATGCAACGTACAGTTGGCCATGTGAACAGTAATCTTGTTTCAAATCTCACAGCTTGGATCGCTGCTGTCATAATCGGTTTGAGTTTCATGGTTTGTTTCAATTACGGCAGTATTTGCAGGACTTGTGTTGAAGTGACATTCGGCATCTGTCAAGCGTTGTAAGCATACAACCGGTTTCATCGACAACTTCACATTCAGCTTTTGAGAGTTTAAGCATTCATAAACATCAGAGTGTCCACTACTGAAATCGTCACCTGTGAATCTAAGATGTTTAAGAGGCATTGGCGGTTGTCGAAAGGTGTAAAATATTTGGCCATTTCGGTACACTTGAAAGCAACAACCGAACAATTTAGCAGCAGCCATCAACTCACATGCAGAACCTTCATAGGTGAAGGGCTTAAGCATTTCACTCTTATAGTGCTCCTGTGTAGTATAATTATCTCCTGTACCGTCATCAGTCCACACATTGAACCTGTCCCAGTCATTCAATACATAAGACACAATGTTCCTCCGGATATCAAGAGTGAGCCTGATATGGCCGTGCAATATGTAACAAAGTGAATGGAAAAGGCAGGTGTCATCTGTCATGGGGGTACGGTTGGAACGATAAAGGAAATGGGTGCCTGAACAATGTAAAGTAAGTCTAAAATACCTACACAATAACTATAATCGTAATAAACGAACAATAAAACAGTGGAGAAGCCGTGGATTAAATAAAAAGGCTGTAGTTATCAGCAGGGAGACGTGAATACCGTGGCAAAGCAAGGAAGGGAATGTAGAGACCGGAGCGACGGATGGCCTTATATAGGCAGGCAGCCAACAACGTGGGAGGCATTGGGATGGGGGACCCAACGCCGCCTCACATGGTGACCGAGCTGCAGGCTATGGATGTATATATGTATGTAGGTAGGATTCAGTTAGCGTTGGGAACCCGCATCCCAAATTTTTTAAAGAAGAGCCCATTAGTAACAAAGTTACTTAAAGTTCAATATGGCGGCCGACAGTTGCGTCATACCACCGAAATAAGTACGTACATTGGTTTTGGTTAGCGCAGGGAAGCCGCCTACCAAATTTCGTGAAGATGGGGCCATAAATAAGAAAGTTCAACATGGCGGACGTTGTCGACCGTTATGACTGTTACGTGTAGAATTTCTAAATGAAATGTGCTTCACTTTTGTTAGTAAGCTGTAAGGGATGAGCCTGCCAAATTTCAGCCTTCTACCTACATGGGAAGTTGGAGAATTAATGACGTTGGAAAGTTTAATATGGCGGCCGACAGTGGCGTCATACCACAGAAATAAGTATGTACATCGGTTTCGGTTAGCGCAGGGAAGCCACCCGCCAAATTTCGTGAAGATGGGGCCATAAATAAGAAAGTTCAACATGGCGAACGTTGTTGACCGTTATGACCGTTACGCATAGAATTCTAAAATGACACCTGCTTCACTTTTGTAAGTAAGCTGTAAGGAATGAGCCTGCCAAATTTCAGCCTTCAGTCAGTCAGTCAGTCAGTCAGTCAGTCAGTCAGTCAGTCAGTGAGGGCTTTGGCTTTTAGTATAGATTATATTTAGAACTTTTAATTTAATGCTGAGGTTTAAAAAAATCAGGTCAGAATCCAGTTTAAATCAAAAAGATATTTATTGGGCTGAGGAAATAATCTTACTCCTGCTGCGTTGTTTAATGGACCAGCTTACTTTTTTTTCATTTAATACACAGAAAACAAAAATTATTTAATTTAAATAGATGCAAGCATGATTTTTCAAAGTCACCAGATTTGCAAAAAGATATCAGATATTCTAGAAAGATTTTGTGACCTGACAAATGAGTATGTGTCTTAGTATATTACTTCTTTTCGGGATATAGTTCTACTGTGAATAGTGGCTACCTACAGTAGTCAGGTGAAATGGGCAAAAATTTGATGGGTAAAATAATTAACTTTTATACGTATTTATTGATCCTATCCATTGTGTAATTTATCATACCTAAATTTTAGTATGACAGAAAAACTAATCCTGGATAGAATATCAGCCACAACGTTCGGAACGTGGTGCAGTGGGAAATTGTTTAAGGGGGGACCTTTTTCACTGCTACACTGCTAAACACACCTGCAATGGAACACATGCGTTATTGGAGGTATTAAGCAGTGAAAATGAACAGAGAACATTATGAAACTGTAGCTGTAGCAGACAATAAAGTTGAACATGATGACACAGAAGAACTTTTGCCAAGAAAAGGAGCCTTGTCTATTGTCTGGAGATACTTTGGTTTTGAAAGGTCGGATGTGGACCAATCAACTATTGACCTTAAATGTCGCTGGAGGCAATTTGCTGCACCACCTTAGCTTCAAACATGCTTTGGTGTACCATTATTGTATGGAACTAAGATTCGCACCCTCCACGTCCTAAAGCTAGAGGACACTCGAGTCTGATGCATTTGCTAGAGGTACTGCCTATAACAAAAAAAGCAAGCGGTGGATCAAGATAACCAATGCGATTACAAACCATATAGCTAACATGCCAGTGGACAGAGATTGTTAACAATAACAGAAAGTATAGTTGGTTTCCAAAATACTGTATATTTACTATTTATTCCATTTCTCAGACATGTTCAGTGCAATGCAACTTTTGACAAGCACCTCTGGATATTTTACTAAGTGTAAATGCGTCTTTGGATGATTGAAAATATGTTGTCAAAATTATAGTTTAAGTTGTTTGCAAAATTTGTTTAATTAAAAGGTTCTATATTTTGACTGCAACTGTCATGCAATGCGATTCCATTTCTTTATTAGTGCCACCCACTTGAGAACAATCACTTTATGGGGCCATGCAAAACTGTAGTAATACTTGTGTGCACATTAAAATGTTTTTTTGTACAATGTACAATTCTCGTGACAGTGGAATAGGTTATTCTTAGCCAGTCTTCTGCAGCAATTGCAGTGGAAAATGTGGTTAACATCCACCTGTGCATGGTAAAAAAAAAACTGTTGAATACTGTTAAACTGGTATAATTTAGAAAAATACCGTGATGTAGAATTTTGGTCATACCGCCCAGCACTACTGTCATCATCCACATGGAAATTAAAATGTTATGGTTTTCTTCACTTTATTTTTGTTATTAGTTTATTATTATTATTATTATTATTGCAGTTTCAGTACCAATGATGACATCGTCAGCAGTGCCATTTTCAGTTAGTTTTACAATATGATGTTATACAGGACATCTTATTTATTTTCAGCTATTGTCTGGAAAGGCCTTTTCTGGTGAAAGTTAATTTCCCTGAAAATTTCTTTTCATGTGAATTTTTTTTATCAACTTGTTTTTTTTGACTACAAACTCCTCTTCCTCAAATGTTGTCATCTTGCTTTGGTTTTTCTTTCTAACCTTTCTGATCAACCTTTTCATGGAAAGATCAAAACAGTTATAACACGGGGCAATTTAAAGTCACCAATTTACTTAAGACAAGGTATCTTTGGAATTTAAAAAAAAGAGTATCATGAAAATACCCCAGACATACAGAAAAAGTGTAAACTACACAAAAATGGTAACAAGGATGGGGATGAATCTAGTCTTGTGGAGTTGTATGATGCTAGTGTCAAGTACTAGGCCACCATACCACTTCTCAAAAAGATATGTCTGAATTGCTGACTAATAATATTTGCACTAATTTGTGACCTGATTATGCTATTAGTTTTTTATTGTTCCCTTTGCTTTTATATGACACTAATGTTGACTTTATGAAGCTCGATTTCACCTGCACTTCTCTTGAACTTAGTTCTGTTGATAGATATACAGCATACTTCCTAACTCTTTTCTGTTCTCTCAACTTGTATAGCTTTTATGCTGGCCTTTACAAAGATCCTGAATCATTATTTACTAACACAGGGTGATGTCTTCTTCCTGAGCAATGCAGTGCCAGGCAGGGACTTCAACATGGCATTTCCCAGGATTCCAAAAGCCATTATTATCAGTACACCAAACTACAATCTGTGTATACAGCCTAATTATGTTATTTTTTTGTAAATGCCACAAAATAAGACTTCTCCAGAGTGTTCATGATGCTCCCTAGAGTAGGCATTTACTTTCCTACCTTTGATTTAGCATTGCCTCACAATTTATTCTTTCTTGCTTTATGTTGCTCATCATATATCTTCTTTTTTTGAATTCTTTATTCCCTAGCTCTTTCTTTTATTGGATGATCCCATCATTTCTTTATATTCTGTCCAAAAATTATTTCTGCCAAGGCAATTCTTGCCTCCAAGTGGAAAGATTTTGGACCGTTGACAATATACCACTGGCTTATATCATCTTGCAGCTTAATCCACAGAAGGAATCAAAAATGAATGCAAGTTTACAATTACCCTCAGTTTGATGGAATTTGAACTAATAATTCCAAAGTTTACTTAAGATTAAACATTCCAAGACTATACAGTATATGAATAAATATATTTTTCCTCTTATATTCCACTCCTTCTAATTTGGTATTGCTATATTCTATCTTTGATGGCTCACATTATTTAAAAATAGTTTGTACAAATAAAGCTGATAAAAGCCGATTATAGTGGAGTTTAACACACTTTTTTCATACAGGATGATAAAATTTTGTATCTAAGTTGTGGAATTAATTTTTTTATTATACTGTATATTGTGATAAAATGTGGTGTCTCTATATATATATATTGACCTTTCACCAGCCGGACACCACTTGCTATGTTTACTAGTTTAAAAAGAAACAACCAGCTTCTTCAGAAATATTTTCAATGTTCTACTTATTAGTATTTGTTGTAGAAATCTCTCTTTGTCAATTTAATGGCCATCTATATATATAATTCACTAAGGCAAGACACCCATGGAAAGGCAAGACAACCATGGAAAGCACGCCGGAAGGGGTGTGGATTCACTAAGCCACCGACAAGTGAGACACCTATGGCACACACAGGAAGGAGCCACACCCACCGACTCCAAGACCATTGGATACGACGACTACTCACAGAGCCAAGCCCACCAACTCGGACACGATGACACAGAAAAACCGGCGTCATTTATATTCGTCTGTTGTAGAGGTCACATGCAGCTCCGACCCACGTTGACTGTTAATAGAGGCATGTTTCTTGCGGGGGTGAATCGCCATATGCAGTGTGTAAAACTGTTTGTGAGGTGTATCCAATGGGATCCTTAAAACATTCCTTTACAACTGAGGTTAAAACACAATGAAGTGAGCAGTCTTTAAAAAACGAGTTTTCGGTTACGACACACGACCGCGTGCACCATAGCAAACTGTTTTACACGCTACATATAGCAATTCGCATCCGCGACAAACCTGCGTCTTCTTAGATGCTCCTGCACTTTGTACACACCCCCCTCCCACCTCGCTACCACCGTGGTCGGGTGTCTTGGTGGATTATATATAGAAAGGCAGCCAAAACCGCACAGAGCAATAAAAAGTCTATGTGAGTCACAGGTGCATCTCGACTGTACAAAGACGACAACGACTCGAGTGACGAGTTGGAGGTGGGCACATGAGCAGGTAGTGTATACTGAACGAGAAATCACCAGACTAGCATGACGGAGGGAGCGGAGTGGACGTCCTTCTCCTCTCCTCCCGTTCAACCCTCCACGCCTGAGCTCCGCACGGACGATTGTGTGTTGGTTCATTCCGTGCATTGGTTAAAACCCAATGAAGGAAGCAGTCTTTAAAAACCAATAAGCCCTGTGCCTCTGTTTCATTACCGACTCACCTGCTTCACCAGTGCAGGCCCTGCAACAGTCGAGGCGCTCTCTCGGCAGCTGACCTTCTCTGTGCTTGACCGGTTCACACAGAGGCACTACATGACCAGGCGGTGTGTATGCTTCGAGAACGAGGGTGGACGAGACAGGACTATTTAAGAAGAGGCATGTTTGTCACGGATGTAAATCGCTGTATGCAGCGTGTAAAACAATTTGTTGCGAATGTGAATCGCTG